>NC_136062.1:264786393-265361393 GCF_964261635.1 Lissotriton helveticus
CTCCACTCCACTCACCTGCACTCCACTCCACTCCACTCACCTGCACTCCACTCCACTCCACTCACCTGCACTCCACTCCACTCCACTCACCTGCACTCCACTCCACTCCACTCACCTCACTCCACTCACCTGCACTCCACTCCACTCCACTCACCTGCACTCCACTCCACTCCACTCACCTGCACTCCACTCCACTCCACTCACCTGCACTCCACTCCACTGCACTCACCTGCACTCCACTCCACTCCACTCACCTGCACTCCCACTCCACTCCACTCCACTCACCTGCACTCCACTCCACTCCACTCACCTGCACTCCACTCCACTCCACTCACCTGCACTCCACTCACCTGCACTCCACTCACCTGCACTCCACTCCACTCCACTCACCTGCACTCCACTCCACTCCACTCACCTGCACTCCACTCACCTGCACTCCACTCCACTCCACTCACCTGCACTCCACTCCACTCACCTGCACTCCACTCACCTGCACTCCACTCACCTGCACTCCACTCCACTCCACTCACCTGCACTCCACTCACCTGCACTCCACTCCACTCCACTCACCTGCACTCCACTCCACTCCACTCACCTGCACTCCACTCCACTCCACTCACCTGCACTCCACTCCACTCACCTGCACTCCACTCCACTCACCTGCACTCCACTCCACTCCACTCACCTGCACTCCACTCACTCACCTGCACTCCACTCACCTGCACTCCACTCACCTGCACTCCACTCCACTCCACTCACCTGCCACTCCACTCCACTCACCTGCACTCCACTCCACTCCACTCACCTGCACTCCACTCCACTCACTCCACTCCACTCCACTCCACTCACCTGCACTCCACTCCACTCACCTGCACTCCACTCACCTGCACTCCACTCACCTGCACTCCACTCACTCCACTCACCTGCACTCCACTCACCTGCACTCCACTCACCTGCACTCCACTCCACTCCACTCACCTGCACTCCACTCCACTCACCTGCACTCCACTCCACTCACCTGCACTCCACTCCACTCCACTCACCTGCACT
This sequence comes from Lissotriton helveticus, assembly GCF_964261635.1. NCBI lineage: Eukaryota > Metazoa > Chordata > Amphibia > Caudata > Salamandridae > Lissotriton > Lissotriton helveticus. The sequence continues at coordinate 264,787,444 of NC_136062.1, forward strand.
CCACCTCACCTGCACTCCACTCACCTGCACTCCACTCCACTCCACTCACCTGCACTCCACTCCACTCCACTCACCTGCACTCCACTCCACTCCACTCACCTGCACTCCACTCCACTCACCTGCACTCCACTCCACTCCACTCACCTGCACTCCCACTCCACTCCACTCACCTGCACTCCACTCCACTCCACTCACCTGCACTCCACTCCACTCCACTCACCTGCACTCCACTCCACTCCACTCACCTGCACTCCACTCCACTCCACTCACCTGCACTCCACTCCACTCCACTCACCTGCACTCCACTCCACTCCACTCACCTGCACTCCACTCCACTCCACTCACTGCACTCCACTCCACTCCACTCACCTGCACTCCACTCCACTCCACTCACCTGCACTCCACTCCACTCCACTCACCTGCACTCCACTCCACTCCACTCACCTGCACTCCACTCCACTCCACTCACCTGCACCTCACTCCACTCCACTCACCTGCACTCCACTCCACTCACCTGCACTCCACTCCACTCCACTCACCTGCACTCCACTCCACTCACCTGCACTCCACTCCACTCCACTCACCTGCACTCCACTCCACTCCACTCACCTGCACTCCACTCCACTCCACTCCACTCCACTCCACTCCACTCACCTGCACTCCACTCCACTCCACTCACCTGCACTCCACTCCACTCCACTCCACTCACCTCCACTCCACCCTCCACTCCACCTCCACTCCACTCCACTCCACTCCACTCACCTGCACTCCACTCACCTGCACTCCACTCCACTCACCTCCACTCACCTCCACTCCACTCCACTCACCTCCACTCCACTCCACTCCACTCCACTCCACTCACCTCCACCCCACTCACCTCCACTCCACTCCACTCCACTCCACTCACCTGCACTCCACTCACCTCCACTCACCTCCACTCACCTCCACTCACCTCCACTCAACTCCACTCCACTCCACTCCACTCCACTCCACTCCACTCCACTCCACTCCACTCCACTCCACTCCACTCCACTCCACTCCACTCCACTCACCTCCACTCCACTCACCTCCACTCCACTCCACTCCACTCCACTCCACTCCACTCCACTCCACTCCACTCCACTCACCTCCACTCACCTCCACTCACCTCCACTCACCTCCACTCACCTGCACTCCACTCCACTCACCTCCACTCACCTCCACTCCACTCCACTCACCTCCACTCCACTCCACTCCACTCCACTCCACTCACCTCCACTCCACTCCACTCCACTCCACTCCACTCCACTCCACTCACCTGCACTCCACTCACCTGCACTCCACTCCACTCACCTCCACTCACCTCCACTCCACTCCACTCACCTGCACTCCACTCCACTCACCTCCACTCACCTCCACTCCACTCCACTCACCTCCACTCACCTCCACTCACCTCCACTCACCTCCACTCCACTCCACTCCACTCCACTCCACTCCACTCCACTCCACTCCACTCCACTCCACTCACCTCCACTCCACTCCACTCCACTCACCTCCACTCACCTCCACTCCACTCACCTCCACTCCACTCACCTCCACTCACCTCCACTCCACTCACCTCCACTCCACTCCACTCACCTCCACTCCACTCCACTCCACTCCACTCCACTCCACTCCACTCCACTCCACTCCACTCCACTCCACTCCACTCCACTCCACTCCACTCCACTCCACTCCACTCCACTCCACTCCACTCCACTCCACTCCACTCCACTCCACTCCACTCCACTCCACTCCACTCACCTGCACTCCACTCCACTCACCTGCACTCCACTCCACTCCACTCCACTCCACTCCACTCCACTCCACTCCACTCCACTCCACTCACCTCCACTCCACTCACCTCCACACTACTCTGCACTCACTACTCTGCACTCACTACTCTGCACTCACTCCTCTGCACTCACTACTCTGCACTCACTCCTCTGCACTCACTACTCTGCACTCTGCACTCACTACTCTGCACTCTGCACTCACTACTCTGCACTCTGCACTCACTACTCTGCACTCTGCACTCACTACTCTGCACTCTGCACTCACTACTCTGCACTCTGCACTCACTACTCTGCACTCTGCACTCACTACTCTGCACTCTGCACTCACTACTCTGCACTCACTACTCACTACTCTGCACTCACTACTCACTACTCTGCACTCACTACTCACTACTCTGCATTCTGCGCACTCACTACTCTGCGCACTCACTACTCTGCGCACTCACTACTCTGCACTCACTACTCTGCACTCACTACTCTGCACTCACTACTCTGCACTCACTACTCTGCACTCACTACTCTGCACTCACTACTCTGCACTCACTACTCTGCACTCACTACTCTGCACTCACTACTCTGCACTCACTACTCTGCACTCACTACTCACTACTCTGCACTCACTACTCACTACTCTGCACTCACTACTCACTACTCTGCACTCACTACTCACTACTCTGCACTCACTACTCACTACTCTGCACTCACTACTCACTACTCTGCACTCACTACTCACTACTCTGCGCACTCACTACTCACTACTCTGCGCACTCACTACTCACTACTCTGCGCACTCACTACTCTGCACTCACTACTCACTACTCTGCACTCACTACTCACTACTCACTACTCTGCACTCACTACTCACTACTCTGCACTCACTACTCAGCATTCTGCACTCACTACTCTGCACTCACTACTCTGCACTCACTACTCTGCACTCACTACTCTGCACTCACTACTCTACTACTCTGCACTCACTACTCTGCACTCACTACTCTGCACTCACTACTCTGCACTCACTACTCTACTACTCTGCACTCACTACTCTGCACTCACTACTCTGCACTCACTACTCTGCACTCACTACTCTGCACTCACTACTCTGCACTCACTACTCTGCACTCACTACTCTGCACACTCACTCTGCACTGTGCACACCACTGATATCATGGAATCTTCCACCACACTTTCTAAAACTCTATAGTCCGAAGCATAATAGGCACAGAACCAAAAGAAGGGTAGACATTGCTTAAAATAATCTTATTGTATTTATGAGAAGCAAAAGTGAGACTGTGAAATGTGCTGAATATCAGTTTGTTACGAATCAACAGAGTGGAGTTAGAGAACCAAGAAATAGTAATTTAGAATCCGGGTTAGAAGGAGTAGTAATCACAAGCTGAGGATCAACGGCGCGAAACAGCGTGGTGGGCGCGCAGGAGACGCAGCGTGAGCGTGCACATCAGCTGAAGATCGCCGGAGAAGACACCGAGCCTGCCTGCTGCCGTGACTGACCCGCTGCAGAGGGAAAGAGCCCGGTGAGTGGGGGTAGAGAGGGGGGGGGGGGCGGCAGAGAGGGAGTGGGCAGAGAGGGAGGGAGTGTGTGTGTGCGTGCGTGCGTCTGTCTGTCTGTGTCTGGTGTGTGCCTGCCTGCCTGCCTTTGTGTGTGCGCGTCCACAGACCCTGGTCGGCTCGTGCACCGCTCTGTACTCCCTTGTGAGCTTACTCGGCGACAATAGTTCTCGTTGCCGAGACCTAAAAAAGGGCCGGTACTCAAGGGGAGAAAATGAAGAAGTGCGAGTACCGGTGAGTACCGGCCCATTTAAAGCACTGAATAAGAGGTTATCAATGGTTAAATATAGCATAAAAAGCTAACTTTCATGGAAAAAGGAGCGTCATGCTCAGGTGTTAAGGAAAGAAGCAATTTGGGGTGGTACAGAGGGTCGATTGTATCTGGGATTGGGGGGGAATGATACGATGTTAAACTAAGAAGGGAGAAAGAGGACCTTTAAGCTGCTGTCCCGGGTGACTTTTCACATTGTATTCCACCTCACCCACAAAACGTTGGCAGTGATTGATGCAGTCTTTTTTTCTAAGCAACAGTAATAAACTGTTCCTTTTCTAAATAACACATGCTTGGAAAGGAAACCGCTGTACAAACAATGACTAAGAGCGAGACAAAGCCAGGAAAGTTAGCTTCCGGCCCTGAACCCTGTCACCGTCAGGGTGTATGCGCCTCTCTGTGCTGTACCATTAGAAATATGATATACTGTTTAAACACGTGCATCTCTTTGGTCTCTTTGTGTACCCATACAAACTATATTTTTATTTACGTGGCACATTCATGCCTCTGTAATATTGCAAACCTCACTTCAGTCTCTTATTGCAGTCTGAAGGTCTAATGAAAAAAAGCCGAAATAAATCCTTTTTTTATTTTACTCAATATATTGTTGTATTTCTCAAAATGGACAAATGTTCATCTCAGAATGCTAACCAAAACAATTGTTAGCCTGTACTCCAGGAATCGGCCAATGGCAAAATTGTGTGGAATACAGGGAATATGTACTGCGTAATCAATTGTATAATATTCGCGCAAACCACAGTACTGTGGATGAAGAACAGACTACAGTTCAATGTCCAATTGAGGACATATCAAGCTCAGGCCTTTAGGAAAAATATAGCAATAGGTTTTTTTTTAATACTGTTCGACCAAAGGACTGTATTGAGGAAAGAACAAACTACCTCTTCTCACAGGCTGGCAGAACACACTCAACAGGACATTTGTCATTTTATGTGCACTTTGTTTTCCTAAACAAGGTAATTCCCTCTATTCTCCTTTGTGCAGTAACAATGTCAAATTTTCAACATTTTTCTCCCATGGTAGTTTCCTTCAGTTTTACTCAAACAGTATAGAACTATATCTCTACCATGGCAAATCCAATTCAGTGTTACCTAGGTCTTGTAAGTGCGGGGTGATCAGCCATGTGAACAGGAATCCACACACCAGGAAAATGTTTCTGATGGGTAAGATTCCAAGAAGGGGAATGTCTGCAGTATTAGGTCTCCGTGGGATGGAACAGAGAGTCTGCTGGCACCCAAAGGAAACCTGCCAACCCAGATAATTTCTAAAACAGCAATATACTTTTCCGGAACGTCCACATATTTAATTATCCAGAAATTCCAGCAAATGTCAAAGTATCAGAAAAGTGAACAAGTTACTTTGTATCATTAATGCTCTTTCTGGTGAATACTCTGGCTAACCCCAGACTCCTAAAATTTAGAACATCCAAAGACGCCAGACTGGATCACAAAGAATTTTCTGCATACCCATTGGTAGGTGACTGTGCAGCTCCAGATCAACTTAAAAGAAAGTGACAAGAGCTTTAGCACCCAGATGTCAGTTTCTTTCTGGATACCATCTGCACCCTCAGACATGAATCCCAACAGTCATCAATTCAGCCAGTGCGTAGATCCCCAAATTGGGACCTTATCAGATGGGAAATAGTCCATTGTACAGAACAGGGAGGAGGATGATAAATATGTGTTTAGATAAGAGTATCCCCCAGAACAAGTGTTACTGAAGGTAAGTAACGTATTCCTCACATGGATACGTCTAACCTCAGCATCTTCACCTTTAGAAAACATAAATAACAAGCATTTACAATGCAACGGTTTCGCCTTTGGAGAAGTTAGAGCTATTGGCATTGTAAATGACAAAATTTGTATTTATGTGTTGGTTTTGAAAACAGATAAATAAATGGCATTGTCATTTACATTGTCATTGGCTTAATCTCTTGCAAATGTGAGAACTATTGTACCCTACGGACGAGCTCAGCAGACAGCAATTACTACCACCCACACACACACCCAGAGCCAGCCACACACACCCAGAGCCAGCCACACACACCCAGAGCCAGCCACACACACCCAGAGCCAGCCACACACACCCAGAGCCAGCCACACACACCCAGAGCCACACACACACACCCAGAGCCCCCCCACACACACACAACCACACATCCAGTCACATACACACACCCACAGGAGCAGTCTCACACACACACACACACACACACACACACTGGAGCAGTCACACACACACACACACACCAAAACACCCTCCATCACTCTTTGAAATACAGAGGCAGCTGATATTAAGGTATGTAAGGCTCAGTGCCAAGGTTTTAGATTGAGTTGTGTGCACCTGTTTAATTAAAGTGGCAGTTTCCACACTATCACCGTCAGTGTGTTCTTGGCTACGCCATCCCACCTGAATATACAGTGGTGGAGAACACGCTTACTCACGTCGTCAACATCTCATCAGCAGGAACACGTGTGAGGTATTTACCAGCATTCAAGCTCTAAGCTCACTTAATCATATCTGGGCTTTCAACTATGTGGTAATAACTGTGCTGCTTCCGTGAGCGCTGGGAAAGCGACTTGTTCACACAGACAGACCATAAGCTGTCGGACTACATGATTTCATAATGTGTATGTGGGGAGTAAAAGGGACACAGGATCGCCAAAAATAAACATAATAAGCAGTGCCTGGAATTGTTTTGGCTACCTCAGCAGAAATGCTAGAAGAGAACGACTGTTTACCAGGCTGCTGATGGTTTCGACTTCCTATGTCTACCACACAACTCCTCCCAAAGGCACAAAATGTACACAAGTGACCAGAGCCTGTTCATGTCCTAGCGTGCTCTACCTGGTCCCTTCAATCACATCCCTGGAAACTGCAGATTCTAAACTCATTAAACATACAAGTCACAGACTGTCTCCATAACATAATACTTTTGACAGCTCACGTTTCTTCCACAAATCAGTTTCTACACATCCTCAAACAAATCAAAAGCTGCCTCCCAAGTACATCAGAATGGTTTGAGTAAAGCATGCTGAAGGTGTGGTGCACGTGCACTAGTGGTGGGGGCAGAGGGAATATTTACAACAGAAGCCCATGGGGTCCACGCTTCTCCTATCTACCATCCACTCTTCACGATGCATCAGCACAGCAGATGATTTTATTCCTGTACCCAGCTCCACTGCCAGACACTATCTCAGTCTGAATGTCAAAATGGGCTTAGTGCCTAGCCCTAGAAGGACTCTTTCAGTGTGGGTACGACAAGCTATTGAACAAGAGTACAAATAGGTCCCACCATCCTAGACTTACAGAGTTTGTTGCCAAAACCTGCTATACAATACTCACTGCCTCAAAATTGTCAGATCACTTTCTTGTAAATAAGGGATTAGAGAATCAATCAATCTTACCCGTGAGGGTCTCAAGGTGCTGGGGGGTTGGGGTGCTGCTACTGCTCGAAGAGCCAGGTCTTGAGGAGCCTTCTGAAGGTTAGCAGGTCTTGGGTCTCCCGTAGGTGGGTGGGGAGGGTGTTCCTGGTCTTGGGAAACAATATACCCTCTGCACTGCATAATCAGTCTATGATGCCTGATGTAGAACTAGTGCTTCTCACCTCCCACCCACACCCCGAAAAAGGAGCTGCAGGCCCTGCTTTCTTACTCGAAGCAAGTTCATCTCACTGGGGCATGATCCAGTGGACTTCCTATACCACCCACTACCAATTCCCATCGTCAGATCAACACTTCACCACTTTGACAAAAAAACATGTCTCTCCTAGTAAAATGTCCATCCTAGGGATGGCTCGAAGTGTGATCCTGAAGAAAAGTGCCATTCTGAGCACAATGTGTGTATCGACCGCCTACCACATCCGTCCCAAGCCAGCTCCTAGCGCCTCATTCCATGCGCAATGCGACAGGAAGCTTAAATGCCTTTTAGATAGGGCCATCCAGTACGCTTCTGAGGCAAAACCCCATAAATGTCTCCATTAAGGACTTACAAACATTTTACTGGCTGAGGGAAATCCCAATGGCTAATGCGCAGATGTTTCATGGAAACACAATATACACAAACAGAGTGCGCTCGAAGAGCGCGCGCTCCTTGGTGGGTAATGTTTCAAGATTCCTGGTGGGTGGGCTGGCCCTGATGCCCTTTCCTTTACATTAACCTGTCAGATCTGTTTACGGTGTTCCACATTTCCGTTTTGTCACGCTACGTGCGCCAAAGGTCAGCGGCATAACGCAACTTGCAGAATGTGAAGATGGGCCCTTTAGAACCTCAAAACTCACAGATAATCATTGGTCTTGGGCTAAATGAGACTCCCTTGAAGGTTTGAGGGGGCCCTTCAAGGAGCAGGGACCCTCTTGCACCGCAGAGGCTGCGCTACGCCCCTACCTACTGAGGGCCACTTCCTCACACACACTGAGTAGGGGCATTGGATGCCACCCATCGTGCCACCTTTCTTGCAATCCTTTTCAATGCGCACAACAGGTCAAGCGTCACCATGTGTCTCTGTGACATCACGTGCCACATAGTGCAGCAACACCTTCACCATGATACTTTAAATCTCGGGTGCTACATAATCCAGCCCCATTTTCACCAACATACTTTATAGCTTCATTGACATCAAGAGAATCACATTCCCAAGCATCTGGAATCTCCCCCTTCTTAGAGGGTTACGAGGGTGAGAGGCACAGTTGCAGCACGGAGCTATCACAAGGGCGCTGTACAAACAATCCCTCTTGAAAACTGAAACTTACTCAGCCAGCAAAGCATCAATGTGTATTGTTACACGTGCATAGAACGCATAAGCATATATCAGACTAAAAAGGGAGGGAGGCCACAGTTTAAACACATAAAAAAAAGGTACGTTTTATCTAATATGCAGGTAGGTCCCCCATAATGCACTAGCATAACCGAGCCGAGGGCTCGTCCAAACACAGCAGAAAGATTCTCGACAGAGATGAAAGGACTTTGATTTTGAATAAAACCAGAGCTTCACAAAAGACTGGCAAGGGTGCAGTGCAGTTTTCACTCATGGCAGGTTTGAAGCTACCAGCACCATCAGGGCCTTAGACCCTGCTCAGTCGTAGACCAACCACTGGCTCTTCGGGTACCAGTAACAGGAAGAAGCCGCCCAGAGTGGCCAAGAGGCTGTCGCTCTGACCCCAGACCTGCCTCACTGCAGCATAAGGAGAGCTCTCGTTGGGCTGCGCCTGCCGGGCAGCAGCAGAGGGCAGCTGCGGGACAAGGGACGCCATCTGCCATTCCGGGGTGTGCCGGGGATTTCTAGCCAAGAATGTGCCACCTTCCAGTTTGGCATCCGCCCGTTCCCCGCTGCCAGGCCTTCTTGTGTGTAATGTCTGGGACAGATGACTGTAAGAGCTTTGGGTAATTCAGTAAAACAACTGCACTCGATCTGCAAAGATATGAAGCCCAATTCCCAACAATGTTAAAACTCTGGGATGGGGACTCACCTCGTTTTTGTGGGGACAGTGGGAGGCACACGGACAGCGGGAGGGGGGCGGGAACGGGAAGACGGACAGCGGGAGGGGGGGTGCGGGAACACACGGAAAGCACTCACCTGGACCTGGACTTCCTCCGGCGGCGGTCGGCCGTGGAATGACGAAAAGAAACCTCGACGAACACAAAAATAAACCCCGCCCACCGCCGCACTGACGTGTCCAAAGGGGCAGGATGAGTAAAAATGGCCGGAACGCCCCCGAATCTGCTCCGCAATTGACGGACAGATCTCTGTTCCAATGGCTAGCCTCCATTTATGGAGCTAGCCAATGGGAAACAGAGGCGGGACGAACATCCATACTGTTAACAAAAGTTTTCGCCTGGGCGGAGCACTGCGTGCTACAGCCAGGCGAAACCTAAAAAGTATTGGTTTTGCCAATGCTTGCAATTTAAAGGTGATTTGTGCACAGCCTTTTGAAAAGTTGAAAAAAAGTTAAGAAATTGTAAACTTCTGCTGTAGATCTATTTTTATTTTATATTACTTTCCGTTCTGCTCAAACCTAGCAGAGGTCAACACCTCGGTCTATAGGAATAGTCTTTTCAAGCACAGTAATGAGAAATGTTCGTTACTGCACTTTTCTGTTAACATACATTTAGGGCATATTCAGACTGTCTATGCAAAAAATGCATGCAGTACTGTATTATGCTTCAGCTCTAAATTAACTGCACTTAACAAGGGAATCCTTTGAGGTGAATGACTTTGGCTATTCTTATTAATGTGTCAGAAATGTTCACATGAGCTCCAACCGTCTCTTTGGAAGTAGGGTTATTTAGACTCCACCCATCTCCCACACCATAGCCATATGTAACGGTGCAAATACATATATATATTTTTTTTTCCCACAAAAAAACTCTTAAGGGGGTTAAAGCAGAGCAAATGCCTGACCTACTGGCATTACCTATAGTTTTTTTTATTTACTATGTGCTTTGTGGTGGTTCCGGATGCAATTCTTAAAAAAATTAGAAAATGACCCTCAAGGCCTGTTACTGCGGGTTAGTTATTGCTTCGAAAACCTACCCCTAATAACTAAATATGTTGAATTCTTACAAGACACTTTTTCGGAGTTTCAAAACTCTGGGGAGACTAAATGTAAAATCCGCTGTAAAACTAGCCCCTGGTGAAATGACTGTAAAACTGCAGGGTTGGTGATATGTTCGAGCCCCACCGGCACTGCATTGCTGCTCACCAGTGCAGGAGCAGTGTACGCCACTCCTCTGGCCACAGGTCTGGATGCGAGCCGGGAAAATAACCATGTTTTGGTACTATCATGGCCGGCTGCCATTTCAAGGGCCTACAGATGCTGATGCATAAGCAGGACCCTGGCAAACACTAGATCTATGAGGAATACTTTCAAATCACAGAGGTGAAGCGGCACGATCACTCTAAAGAGAATGATGGCGTGTTCCTCAGTTTTCGCCTCTTTTCATGACTGTCACCATTCTACTTTTTGCTTTGTTGCTCTCCCGGGCTGGCCCCGCCTAGTTTCCACCTTTCGCACCTCCAGTTGTACATTTAATTCAGCTCTTGGCATCACTTGTGTTACTGCCACGCCCTGTGACCACTAAGCGTGTATTACAGTCTACCCTGCTGTGTGGGCACCCACTGGCTGGTATTCAGCTATCTACTAGGTGGAGTTAGCAAACCGTTTCTAGACCAAGAAGCTACATACAGCTCTCGAATCCAAGTTGAAAGGTTTAAATGAAGCGGAGTTTCTTGCAAAGCTGGTTTACTAAGAACTTACTGTGTTGTAAATACCGCACAGATCTCTGTGGTAAAACCGATAGATTAAGATTTTCCAAACCAAAACTTTGCTTATCATTTTAACCCTGCACTCTTAATTATAGACTCATTCCCTCTTTAAATCTATAATTATTTAAAATTCTTTATCCCCATTTAAATATAGACAAATTATCAAATAGGTTTGTTGCCCATATTGTGATTGCATTAAGAAAATGGGGTATAACCCAGAAAAAGTCAAAGGACCTGGGTATTCGATAATATAATAAACAAGGTGGTCCTGGACATCATTCATTTACCACATATTCATTGTAATACTCATATTTGAATCTGAGTTATTTCATGCGACTGAATCCTGAAAAACTACAAAAGAAAATAACATGAAAAGCCAAATGCGTATTCAATCTTATTGGTAATACCCAAAATCAATTTCAATACAACATTTATAAGCAATATACATTTGCAATTTATTTTACATTCTTATATACATATTTAAAAACAAGAAATAAAGGGGATACTGCCAGGTGCAATAGAGGGGATACTGCCAGGTGCAATAGAAAGTGCGTGCTCAAGTGAAAGAGAAAAATTAATAAAAAGACAATCCAATGCTTTAGACAAAAAACTAAGGTTCTATTTCCTTAATGTTGAGCCTGCCCCACGTATTTAATCATACGGTTTTCTCAAAGTTTTTTTACAGGAGAGGGGACAGGGCTGCAGGCTTCAAAAGACGGAGGGGATCGTCGACGTTTCGACCCTTGCGCTGTGGAGGGAGGATCAACACCTCAGCTACGGGTCTTCCTCAGGACGGACAGGGAGAAGGGGGACCTATACTGTAGTGAGACAGCGCCCCAACAATGAGGTTAGCCACCAATTAATGATGTGCTTCCAAATCCAAAAAAATGGAAAACTGATCGGACTCTCAGCCCTTACTAGCGAGATCTCAACACAGGAAATGTATTCCAGAAGCCGTTGGCAATATCCGATTTAGGCAGACCAAGGAGTGAAAATCAATTAGGGAATCACAGCCAGTCCATACTTTCATGGCGTGGTTTCTGTTAAAGTGCAAAATCCAACTCCTACTCGGGTGCCGCACCAGCAGACCATGTTGTGATCGCAACATGCGGACCACCTCTCCTTCCTTCTTTACCTTCCTTTTCCCCCAGGCCCCCCTTTTGCTGTGTACTCTGCTCAGAGCAGCCCCTCTCTACCCGGCCCAATTCCCTTGTTTTGTTTCTGGGGTCCCATCAAAATACCTCATTCCACTAGTCTTGTTCGCTTCAGTAGGAGACGCTTAAGTTCAGAGAGCGATTAATTTCTCAAAATCTGGCGAGAACTGGCTGCCACCTGGTTGTTGTGAGTGCATTTAAGCTGCCCCCCCATAAATATTCTTGACTGCCCAGAATGGATTTTCTTCAGATAAACACCCAGCGGTGGAGTCTTCTCTGTTTTCAGGACCAAGTGCACAACCACAAACCTATTCTGCCCTCTCAAGGTGCTTCATCACAGCAGAGGTAGGACATTTGTAGCTTGCTTTCTCTCCCCGAGTTTAAGCTAGCTGCCAGTTGCGGTACTCGTTGCAACCCAAGATTATCACCGTTAGGATGCCATTGTAGAGACTGCACATGCTAGAACAGTCTACATCATCTGTACCTCACAACTAGATGGAGTGCACAATTACAACATACATCATTTGTACCTCACAATTAGATGGAGTGCACAATTACAACATACATCTGTACTCACAACTAGATGGAGTGCACAATTACAACATACATCATCTGCACCTCACAACTAGATGGAGTGCACAATTACAACATACATCTGCACCTCACAACTAGATGGAGTGCACAATTACAACATACATCATCTGCACCTCACAACTAGATGGAGTGCACAATTACAACATACATCATCTGCACCTCACAACTAGATGGAGTGCACAATTACAACATACATCATCTGCACCTCACAACTAGATGGAGTGCACAATTACAACATACATCATCTGCACCTCACAACTAGATGGAGTGCACAATTACAACATACATCATCTGCACCTCACAACTAGATGGAGTGCACAATTACAACATACATCATCTGCACCTCACAACTAGATGGAGTGCACAATTACAACATACATCATATGTACCTCCAAACTAGATGGAGTGCACAATTACAACGTGCTGGTAGTTCGAGACAAAATAGTGCCACTGCCGTCGTTATTCAGTTAACTCGTAACCTATGTTTGGTTCTTCCACCAATCTAGCAAAGTAATTAGGAGAATTATTAAGAGGGCTTCTGTTGTTTTGGAGTTGAATGGAACACCACAGATCTTTTACCACAGACACGTTCTTTATAGTTCAGAAAATAGAAGAGAAATCATGCACAGCTTTCAGGAATAAAAAAATACAAATAACGTTGGTCAGATGGAAATTAATGAACTGCATACTATTGAAAGCTGGTCACAGTTTGATTTGAGCGCTTCTTGTACCATGTTCTAGGACTGGCTGCTCCGTAAACCTTCAAAACCCCACTCTCACTCACTCTTCTTCAACTCCAATGCCTTCGCGCTGCTAACATGATCAGAACAGATCAGAAGAAGCAAGACTAGTGGTCGCATGTTACTTCAACCCAAGGCTCCTGGGTTAGGATTCTATTCTTGAATACATGAATATGTTCACTGCAAGGTGGTATAACATAACAAGCACAGAAAAGGACTACGGCCGTACATTTCTCTAAACTGCCCCCTTGTCTCCCATTAACTCGACCAAGATGCAAACTCTGATATAGTCCATACCTGTATCAGCCAGCATCAGCTCAATGCCGCCACTCTGATGCAGTCCAAAGCAGCACCATTTTCCAAGTACCAGGAACAGAACCAAGTTATTAAACCAATGCACAAATGTATTCATCTTCCTCATACAGTAAATATGTAGTAAACATTTATCAGAACAGATCCACTTTTCCCCTGTTATTTTGAGAATCTGCTTCTAGCCAACAATAATAGCTAATTACCTTCACGTTTCAGTACTATATTTTATTTATCCATAAAGTTTTATATAGCGCAGACATGACCCACGGGGGTATCTGAGCACTTTACAGTACATATTTATCACGTTATACATATAATCCGGAATCGCATATAATACAAATGAGGTAGACATTGCTGTTTGATTAAAAGCGGTGGCAAGTAGGCTTCAGAGAGTTAAAGGTTTAGGATGTTAATTTGTTTGTGAGAAACATTTTCGCTTCCTTTTTGAAGACGAGATTCTGCGTACGTCTGGGGGAAGGTTGTTCCAATTCTTCGGTGCGATACCCGAGAAAGCTCTGCACCCAGTTCTCTTTTTGTGGAAGCATTGAGGTTTTAGTAGCAGTGAGCTTGAGCTTCGCGAATGTCTACAACCTCCCGACCGCTCTAGCTTTTTTGCTAAATAGCTGGGGGTGTTACTATGTAGGGCTTTATGTGTCATGCAGGCGATCTTTAGTTGTATTCTCGACTCGTATGGTAGCCAGTTCAAGGCTGTCAGGGCCGGGGTGATGTGGTTATTTCTTTTTATTCCTGGAGAACAGCCTGGCCGCAGCGTTAAGCGATGCCCTGATCGGTGCTAGTTTGTATTTTGGAAGACCGCAAAGAGTGGTGCTTCCATAGTCCAGTGTTAGTAGTACTAGGGCTTGGACCACCATTTTTAGATCAGTCTGTAGGAGGAAGGGTTTAAGTTTACTTCAGCTGAAAGTTGGCTCCCTTGGTGGTATTGTAGATTTGTTCCTGCATATTTAAATGTTTGTCAGGGGTAACTCCCAGGGATTTCGCAGAGTAAATGATGTGAGGGCCGCAATCAAAGGAAGTAAGATGCTTCAGCCATAAATCCATCTTGGGTGTGTGATAGGGAGGAGAGATGAGGAGGAACTCAGTTTTCTTGGTATTAAGCATGAGGTGGCTGCCATTGATCCAACTTTGGGTATATAACACAAATGCAGCTTTAATATTGCATCTCAGGAATTTCCACCTGATCTCAGCCCCCTAGTCCCAGAGTTGATAATGCTGCAAAAGCTGAATCAGCAAGTCTGCACTGGATAAGGTTACCATTAGCATTCCTCACCACTAGTGTACATCATCCAGTTCTCATACAACAGTTCCTCTCCTAAATCTTCCTCCGATGTATGCCTTGCACTCATGTCCCAGAGCTTCGTTGCCTCCCTGATCAGTGAATAAGCATTAGAACTTTCCTGCTCAGACCTTCACTTACAGGTAGTCACAGGGGCTTATATGGCAGTGTGGCTCTTAAGATATCTCTTCCCCCAACGGCAACAGCTTTCCTTATTCTAGCATGCTGCAGGGACTGCTCTGCTGGGATCGCGATGCCGAAAGGGGCAGAACTTGTTTGTTTACCAAACCATCAATGGTCCCACACCCCTCTTATCACTATAGCATTTACTTTAGTGAGGCACCGAGCAGAAAACCTTCTGAAGTTGTCAACTGTTCCCCAATCTGGAGATATGGGGATCTTGGCCAACCAGCGCGAATCAATTTTTCCACCCCATGCAGTCTCAAAATGGAGTTTGTTCATACTCGATCAATTAACCTAGCAATATTATGAATCAGAACGAATGAGTCACTGCTAATCTGTACTTGACACATTTCAGATATAGCCTCAAAACACGAAAAATACACTTTAAATGCTCAACATGCCGAATATCCCGGGGTCAGGTTCATTAAATTATTTTCTTGCAGCTTTCACGATAAGAAAAACATTTTCATTAACAGGTCCCCTTGCTTATGATCACATGGCGTACAAATCTCGTGAGGGAATTTAATAAAAATGTGCATGGTAAACAAAAAAGTTGTTTGCTCTCCGCATGAAAAACACGAAATCCTTTATTAAATAAGTTGGAAACAGGAAGAAGAACTTCGCAAAGAGCCTAGTAAAACACAAACTCCACTGCATTGGATCTTTATAAAGCTTCACTCCCCTCTCCAGGTGCTGAAGCTCATGGACCGCAAACGTATGTCTGTCACATGGGCTTACTGGGCAGGGGACGATAGCCTGCATGAGAACCAGAGCAGTGCTGCGGCGACACAGAAAAGGGATAAGCCCCTTGAGCATGAAAAGGCAGCGGGTTGCGGGATATGAAGCGTGCGCGTGTGCCTTAACCTAGGTGTTGGGAGGGGTGGTGAAGAGGGGGGGCGGGGGGAGATCCTCCGAACCGGTCGCCACAAGCTTCCTACTGCAATAAACGCCTTAGTGCAGAGAAATGTGTGGAAATAGGCGTAGTCATGCATGTGTATCCCTACCACCTATGGAGATGTCTGAAATAACAAATAAGGATTGTAAATTGTGCACTGCTCGGTTAACTCAAGTCTTCAATGTGTGCCGTGCTCCTTGGGATTGCTCCCCGCTCAGGAGCACCAATAGTATTTAAAGATAGCACCTACGCTAGACATGCGAGAGTGGCTCCCAGGGCACCGGTCAATGGATGCTGATAACTTCAGCTAAAGTAGTCGATAAAGTTTGTCAATAAAGCTTTGTTTGACGATAGTTTAAACAATGAAAGAAACTTTTTCCTTTAGGTTTTATCATCAAGATATTTTATTCATATTCTTGGATTTCAATCATGTGTTCTATTTTCAGTTTCTTATATTATCCTTCATCTTTTTGATCAAGAAGCACAATTTAACACTCCATGAAAATTTCCAATGCATTTCGCCCATCGGGCTTCATCAGGGAAATCTACAACATAAACACATATCTATTACCATTCTGAACTTAATCCATTAACACGTACATCACTTGATACTATTCAACTTAAATGCTCTGCTCAAATCTCAAACAGTAGTGGTTATTAATACAAACGTCACAAGCTAAGGTATCATTTAAAGATAATAGCCGTTACATTGCTTTCTTACATATCTAACCCACAGTAGTTCTTAAGAGTCAGGGGATCTCTTTATAATCCTATATATACACTGCGCCTGTTCGTACGCAGGTGTGCGCTTGATCTTCCCATTCTCATATTCGGTTTAGCCAGGCTCCCTGAGTGTTGCACAACCATTCTGTACATCGACGTTCTACACCCAGCGGCTTACGCACGTAGCTTTACTTAGGGAAATTGTCACTTTTGCCCGGAAAGATCGACGATTTAGCGCGTTATTTACGGCGTGTGCTGCTTCAACTAAGTATCGGCGTTCTAAACCCAGCGTCTTACGCACGTAGCTTAATCTTTGGAAAATGTTCGTTCTTACCCGAAATACTCGAGGAGTTCGCGCGTTATCAAACGACGTGTGCTGCTTCAACTCCGACCGGCAGCGTGTGACGCATCTACCGGAAGTGTAGCTATTAAAGGACTCTCCCATGTTTAAAGGGACCTACGCACTACTAGGGTGGGAACTAAACTCTTCACTAATGGATATATGCAATGTCTATAATACGTTTGGTGTATAGATGTAACATTACAACAAATGAATTCAGAACTAAATGGAAATGAGCAGAAATACATTTCAAACTTAAATTGATATAGGTAACTAAAGCATGGCACAGCACAAATCTTTCCTTTACAGATAGCAACTGTATTCAACCCTTTCATTAATTCCATCTGGGGTCAAACTCTGTAAGTAAAAAATCCAATAGTTCTCTCTCATAAGCAAAGTCTTTCTATTGTCTATTATTTGCAGAAATTGCAGTAACTGTCACAACATCATGGAAGGCAATACGATTATGCATCCTATGAAGGGAAACAAAATCAAATTAAAAGTTACGGGGACTTGTGATACCAAAAACATCATTTATCTAATCAAGTGCCCATGTGGCAAAGTGTATGTTGGCCAAACGGAGCGTAAACTAAAAACAAGGCTCACAGAGCATAAAAGCAATATTCGAACGAAAGTAATGAAATCGGCAGTGTCCGCACACTTTGTGGTACATAGACATCAAATCAATCAAATCAAAACCTGCATTCTAGAAATAGTGGAAAGAAGAGAAGACCAAGACAATAGAAAGACTTTGCTTATGAGAGAGAACTATTGGATTTTTTACTTACAGAGTTTGACCCCAGATGGAATTAATGAAAGGGTTGAATACAGTTGCTATCTGTAAAGGAAAGATTTGTGATGTGCCATGCTTTAGTTACCTATATCAATTTAAGTTTGAAATGTATTTCTGCTCATTTCCATTTAGTTCTGAATTCATTTGTTGTAATGTTACATCTATACACCCAACTCAAACGTATTATAGACATTGCATATATCCATTAGTGAAGAGTTTAGTTCCCACCCTAGTAGTGCGTAGGTCCCTTTAAAGAACTACTGTGGGTTAGATATGTAAAAAAGCAATGTAACAGCTATTATCTTTAAATGATACCTTAGCTTGTGACGTTTGTATTAATAACCACTACTGTTTGAGATTTGAGCAGAGCATTTAAGTTGAATAGTATCAAGTGATGTACGTGTTAATGGATTAAGTTCAGAATGGTAATAGATATGTGTTTATGTTGTAGATTTCCCTGATGAAGCCCGATGGGCGAAATGCATTGGAAATTTTCATGGAGTGTTAAATTGTGCTTCTTGATCAAAAAGATGAAGGATAATATAAGAAACTGAAAATAGAACACATGATTGAAATCCAAGAATATGAATAAAATATCTTGATGATAAAACCTAAAGGAAAAAGTTTCTTTCATTGTTTAAACTATCGTCAAACAAAACTTTATTGACAAACTTTATCGACTACTTTAGCTGAAGTTATCAGCATCCATTGACCGGTGCCCTGGGAGCCACTCTCGCATGTCTAGCGTAGATGTCTGACATAACTCATGACAGGCAGTGGCAACTTACATTATACAACCCACAATTATTCTATCTGTGTGGTTAACAGCAATTTTGGAGGACCAGGCAAGGTATAAGTTTTGATAATGCCTCCTAGGAACAGATTGACCTGTAGTCATGGGCATTAAATGCTAAGCCATGGACTTCCTAAGAGGAATACTCTTGGAGAGAGAGTAGTAGCACAAGGGAAGATTGGGAGGAACGGACTGAAAAAGCTTGGCTGCAGGTACTGAAATATCTGGTACTGCACGCAAAACAGCAGATTACACTTCCCGCCAGTGGTGATGTTCACAAAACATGGTTAGTTCAAGAGTAGATCTGCATTTACACAGGGTAGTTCAGCAGCATATATCTTTTGGCGAAGGTGCTGTTCAGACAAAGATGGCCCGAATCTGAATGTAATTTAATTTAAAGTAGCTCCACCCCTAAGTGCCATAGAGGGATCCAACAAATGATGCCACAAACCTCCAGGCACCAACATCCCACTACCTGCACCACATCAAATCATTGTGGTGCCCTCTGCCTCTCCGTTTTATAGTAAAAGCAATAGCTTTCTACACATCCAAGAAAATATAGGAGTTGCACATGAAAGTGTGGCCAGAGATAGAAGGCAACCACCAGGCCATCCTAATCTAGTAAGCAGCTTTCGACATGGCCAATCACACCACCCTACTGGAGTGGACCTAGCTGGTTCGAACGGCAAGGAAGCCGACAACGTGGACTGAAGGCGAGAGAATAGATGGTGAGATTAGGCCTGTCTCTCTTCAGCAACAAGTCCCTGACCTACGTGGTACCACAGAACTGTCCTCACTTCTCTTAAATGTATACATTGAGCCACTGGATGGAATTTATCTCACACAGCAGAAGTTCCTAGTTTCACAAATCCAAATCTGCGATACTGTTCTCCTCCATAGTGTAGGGTTCATGCAATCCATTTATCCACATCGCAAAGTGTGAATTAACAGTTTCTCAGGATAGGAGATCTCCAGAAAGGGTGCTGCATCTCCAAACAACGTTAAGAGTTGCAGATCAGTGTCCTGGATTTCATACAGCCAAGAGTGTCATTCTTTAAAACATGGTGATTTCATTGCCCCTTTTGCATTTTCTGACCTCTTTAACAATAGCGTCAATCTCTGCTCATGTGCCTACTTATTCATTCTCTATAACTGATCCACATACTGTCCTTGGTAGATGGCTTAATGTTTTGTGTTGGTACCACTCGGGAAGAATGGATATATTCAGATAGTTCCTTTCTGCTGCACTCCCAACCCTAACAAAGTTGCTGACCTTCAACGTCGCATTTCCAGACCCCTTCAAAAAGGCAGAAGGCCATTAGCACACACCTAAGTGTGAGAGATAGAAACAGGACGATAGGTGGTTGATAGCCAATATCTTGATAGCAGCCACTATACCTTTACACTCAGGCTCATGTCGGAGATGGGATCCTTTAAGCTGGGCGACAAGCTACCCAACTAGAACTGCGCTGCGTGTCCATACCGATTGTAGTGCTTGAGGTTTTAGAGCATAGCCAGTGTGGCTGCAGTCAGTGGAGGTTTGGTGTTTGATGCATCTGAGACCTGCCAGCTTCTCTCATGCTGGATTAGTAGAGGACAGTTGTATTGTGCGATGAGAACAGGCTGGATTCGTGCCCTGAAGATAAATATTCGTATCATCTGTACTAAAGTGAACTGGTGCTTATTATTAGGGCTCCCGGTTTTATGGTAATCTTTTTGTATTCCGTCTGGACTTATCCATACTTATTATTTGCCAATTTTATCTGCGTTTATCCAGATTTATTTTGGGTTTTTGTGAAAAACTGGATTTTAAACTACCATATTTCCAAATGCACTTAAACTATAAATTGACACTCATGCTTAAATGCCTGAGAGATTTTCAATGATATGAAAACCCACAGATGATAAATCGGTGCACTTATATAAAAACATACAGTATTAACAGTGTGCATATCTACAGCTGTTTAACCATCTTTACAAAAAATCCTTTATTTTTTTTAACACCGTTACCTGTCAATCCGCACAGATATTCTCTTGGCAGCCATGACTGAAAGCATTTAGAATCACTTCAAAAACAACCTAATTTCCATTTTTATCCAAATTTAAAAATAAATAAATACAGACAGGAAAATACATGGGTTTCTGTCTCTATCTGTAAAAATCAGTAAAAACAGTAAACCTATGATGGACCAGTTTAGCTAGTTAGGCTTTGATGAGTGACAGCAAAGCATTGTACTTTCGCAAAGTTGGTGGCCTCTTGGAGGAAGCCCCAGTGATGCAACACATCTTGTTTTTTCAGGTCCAGCTCCGCCCTAGGAGGATAGAGCAAGGGTTTGCTTAAGAGATGCTGCAGGTTACATGGTCAGTGCTGTTCAGCATAGCTTTGCATAGCTTCTTTTCTGGCTAGGCCAGTTTCTAGGAGGTGGGAGCCAGGGGTGGACCAGGCCTGGCATAAAACGCTTCGTGAATAACGGCGGCAGCATTCTTTTCATTACAGTGGGATCCGTCGTAGTAACTCAGAGCGCGTGCGAATGTAATCTGCCTCATCTGTAAACAGCTCGCTCATGTCAGCTTTAATTAAATTAATCTATTTCGGAGTCTCATATTTTTATAGGCATTCTTTCTGGCAACGCAGTGTGTCAATAACGCGGATTGCATCACAGGCATGCATTCAAATTCCAGCACAGTTAGCATGTTTAACCACTTTCCAAGAAAGTCCAATGAACAGCGCATCTGCTGCAGGCAGAAGAGAGGGGTTGAAAGGGCTCTGCGGGGATGAGTTCACCCAAGTTACCGCAAATTGGCTACGTTCCTTCTACTGCGCTTTTGGTTTCACTTGGCCACAGCGAAACGTGGTTTAGAAAACACTTCCAGTGATAACACCCAGAGGTAACAACCATTTGCAATGCAATAGGTCTAGCATTTTTGAGAGTTAGGGCTATTGGCGCTGTAAATGACAATGTCTCTTACCTACGTGTTTTGGTTTGGAGTGTAGTGGATGTATGAACCGAGACGCAGCTGCAGCACTGTCTAGCGGACTTAGAACGAGGAATTACCAACGGGGCCAGAGAAGCAGCTATAGGAGCACTGCCTAGAGGCTTAAGAATGAGGAATTACCACTGGGACCCTAGAAACAGCTGCAGCACTGCCTAGAGGACGGAGAATGAGGTATAACCACTGGGAACAGAGACGCAGCTGCAGCACTGCCTAGAGGAGTTAAAATGGAGGAGTTAAAGACTGAACCAGAGAAGCAGCTAGCAGCACTGTCTAGAGGACTAACAATGAGGATTTACTGACCGGGCCAGAGAAGCAGCTGGCAGCACTGTCTAGGCATAGCCAACAGGTCTCTCCTTTGGGACCTTAAACGTTTTTAGCCATGCAGCTCATTATCTTGGGTGCAATAACAGCTACTGTTCTCATTCAGCCTTACACAATGTCCTGTATGTGAAACACTGTTTGGAACTCATAAGCAATGCACTGAAGCAACTCATTTTCAAGGTGCTTCAATGCCTTAGCTTATAAGGGTAGTATATAAATACAATAATGAAATGCCACGTTTCAAGCGGCAGAGGCAATTCATTATGTGTACACTTATGGAACAGAGACATAAACCAAGGACAAGATGTAGTCTAGGGCCCAGGTTGAACTCCATGAACAAATTACAGAAATAATATAATATTCAGCATCAAAACGTCCAAATATCACTCAGTATGTGGTGTCAAGTGACACCAATATTTTCACTAATATTCACAGCCATACAAATAAAGCGGTTAACAAGTAGTAACGCTACAGAAGTACCATCTGTATTTTCTAATATTCCATTCACTTACATTAATGTGGAAAATGATCTGAAGAAACTATTATGTGCTGCTATATTAATGAGAAAATCTGTGTCACACACAGTAAACAATAATGCATTGATGTTTCTCGAATTATGAGAAAGGTGTCCAACATCAGTAAAATAAGAATTTTTTTCTCAGCACACATACAAAAAAAAAAAAAATACCTGGTACCAATATATCGTTTATTTATGTAGGTTAGTCCCACTCTTATCTAAGGGTACTATGCCATCTTCTGGAAATCCTCTGCAAAGAAGAAAAGCGACACTAGTTTCAAGTGGACTTGAAGCTTGTACTACAAGCCGCTGCAGGACCTTTGTTTTGTTGTTTTGTATAGCGCACTACTGACCTGTTTGGGTATGGAGGAGCTTGCAGAACATACACAGACAAATGCAAAAAGAACAATTGATGGACAGAATGCAGAACAATGTCATACATTCACCCCAGTACAGAGTTCTGGGCCTAAATCCATCTTTTTTTGCTCCCCATACCATTCCAGTTTGATCCCAGCCATATGCAAATCAGTCTTGACCCTGCGCCCCATGGGAACAGTCCAGCCCGAACTGCCAGGCCAGGTCCTACCTGGACTGGGAACAAGCATCCTAGGACCAGTTACGGGCTTTCACCCCTCATCCGCCAGGATAGCTAGACTCCAGTTGCATGGAGAGCACGGGACCCAAGTCTGGGCATACCCATCCCAATCAGGGTGACAAATGAACTGAGGTGGCGAAGTGAGCTAAAGAAGGATGATGGAGTCAACTCAGATCTGTGAGGGGGAGGAGTGTGGGGGGGGGGAGGGAGGACACGATGTGTATGTAAACTTTCAGGGCTCTGTCCATCATTTGCTTTGTTTGCCATAAGTTGGCAGGGTATACCCAGACATGGGTCCCTTGCTCACTTTGCCACTGGATTCAAGCTTGCCTGGCTGATGAGGGGTGATACAACAAAACTGGTCACAGGATTCTTGTTTCTGGTCTAGGGAAGACCTGCCTTGGCAGTTCGGGCTGGACTGTTCTCATGAGGCACTGGTTCAAGACTGATTTGCATATAGGTGGGTCTGAACCAAAGAACAATGGCACTGAGCTAAAGAACGATGATGGATTCAACCCAGATCTGTGACCGTGGGAAGAGGTTCTGAATAGTTTTAGCACT
The DNA here is from genome assembly GCF_964261635.1 of Lissotriton helveticus. Lineage (NCBI taxonomy): Eukaryota > Metazoa > Chordata > Amphibia > Caudata > Salamandridae > Lissotriton > Lissotriton helveticus. The sequence continues at coordinate 264,811,192 of NC_136062.1, forward strand.
CCGTCCATCATCGCCTTGTGTTTGCTTTGTTTGGACATACACAGTAATGTTTGAAATTGTATTTGAGGATAGGTGGATGTGCTGTTTACAAGCACAAACTTTCAGTGTGTATGAATGCATGTATGTACATGTTGTTTACATGTGCAAACCTGGCGGAAAGGCAGTCTAAAGGCAGTGGAGTGCTGCGCAAGCACAAAGGCAAAGAACCCTCAGTATGGGATTAGAAGATATAGCTGGCTTGAGGACAACAAGATGCAGTGTTTTCGAAAGAAGTGAGTCAACCTAGACGGCAGCAAATAATAAACCCTAAAGCTGCTCGCTTCGCTCTTAACCCCTTCAGCGCTAATGACAAGGGTAACTCGTCATGGACTTTCCATTGATTTCAATGGAAAGTCAATGGAGCTCATCGAACACCCTTAGCAGCCAAGTGGTTAATTAGCACATTGATTATCAAAAAGGTTGTATGTAATTGTCAAAGAGTTGTGCTGGCCATTGCTTGCAGTATTTTTTTTTTTTTTTTTTTAAAGTTTTATATAGCGCGAACAAGATCTTTGCAGATATCAGAGCGCTTTACAGAAACAGTAGGTAGGATAGACAAACTGTTGAAAACAGTATAGAATTCGGTAGGGAGTGATTTGCTAATTAGGGTAGAAATCACACAAGAGTATGCACAATAATAACAATCAATAAGCAATAATATAGAAGCCGTGCAATGTCAACTCGAATAAGATTATAGCACCCCAGAGGGTGAGTAAACACAATGTTGAAAACATAGTAGGCAGTAGTGAGTGGAATGCAAGTTAGTAAAGCACTCAAGTCATAGTGTACAGCCTTAATAAACAATCAGGAAACCAATAATATAGCATCCGTGCAGTGAATTTGGTCCAGTAGCAGCCATAAAAGAGTCTAACATAGATAAGCATTCAGGTAGCCGATGATATAGGAGCCACGTACTGTCCCAAACCAAGACGCAATCTCTGCAACCTAACAGCTCAACAAAGGATATTCCAAGTTGCAAAGACTTTTCTGCTTTCTTCAAGCAAAAGACCGACAATATAAGAAGACTGAGCCGCCTACTGCAGTCCAGTAGGGTGGCGCAGTGTCGACCGCTTGCCGTGCATTATTGGTTGGATTTACATATTATAGCCTGTGGACTTGAAAAGCAGTGTGATGCCTCGCATTGTTCACCAGTGTGCATACAGCCCATCTAGAAGGTGAGATAATTTCACACTATGCCACATCAATCTTCAGCTGTCTGCTCAGACTAGAAGAACAGGTCGGGCAATGCTGTTAAAAACTAGCAGAAGCAAGTTAAGCACAAATGAGGAGAGGGGCGGAAGAGCGGCAAAATAAACAAGCAGCAGTGCTGGAAGAATGGCAGCAATGATGGGAGGGAGGGGGTGCAACAGATGGCCAAAAAAAAAAGAATCAATCAGTGAAGTCTGCTGGAAAGGAACCAAGCACCCAATGGCGGGACAGATGTACACTATGCACCAACCAGCGCAAAGAAGAAACCCACCGCGGACCCCACGGACCTGAAGAATTTCCGCCCCATCTCGCTCCTCCCCTTTCCAACCAAAGTCATCGAGAAGACTGTCAACAGACAACGCTCAGTCTTCCTTGAGACCAACGGATCCCTCGACCCCTCACAGTCCGGCTTCCGAGCAAACCACAGCACTGAGACCGCCCTCATCGCAGCCACCGACGACATCAGGTCCCTGCTCGACAACGGGGAAACGGCTGCCCTCATCTTCCTGGACCTCTCAGCAGCCTTCGACATGGTATGCCACCGCACCCTGATACAACGCCTCAGCAACACCGGAATCCAAGGAGCGGCACTGGAGTGGATCATCTCGTTCCTCGCCGGAATAACCCAGAGAGTCGCCTCCCCCCGTTCCGATCCGCGGCCACCGAAGTCATCTGCAGCGTCCCGCAAGGATCCTCACTCAGCCCCACCCTCTTCAACCTCTACATGAGCCCTCTCGCAGCCATCGCCCGCCAACACAACCTCAACATCATCTCCTACGCCGACGACACCCAGCTGATCCTCTCCCTCACCAACAACCCCACCACCGCCAAGGCCAACCTCCAGGAAGGAATGAGAGACGTCGCAGAATGGATGAAGATCAGCCGTCTGAAACTGAACTCAGACAAGACGGAAGTCCTCATCCTGGGACCATCTCCCTCCGCCTGGGACGATTCCTGGTGACCCCCTGCCCTGGGCAGCGCACCCAAACCAGCGGACCACGCACGCAACCTGGGCTTCATCCTGGACTCCTCCCTCACGATGACCAAGCAAGTGAACGCCGTCTCATCATCCTGCTTCAACACCCTGAGCTCCGAAAGATCTTCCGATGGATTCCCACCGAAACCAGGAAGACGGTCACCCAGGCCCTCGTCACCAGCCGTCTGGACTACGGGAACACCCTCTACGCTGGAACCACAGCCAAACTCCAGAAAAGACTCCAGCGCATTCAGAACGCCTCAGCACGACTCATCCTGGACATCCCCCGTCCATCAACTGTGTTTTTTGCAATTTTCATCCCCCGCCGCAGCCACATCTCTGCCCACCTGAAAGACCTTCACTGGCTCCCCGTCAACAAGAGGATCACGTTCAGACTCCTCACCCACGCACACAAGGCTCTCCACGACACGGGCCCGAAGTACAACAGCCGCCTCACATTCTACACACCCACCCGACAGCTCCGATCCGCCAGCCTCGCCCTCACCTCTGTCCCACGTATTCAGTAATTCACCGTCTGAGGAAGATCCTTCACCTACCTGGCGGCCAAGACGTGGAACTCCCTCCCCACTCACCTACGGCTGACCCTGGACCATCTCTCCTTCAGGAAACAACTCAAGACCTGGCTGTTTGAGCAGTAGCGTGCCCCCCCCCCCCGCCTTGAGACCCTCACAGGTGACTAGCGCGCTATACAAATTTCTGTGATTGATTGAAGTAAATTTTGAAAGGCAGGCCAAACAATCAACCAAAAGCGCTGGGCATGTTGAAAGCCCATAGACTGGATAAAGCAGTGCATGTGCTGTCGAGGCTCGACCTAAAAAGTCAGCCAAAGTAGAAAACAGTTAGGAAATGATGAATGTTATTGATTACATGTCAAATATGGACACTTGGCTAAATATAAGCCAACCGCAATGGCATCTTACGCGAGGTAGAACAAAGCACATCATATTAATGGACTGTGTAACATATTCAAGGATGGGTATAGGGGATAATGGGTTCAAGAAACCCAACCCTACTCACAACATTACTTAGAGCTGTAGAATAAAAAAAATAAAAAAAATCACCCATGTACTGATAACACACAACTATATTTGAAAGTCTTCTCTGCTCCAGAAATCCAATGACTCAAACACAGCTTGCACTCCCATTCATTACTGGATGCCTGGCACCTACCTAAACCGCATCTCCACCAAAACAGAATTCCAGATATTCACCAAGAACAAGCAACACCTTGTCCAAACTTGGCTTAGTGACATTAACCTAGACTGACTTGAAATCCCAACTCTCGCCAAAATCACAAGGATTCGCTCTAAAAACGAACCTCACTCAAGGAACATCACAAAGAAAACTAAGATGGCTCACTCTACTAAACAAGTAAACATTTCCTCCCAAAAGGGGACTTAATTTTTGTTCAAGCCCTCTGTACTCTTGCATCTGGATAGTGGCATAGCATTCCACTATACTACGCTACGCTACTCCATACTGGTCCTCTTAAGGATATTCTATGGGCCGCAACAAGTCTCATCTAAGGCATGAATAAATATGAGCACATTATGCTCAAGCTAATGGAACTCCACCGGCTCCCTTTACTGCCCGCACACCCTCTTCAAAGTCAGCTGCATCATCCACAAACCCATCACAATCAGCACCCATGCCTATCTGGCTACCAAGCTTACCATCTCTGATGGCTCTTGGTGCACCAGCAGCCATAAGGACACCATACAATAAAGCACAAAAAAGGTAACATGCTACTCCACCTGTGCACCAAGGATGAAGAACTCCATCCCCGTATTTATCACAATCGTTCCAACCCTTTTGTCGCCTGTCACGCCGTCTAGAGGGGTCATGTGTCGTCCCGTCTCTCGTCGTCCTTGTTCTTAGGCCTGGGAGTGCCTTGTGCGATCTTGAGCGACATTGCTCACGATTCATCGGAGCTACTCCTATGAAAGAGCTGGGAGGTCTTCATCTGGCTGCAGACTGACGTGCAGACTCAGTGCGGTGCCCCGCGGTGAGCTACTGGCCAGCAGCTAATGCATGAAAAGGAGCGCCAAGTACGCCATTCAACATCAAATAACATGAGGTAAGGGCATGAAAATAACAATAACACCAACACCCGCAACAGCAGCACACAGCATTCAGTGGAGAGAGCGGAGAGAACCGCGAGCGCACCAATAACCAGCCCGGCGCCGCTGTAGAGTCCACCACAATAGGAGCGGGCAACGAGAAGGTTGGAAACACGGTATGCCTACAAGCCTTCTTGCTTTACGCTTGACTAATGTTATGATATTTGTAAATCGTGGCTCCTAATGGACAGAGCAACGTACGTGGAGGGCACTGGTGAGATACTGTGTCCTTTTTTAGAACTATTAGGAGGTTGGCCCTTCTTTCCCTTTTAACCTCTGTCATTCTCAGCACACTCACGGTGTGAAAAAGCGTTCCAGGATGCCCGACCCCAACATGGCTGACAGTGGTGACTTCTTTCCCCCCTTGCTGATCTTTTACTTTAACTCACAAAACCCTGCCAGGATTGTGCCGGACCTCAAGAGGACATCTGGAATTTTCTCAGACCATGGATACCACACCCCTTCCCCCAGCCCACACTATTCTGACATTCAGCTAATGAGGTGATCGGCCTTGGTTCATCCCCTGACGTCACCTGCCCAGCTGGACCTCGGGAACAGTTTCTCCCCTTCTTCCTGTCTCGCCCACCCCCTCATTATATTTCTGGTGCACTGCTTTCTCCTCGTCGCCTTTCTTTCCAGCTGTTGGACCAATGCCCTTTGGAGCTTCCTAGAGGGCTATAGAGGAGACTGACCTTGGATTATCTCCCTGGCTGTCACCTACCCACTCGGTCTTTGGGCTGACTTTCCCTTTATCTCTTTTCCGTCTTCCCCCTCGTCCTCTCCCTTCTCACTCCACCTCTCCCCTTTCCCTCTCTATTTGTCTCTCCAGACATTGGACACAGTTCTTCCTTGTCTCTCTGCTATGGCTCCTTCCTCCTCTCCCTTCCTATAAATTCTCTCAACCTCGTTGTTTGTTTACTGTACCTTACTACGCAATTGTAACTGATGTAATTTGTAACGCAACATTCCTCTGTTATGGCGCTCTGATACCTACGGGTCTAGCTAGCGCTTTATAATCCTTTTGATGTACCTTCTAATGCTATGTTCCCCTGGTTATGCGCTCTGATACTTCCGGGTCTAGATAGCGCTACATAACCTCCGCAAATAAAATAAACTAAAAACTGTTTTTTGCCTGAACGCTGAGACCTTTGCAACATGGCTGATGACCGGTGGAACTGCTTGACAGCTAATGAGGAAATTGGCCTTGGTTTCCCCCTTGACTGTCACCTACCCAGCCTGACATTGGGTATTGTTCCTCCTCGTCTCCCTGCTATTACTCCTTCCTCCTCTCCCTCCTACGAAATATTGAAATATTATTTATGTGTACTGTACCTTACTACGCTCTTGTATCTGATGTAACTTGTAACGCAACAATCATAAATGTAAAGCGCTCCGATACCCTCTTGGGTCAAGTTTGCGCTATATAAAACTTTATAAATAAATAATTTAGGAGAATGCCGAAGACACCTCTTTAATTGTATCCCTGCCATTAAGATACACACACACATTATACATATATACACACACAATATTCATATTCAGACAGTTCACAAAGTGAGTCCACAGGATACCCTTACGACTTATATGTCCTACTTACTTGGAAGGATTCTGCCAGTCTTGTGCAAACATGCACACTTCCTATGGGTAGGCAAGTGCTGATCGGCCCAAACCGGAAGAAGCCACTGAAGCGGACCCCAATTTGGTTCCCCTTTTGGGTTCCTGTCTTAAGTCAGGCAGAATCAACAGGAGACAGAAGGAGGCAGCAGATCTCTGCAGGTAGTGAACCAGAAACTCGTCTGAATGGACTGGGCTTCCGGTACACTGCCTGAGGCCGTTTTCTTGCAGAGAGAACAGCCATCTTTAGCTTAGATTTAGGGTCAAGGAAAGAACCTTTTAAATAGAAAAAGAAAATTCTCCTGCCAGGGACCACCACATAGGGTTTCTGTCAAACAAGAGGTCAGAAAGGGGCATATATAATTTATATACGAAAGATCAAAGATTGTTTCGGGGGGGAAAGAAAGGGGTCTTTGTGGTTTGATTTACGACAAGAAGAAGCAGGCAGGGTCGGCTAAAAACTGAAGGAGACACACATGCACTGCAAAAATGTATATTCAAGGATCCTAAAAAAACTCGCATGCACATCGAGAGAACAATACACATTACATTTCTCACACACATTATACCTACTTTGAAAGGTGCTTGACAAGAAGGTACCCTTGGAACCTTGGTCCAGGGCTGCTCCCAATTTACACCTCACCGCTCTTTCAGCATTCTATCAAGGACTCAGATTGACACGGATGACATTACCATTAACCTTGCAAATTACCACCGGGTCACAAACGTCTCCTCCCCTTTCCTGACAAAGCCACCCTTTTTACACAAACCAGGTCACCCACCTTCAACTCATGAGGGAGTACATAGTTGCGTTTGTCACAATCTTCCATCTGTTTGCTTTTGGCTTTAAGAATTTCGGGCCCCAAGGGAGGTGCGCGGCATTGTCCAATCTACACATGCGTGAAGAACCATGGGATGCAAAGACGCGCAGCTCAACGTATTTCATGGTAGGAGCGTGTTATCGGCAACTGTCCAGGTGCTGTGCATCCTCTGGTGGAGCTAATATGTGTTAAGCCACGCTAATATCAGCTGCTTCCGGTACTGGGGAATTTTTTCACCGTTTACTGTAAGACATGTACGGGAAGTACATTTGTAAGTGGTGACGCACACCTTAATGAAGAAAACAACATGTCACGAACACGAATAGGCAGCAACTCTAAGGAAGTGTTAAGCAGTGACATGCACACCTTAAAGATCAAAGCAGCGTGTTACCAGACTTAACATGGGGTGATAAACAGTGACACACACCTCTCCACAAAATTGGAGTCAGCAGGTGTTGTGCATTTGGGTATGAACTTGGAAAATTATCACCTGTGGCGCGTTGCACTGACAGTGGTACGAACACCATGTCAAGAGCTACAGTAGTATGTTATGACTAAATAGTTATTATTATGCCTAAACAGTACTCACTAATGTTTCATTCTATCTTTAGGTAGTCTCTAGTGGTGGCACGCACATTAACACCATTATACTTACAGCAGGTCTCTATTGGATTGATCTTCTCTGGATATAGAGAGGTCAGTCGTGCATCCAAAAATAAAAAAATACAAAGAGGTTTGCATGAAATCTTTTATTGTAGCAACAAATGCTTACCATATAGTTTGTAAATCCACCTCTGCCATTTCTAGAGGTGCTGGTGAGTCACCCATCTGGTGGAAGTCATGGCTTGATACGTTCACAACATATCTGGGTGCTATAGGGGCATACACACGCGGATTTGAAAGGAAAAGATTGTTACACTCTATAGGGTTTGAAGAGCGTTCTGCTTTCAAGGACCTTCCTGCAACTGGAGTGAATGAGGCAGCGGTGTTGGATGAATATATAGAGGCAGTAAGCAAACTAGAAAAGAGATGTGACGCACAACTCTGTTTAGTTGTATTGCGCCACAAAGTTTTCAAGAGGAAACTACCAAGTGAAAATGTTGATACATCGGTGTATGTTTGAGAAGGTTGTGGCTGGGTGCCAAGTTAATAACGTTACATATCAACTAGTGTGTGACCAGTTAATTGGATATTGTTCAGATAGATCTACCAAGCAGAAGCTGTTATCTTTGAGTAACCCATCATGAGAAGAGACTTTGCGGATTGCCGAGAGCATAGAAATTTACTGTGTATTAAGAAAGGTGGAAATGTGGTTCAACATAAGTAAGTCAGAGCTCAAAAGAAGGGCCCAAACCGATAAGAAGTTTTTTCAATCCATGCCAGATCGGTTTCAGGTATAGGAATTCTCCACATACAAAAGGGGAAAGGGCATGTCCAGCTAGGAATAGGTCTTGCAGGAACTGCAAGACCTATTTTGGCAAAATGGGACATTTTTCTAAAGATTGTCAAGGGCAAAAAAAGACAGTATGACAGTTGCTAATTTAGTCATGAATGGGTCAGATGAACTGACAGAGAAATATCTCAGCAGTATAGAGGAGGATCTCTGGGATATGCTTTTGGTAACGGTGTTGAACACTGTTGGAGATAAGGTGGTTAGGCTTCGGATGGATTCAGGTGCCATACTAACAATTGGCACTCAAGGCTTATTTGATGAATTGGGGCCAGGTAGGCGATTAGAGCCCCCTGACTGTGCCCCATTGTCTTATAAAGAAGCATGTAGTATCAAGGATAACCGGATGAAGGACACAAGCTAATGGCGCCAAGAGACTTTCATTTTCACTATTCTAGAAGTAATGAGTTGCCATGGAGGCGTGCACAAGACTGTCCATTAGATCCTCTCCCGTGTCCTCCAAACGGCACCCCTCCTTCTTCAAATGTCAGCATCCTTCACTCAGATGTCATGACATTCCAGAGTGAAAAATGTAGACATGCATTACAGAACACTAAAAATGCATTTGTCCTCTACAACAATGCATCAAGGAGTCACAGATTACATTTTTCCAAAGTCCACATGGCTATCGTCTCTAGTCTGCTTCCAGAATATTGTCCAGAAACAGAGTGGTGTAAAAATCTTTGGAACTTACATTAGCTTTTAACATTTATCAATCATAATTTGCCAACTTTAGTATTATTTTTGTGGCCAAGTGCCACAGCCAGGATCTCACACATTTTCACATGTTAATTAACCAAATCCTCTGAAGAGTCAAGGCAAAGAAAGGCACTCTCCCAAAATACATACATTTTGTGGTCGAAAGAGGCCAAAGAGAAACACACTTTATGCATGTTCATGCCCAGGAAGAAGAAAAAACACAACAAATACCAAGGCAGGACAACACTGCCTCCCAGCTACAAATTGTTAGCCAGGGAGATCCGATACCTAGTGATAGCAACCTTAGGATGTGCAGGTGTAAAAAATATACTATTATGGTAGAATTCCATATAGCCCAGGATGATACTTAAGATGAACAAAAGCTAGGTAAATGAACATTTGTCTTTTAGTGGCTTTTCAAATTTCCAAAATGCACTCAGTTTACAGACTGAGCATCATGAACCATTGGGAACCCATGCATGTCAGTCACCCCACCAAAAACGTTGGCATAAAATTATGCAATCCCCATCACCCCCCCCACCCTGAAAGAGTTAAAACACTACATCACAATGAAATAACAGTTCACTTTCATTCTTAGTAACGAGCTATCTCTCTGTAGGTTTGCCTTTGACCTTGGACAGTGCCCGTGTCTTTCATGCTGGTGACTCCTATACAAATTTCGCAAACAAATCTCTAAAGCATTGATGAAAAAAGAGACACGTGCTGTCGGAGGGTCATAGAGTTAGGCGCAAAAGACTACGGACTGAAGAATGGTTCACGAGGCTTAAGGCTATATGTCCATATCAGCAGATCTATCATGATAAACTACAAATAAGTTCCAGCAGTTCCTAAAGAATCGCTAGTGCGCATGAGGCAGATGTTAAAGTTTACAACCTTCTAGCACAGTGTTTCATAAAACAAAACAACTCAAGAGGTTAATGGAGTACAAATGGCAACAGCCAAGGAGTTACAACAGTTACTACATTTCTTCCACTGGCTTAATGCTTCCACTGTTGATTTCAGTGGGACTAAGAATTTCATGCTACCAAGGCAGGAAAGAAAATTAAAAATGAAAAAGTGCACTACTGATTAGCGTAAAAATTAACATATATCTCAGGTCTAGGCACGGATAATATTAAGATACCCGGAAGTTTGAAGTTGGCAGGAATCTGAAGCTCTTTGTTTTTCCAGACAGAATACCTGAACTAGTTTTTTAAAGGAAAGGGCAGTAAAGACATAAGAAGTGATTTTATGGACCAGGCTCAGTTATGATGGTACTGACAGTTTGGTAATATTTAGTATCTCCATGTAAACTGCGATAGGTCTTGTCTCAACTCAACTCAAGAATGCTTTATTCGATTTTAGGTTAAAATCATAAAAGCATACAGATAAAAACAAAAACGTACATACAAGAACCACGTATTGATTTTAAATTACACAGTTAAAAAATAAAAGACTTTTGCCCTCCCGTTGAGCATAACAATCTGTGGTAAAAACTTGCTTTACACAGCTTTTAGACATCATTTGTGATAACAGTGTTATAAAAAGATTTTAATAGTTACGGTATATAAAACTGTTGTACGACGGTTTGAGGCAGTTAAAAAACACGGGAAAACTACCGCCCTTAGTTAAATGAGTTCCTCTACCCACTAAGTTGTTGTCCATACCCTGAGGTCTGGGGGAAAGCATGTAGGACGTATTTGGGTAGAAGTCATGTAAGTTCCAGGTACAAATAAGTCCATCACTTTTTTGAGGTAACCAAGTTTGCATGTAAGGCACGATATGTCTGCTCCTAAATCGTATCAGGATCAGATCACCCGAAATGTCTTTTTTGAGGGGACCCAGCCAACCCACCCTCCGGATGCTTATTATCCTACCATCAAGGTGATGGGGCAGAGGTCTATTTTTAGCTAACCAAAACTTGACCTTATTCATCAGCTCATATTGTCTCTCAGCTTTACCTTGTGTTAGTTCAGGGACTCCCGAGAGAACAGTTACAAAAGGGGCTGCCTCTGGTGGTAAGTGTATATGGGTGGCGAACTCATGTTTGGGAGGAGTGTGACGCGCCATTGTTGGGTTCAGGGGGACTTTGGGAATGATTGGAGGCATAGAGGTAGGGACTGATAATTGAGTAAGCACCGTTTTATGGGGTGTAATAAGTTTGGGCGGGTTTAAAGAAGCAGTTGTTGGAGGGCCAATTGAGGTATTGCAGCATGTGTGGAAGATTTCAGGTGAGCTTTGATTGAATTCTCCAACCCCGTCAGCCTATCCCCCAACGTAGTGATTTTGTCAATCAAAGGATGTAGTAGGGATTTAATCAGATGTTCGATCATGGGCAGTAAGGCCTGCCGTGATGTTGGTAATAATAAGTCGTCCAGGTTTTCAACGAGTTCCGAGGTAAAAGAAGACTTGATTACAGGTGGTGTGGGGCTTAAAGATAGTTTATATAATTTTTGCGTTTTGTCCAAGCTCCCACTTTGATCGTCCCCATCGTGCATCCTTATGGCAGGTGTAGCCCTGGAAGGTGTTACGCTATGGGTGTTAGCTTTATATGTTTCAGGGAAGGGTTCTAGCTCCCATGGACAAAGTGGTAGGTTACTACTTTTTAAGGTGGGGGAAGACTCTGCTGGAGCGTAGTTTGCCTTACAGAGGCTATTTAAATCTTCCAACCAAGAGAAGCTAGATGGTGGATGTACGTTGGAATTTTCACAGGGGGAACTGATCGTGGAATGGCAAGGTACATTTTTACCCACCTCTCTGAACAAGGGAAACTGTTGACTGGTTGTGTGCACAGGGGTTATATCAAACTTAACCAATGTATGGGGCTTAGACATGGCTTGGTTGGGGAATTTCAAAACAAAAGGATTTACAATCGTTTTTAGAGCCAAATGGGGTGGCCCGTCCCGTCCTCCTCAGTCCTCGGAGGGCCACAGAGGGCACGCCCTTTGCCCGGGCTATGTCCCGGGCACGTCCCGCGTGCGCGTTACTGTTGACCCTTATATACACAGAGCCGCTGAAGGGGGTGGGAAGAGGACCAGCTGCGGCTGATGACAGGCCGCACTGCAGGCTGGTCCTCGCAGTCCCGTAGTACGCCTACAAGCAGTCAATCACCTCCCACGGGTCCAAAGCACTTCCGTGTGCAAAGAGCACAAAGTTATCCTTGGCGAGCGGCTCCCGCGAAGCGGGGGCCGCGAGGAGTGGAGGAAAAATCAGGAATCCAGCAGTCGCCGGTAAGCAGTCCCCTTCTAAGACCATGGACTTCCATTGAATGTGTGCCAGATACTGAAACCCCTCTTCGAATTTCACACTTTTGAATAATTGGGGGCTACAGATATCCAAAGAGGATCATGATCTTCAGGGAGGTAACCTACACACAGTAGTTCAGTACAACAGACAAAGGATCACTTTTTGGGATCGACTTCCATTATCAACACTGGATAGGGTTCCATCACTAAGGTGATGGATCATACTACCTAGGCTACTCTATTTCTGTGTATTATCCATGACCGTGAAGTGACTTTTTTCCCCCAAAGAGACACATTCCCAACTCTTGAATGTGATGCAAGGTAGAAACAGGAAGCGACTGTTGTTTAAAAGGCCACAAGACCAGTCAACAAAAAGTGGATTGAGAACTATATATTATATGGGTGCCCAACGTCTGTGTTTGAAGAGATGGACATCTTTGAGCATGGAACTTTGAAAAGGTGGAGCTCCCTGCATGCAATGGAAGTAGCACTAGACGTTTAATGCAATCTTTCCCATTACTACATCCCACACCTTAGGTCATTGCGGACAGCCAAGTTTTGTTGGCGAAGGTCTATGAAGAAATTGGACAGAACAAAGCTGTACACACTTGTGTTAAATTTGGAGTGCCTTCCACAGTTTCAAGATGTAGCTAGGACACATGATGAACACAAACTGGGTTAAGTTAGGATCATGAGGGTAGGTGACCTCTTAAGGAAATGGTAAGCTTCACATGATTAAATCTCTGAGGAGATGATGAACTATAGATAGGTCAATATACAATGCTCGAACTATATTGATCAGACTGACACGCAGAGAGGAACAGAATAAACCTCCAAAATCTGACGTATTACATTGCATACTAATACATTGGATACAGCTACGTGCAGGAACGACCCTGCATAATGCCTTGCATAATGCCTTGGCTCCAACAATCCAATTCGGCCCTTCAACACTTAAGATAACTTGAGAACACAAAAGTAGCAGGTAAATGTCTGGCACAGAATATACCAAAAAGGTACACAGAAACTGACGGTTTAAAAATCACCCAATTGCTTGCACCACACTGACCTCTACCCAATGAGACTAGCGAAAACATAGCCTGGTGCATCGGATTCCTGTCCCAGATGCATGGCGGCAACGTCAGACTTCTTAAATAGAATTAGTTGTAATGATATGAGGCAACACCGGACCTAGATTATATGAACAGATAAAACACCTACAGGTTTATGCCACAACCTGTTTGCAAGGACTACTGAGCACACCAAAAAAATGCCAAGAACACATGCAAGTTTGACCTGGCCCTGGTTGTTGCTAAGTGGAACAGAAATGAACTGGAAGGCAACCAAAGCACCCAACATCAACAATTGGCTGTGGGAAGTTCGAAATGGACCACGGCTAAAGCTGCAGACATCACAATTAAACAAAAGAGAGAAGAACAGTACTATGGGTTACTGGAATGCAATCCTACTTGCTGAGACTTTGAAAGCAGACGAACGTCCACTATGACATGAAACGCGTCTTCGGGCACGCCTATCAAAGGTGAACAGTAAACATGTGAGAAGTCCAGGTTATGGGTGATGCAACATCAATGAAACCCAGAAACAGGATGAAATGATAAATGAACAGCGAATGAGAAGGGTTAAAGCGGCTGTGTTGGGTGGATATACATAAGAAAATCAGGAAGGTTCGGCGCCTCCTTACCCCTGAGGCCATTACCCAGGTTGTGATCGCCACGGTGCTGTCCCACCTGGACTATGCGAATTCTATTTATCTCGGCATACCTCTCTACCTGCTGAAACGACTTCAGATGGTGCAAAATTATGCAGCTAGACTGATTCTGAGTCAACCTAGATGGCAACCGGCCACCCCACTGCTTATGAAACTTCACTGGCTCCCCATGGCCCAGCGTTGCGCCTTCAAAACAGGCTGCAAGATTTTTAAATCTCTACATTGTAAAAGCCCCAAATTTCTCGACAAACTCATAACGAGGCATGTCCCTTCCCGCAACCTGCGATCAGCCCATCTTGGCCTCCTATATACACCTTCCTTCAAACGCAAGCGTACCGGTGGCTGCATATTTGTGACACTGGCCCCTCGCCTGTGGAATTCTTTTCCTCTTGAGATCCGGATCTGCCCGGACCTCATGACATTTAGAAGAGCACTTAAGACCTGGCTCTATAAACAAGCATATTACTAACTTCTGCCCGCATTTAAAACTTTCAGCCCTGCATCTGTCTTTCGATAGCGCCAAGAAACCAATCTGTGTTAGTGTGCTTAATAAATCTTTTTTAACATAACATATAAACATGAATAGCAATTCTAAAGTTAATCTGCATATTCTAAAAGGGCTCGACTATGCCACATATGGAGATAATTAGACAGGTCAGAAATTAATGAAAGTTAAACACACAACGGGTTAAGTGGTGTTTTATATATATTAACATATCCGAGTAGTCTCTACGCGAGTTATCACATGTTATTAAGCAACACTGTCCAATGCGCCTGGGAACATTATACGTAGATTGCATATTGTAATAACAGAAGCAGCAATGAAGCACAAGAACAAAAAAACAAAATAAAAGTCAGCTGGGTCAGGCGCACGAACACGTATAAAATGTTTTGAATAAACATTTATTCAAAATGTCCACAGTTGTAATGAAGCAAACCTAGCCGACCGTACAGCAGTTGCTTCTAAGTATACATCTGTAGTTTCATAGAGCTAGCTTGGAGCCTTTTTCCACTCATCGGCTAGCTCTAGCAACACATACTTCTTTTAGATGTTTGATATCAGAGAACAGTACAAGCTCAGAAAATAGGTAAATTTAGGCCACACCGTTTCTGTGCAAGTGTTTATTATAAGTAGGATATATATGTTGATTAGCTTGCAAAATATGGAAGAAAATAGATATGTTCTTGCTTTAGTGGGAATCTGAGTTCCAATCAGCGCCTTGAGACCCTTACGGGTGAGTAGCACGCTATAACAAGCATTTGCAATGCAATAGGTCTCGACGTTGGGACCTTATACGGTTTTAGTAATACAGTATATTGTGCGGCCTGGAACTTTCAGGGTGCCGAGCCGCTGATAAGCAAGTGGTGTCCTGCGATTTTGGGCAAATCACTTAAAATAAAAGCAATGATCTCGGAGGGGTGGTGGGGGCGGGATGAAGGGGTAGGGAGAGACGGCACAGGGTGAGCAGGAACCAAGACGTGATGGTGAAAATAAAAGCGGTGAGGAGGGTGGGGAGAGATGGCACGCAATATGACTGGAACAGCACTTGAGCTTATAAATGACTCCATCTGTCAACATTTAAAAAAAACAGCAACGAAAAGGCATCAAACATGCTGTGAAGGGCATACGGTCAGAGCTGCAGACTCGGGAGTTCAAGTCTCTGCATCAGCTCAACATCCTGTGATTTTGGGTAAAATCGTAAATCACTTAAAATACAAGCAGCCATCTCGGAGAGGTGGTGGGGGCAGGGTGAAGGGTGAAGGGGTAGGGAGAGACGGCACAGGCTGGGCAGGCTGCCACGAGCAGGAAACAAGATGCAATCAGGCAGTTAAGCTAGGTACCTTCACGTCTCCTACTTTCAGCCTTCCTTGTGGAGTCCCTCAGGGTTCCTCGCTAAGTCCGACCCTTTTTAATATCTACGTTTCGGACTTAGCGAGGGTAATCAAATCTTACAACATCAACCTAACAACATACGCCGATGACACCCAGTTGGTACTATCCATACACAGAAATGGACTCGAGGTTGCAGCAAATTTTAAGGACGGCATGAGGGCCATTAGCAGTTGGATGGCATCCAACTGCCTAAAACTTAATTCAACTAAGACAGAGGTCATGCTCTTTGGAAGCATTCAGCCTTTGTGGTCCCCCTTATGGTGGCCGGAGGAAATGGGAACTCTACCGCAACCTGTCTGCAAAGTCAGAAACTTGGGAGTAATATTTGATGATAAACTCCTTTTCCATCATCACGTGAACGCGGTAGTATCATCATCATTTAACATCTTAAGGAAAATAAAAAAACTGCTCCCATATCTACCCATGACTGCTGGAAAAACACTTATATCTACATTGGTGTTTTCACGCACTGACTATTGCAACGCCCTTTTCCTCAACGCACAAAAAAAGATCATCTCTAAACTACAAATGGTACAAAATGCCTCTGCCAGAGTTCTTCTGGGCATCCCAAAATCTAGCTCTGTATCGTGTTACCTGGACCAACTGCACTGGCTTCCAGTCAGAAGTCGTACGAAGTTTAAAGCCCTCTGTATTGTCTATAAGGCAATACACAATATGGGACCTAAATTCCTTACAAGTTCTCTTAAGCCTCTGGCTTCCTCCAGAACGCTTCGTTCCAACACGGCCCATCTGCTTCAGATACCCAGAACAAGGAGAGTTAAATGGGGAGACAGATGTTTCACCATAGCAGCTGCTAAGCTATGGAACTCCCTTCCTTTGAATATAAAATCTAGCCCATCTCTTATCACTTTCAGAAAACAGCTAAAGACATGGCTGTTCTCTCAACGTTACGATTAATCACTATCTTTCTAATTGCTATCGAGAGTCCTGATTGTTGGCGGCAGCCCTTAGCCCTCAGCGCCGAGACACCCATGGGTAATTGTAGCGCTTTAAAAATTGCATAAATAAATAAATAAATAATGTTGAAAATGAAAGCAGTGTCCTGTGATTTTGGGCAAATCACTTTAAATTCAAGCAGCGATCTGGGAGGGGTGGTGGGGATGGGGTATAAGAAGAGATGGCACAGGGTGAGCAGGCTCTGCCATAAGCAGGAAACAAGACGCTATGGTGAAAATAAAAATGGGCACGTTGATAGAAGGTGCACAGCCTCTAAAGTAAAACAATAATTAAACCAGAGATGAAAATACTGACCGAAAAATGAAGCACAGTGTCCGTGAAGTGTGCGCTGTTTTGATGCACAAGCTGAGGCAAACAAGAAACAAAATTGTGCGCACAATGGAACTTAGATAACTTGTGACTCGGCTCCGCCATAATTTCATTTTACAACTTTCAGTCCAGTCAGCATTCCTCGGTGTGTGTGTGGGGTGGGGGTAGGCCGCGCTGAGCGCTTGGAAGTTGGAAGTTCTCGGGTATTAAATAGACAAGTACGCAAATCTTTCATCAAGCCTGAGAAAATGTGAGGAGAGGAAGAAAGTCAGATTCCTTCAAAGAAAGTTAAAGGATGTACGGAGAGAGAGGGACAGAGAGGAGGAAAGGTGGGAGGGAACACGGCCTGGAGGAAGCTGGCTGGGGAGGGGGAGGAGAAATCTGAGTGAACAGATGGCCGTGAAGCAGGGGGCGGGGCGGGGCAGGACTGTCGAGTCATGGCCTGCGGCCGTGAAAAAGTGATGTGATTAATTAGGGGAGGAGAACTTTGCAGAGGCCGGCCGAGCGCACGCTGGGAAAGCCTGTGGGAGGGCAGCTGATGCCTTTGATGTGGGGAGGGAAAAGCGCGTGCTTGTGTGGTCACGTGACTGACTCTGACTCACATGCACTGTGAAGAAACAGGAACAGATGGCCATGAAAGTGTATGGGCCAAATGCGCGTGCCGCGCGTGCCTGTACATGCACTTGAAGAAAACGCCACGGAGAAAAGCGGTGGTTTGACTATCCAATGGAGCACATGAATTCTCCCCCATTTCCCATTGCTTCGCAATGGAAAAGGACGAGACCTAATAAGATTGATTGAAGAGCAGCTGGTCATTGTGGGGAGCGAACCCTTCATCCCGCTATCATCTGAACCCACTTCTAGCTTCTACAGGAACAATCACCACAAGTACATTTGCATGGTGCACGACAGCAGCAGCGTCTTACCATGACTGCATTAACATTCAAAGGCACCACAGAATCAGAAGTCATACAAAGTGAGGGGCGCTGGGAGTGTTAGGGACCACTGGTGTCGGAGTGCTGAAGTACCTCCCGGGGCATGCAGAGTAATGAGGTGAGAGGTGGCTGAATCTAGTCGATCCACTGTTCTAACAAGCTGAGCAGGTGAAAACCATTAGGTGCAACATAAACCCAGAGGCATCTTGGTGATCGGATAAAGACAAATGTTTTTAAAAAGGTAGTGCAATTACTTCCCAAAACAAGAACGTCTTAAGGACCCTAAGGAAACATTTATGATCAAATTTGTGCAAGAGCAGTCGGAGTCAACAGTGCGTGGCCTGAAATGTCGGGTCGCCAAGCCAAGCAAGTCTCCCGAGGAGAGTTAGATATTTAGACTCAAAGAGACGAATGTAGATGCTGGGAACTGTAATGATTTGAACACCAGGCAGGGACTAGAGTACCTGGAACAGCTGCACAATTCAGAGACACGCATGCGTAGGTGCCCAGAGAACAACTGTGTGCAACAACACTATGATAAATCAATTAAGTAACTAGAATACTGAAACAATATTTAAATTGGTCAGCAGGGTTGACAGAGATTATTATAATCTAAAAGATAATGGTCCGAATTCCAGCAGGAATTACTCCACCTCGTCATTGAAATGAGCATGACTGAGTTGGATAACATAATACTGTTATTAAACATGATACATATTATAAAACGACGTACAAAAACGAGTTAGTATTAAAAATTTAAAGGAACGAATGCATTCTAAAGCTCCCAAAAATGCAACACTGTTTTTCTACAGCATCTGCTTGTTCAACATGATGTTGACAGCTGCATTTGAACCATCACATGTAGGAGCATCGGACTATCAGAACCTGTTACAGCTGTATTTAGATCAGACCACTTGCCACTGGTTCCTGCTCCTGATCAAGGGACTGTGGTCCACACATAACCTCCTCGTCCCTCTTTCTCACCACAGTTCTTAGTAAGTGATACTCCTGTCGACAGAAACGGTAACCAAGCAAAGGAAAATAAGACACAAAAAAACCCCACACAAAACACACCCAAAACACAAAACACACAAACACAAAAAACACACACACGCCACAAAAAACACATACACATTTCCCATTGCTCCAATATTCCATCATTTCCCATTGCTCCAATATTCTATCAACTATGAAGTGGTTAACATAAAAAGAAAGCAAGCCCACCTCGCTTTCTGTTCTTCTGTGCAACTATGGCCACCAGGCATAGGTAAGTAATATTGATTTTTTATATATTTTGCAAGAGAGTTTGCTGTAGTGACAACAGCATAAGTGGTCCTGCTTTACTGGACCCGTATGAAATTTGTGGAGTGGTGCGGAGCTGCCGTGCCGCCCCCTCACTGCGGTAGAGAACAGTTCAGAGGTTCTGTTTTAGCACATCAACTTTGGAGAAGCAAGTGTGGAGGACGCAACACTGTTAAAGGTGAAATCTTACGCTGGATGGAATTATTTGAGGATTAATCATTTGCATGTGTGACACCGCCTGACACTGTGATGGCAGTGCCTCGCGAAAGGTAGCCCTGTCAGCGACGTCAATCAAGCAAGAGGCCACTCATATTTAAACATCACAATGGGAGGGGGATTGTGGCAGTGTTAATATAGAAAAAGGAGCAGCAGAAGAAGTGTGCGGACAAGAGGCGCCATTTGGAAAAGGGTAATAATGCCCCGGTTACTTACCGGTAATCTTCATTACTCCGAGTCCATGTCTTCCTCGCCACAGTAATATACATATGAGCCTCCGGCTCCACACAGAACTCCAAGTAAAATAAAAGAGCAGCGCTCTAGTCTCCCCTCCCTCCTCCAATATGGCCCCAGAGGCTTCCTCCAATCACATAAAAGGACACATAACAAGCAGCCCAGCCTGAAAAAACCAAGCTGCAGACATGAAGCCACCACCAGGGCCGGGAGGGAAGGGAAACTATACTGTGGCGAGGAAGACATGGACTCGGAGTAATGAAGATTACCGGTAAGTAACCGGGGCATTACCTCCTCGTCCTGTCTTCCTCGCCACAGTAATATACATATGAGCCGATACCAAAGCAATCAGCTTCATGTAAGGAAAACAGACCACACCATCAGTGCAGTGAAACATATATTTAATATACAGAGGCATGACAACCCAAAATATGGACAACCTCTTAAGGTACCCCAGCAGTCAAAACAGAAGAGGCAAATGAAACAGAACCCCCACCCCCAATCTGGAGGCGGTAATGGGACATGAAGGTATGCGGAGAAGACCACGTAGCAGCCCTGCAAACATCCTCCATAGACACCCCTTGAAAGAAGCCCAGGAAACAGCAACCGACCTGGTGGAACGACCCTGAATAGGAAGAGATGGAACCACAGAGACCGAAGCATAAGCCAAAAGAATGGCTTCCTTAATCCACCGACTGAACGAGGACAGGGAGGGCTTCATACCCTGACGCGACAAACCATAATTAACAAACAAGCAGTCAACCTTACAAAAGGGAGAAGTGCGAGAAATGTAAATCAGCAAGGCACGCCGAACATCTAAGAGGTGCAAAAGGGACTCCTCAGCCGAGGAGGGATCAGGACACAGAACCGGAAGAACCACCTCGGCAGACCGGTGAAAAAAAGAATCCACTTTAGGAACAAAAGTGGGATGAGGGCGCAAGACCACACGGTCCGCCAAAACCAACAAAAACGGGGCAGAACGAAGGAAAGCACCCAACTCCCCTACACGCCTGGCAGAGGCAATCGCCACCAGAAACACCACCTTGAGAGTCAAAAACATCAGGTCCACAGACTCCAAAGGCTCGAAAGGAGCCAACTGCAAGGAACGCAAAACCAAAGGAAGGTCCCAAGGAGGAGGACACATGATAGGACGTGGTCGCTGGAAAGAAAGAGACTGAAAAAGTCGAGCAACCAACGGATAAATGGAAACCAAAGGCAGGACATGAAAAGCCCGAATGGCGGCCCACTGAGCCCGAAGGGTCGAAATGGCCAATCCCAACACAAACCCATCGTTCAGAAAGTCCAGAATGCGAGCCGGATCCAAAGAATCCAACGACCGCCCATGAACAACACACCAAGAAGCAAAATGATACCAATGCTTGGCGTAAGACTTAAGCGTAGAAGGCCTCCGGGACTGTTGAATGACACCAGCCACAGCCACCGAACAACCCTCACGTATCAGAGACTCCCTCAAAAGAGCCAGGCCCGCAGACCCAGGGAACGGAACACAGGCAGAGGAAGAAGAGGACCCATCAGAGGGTACGGCACGAACGGCAAGGGCCCCCCCGGAGGCACAGTCAATTCCTTCAGAAGGGGAAACCAAGGGCGCCGCCGCCAACAAGGAGCAATCAGAAGCACCAACGACCCCTCCCTCTTGATCCTCCGTAACACAGCTGGAAGCAGGGGAACAGGGGGAAATGCATACAGCAGACCCTCCGGCCAAGGGAACGAAAGGGCGTCCACCCTCCAGGCAACCTGGCAAGGCATAATCGTGCAAAAACAACGGGTCTGGGCATTGTCCTGGGAGGCAAACAGGTCCACAAACGGACAACCAAACATCCCACGCAACCTCCTGAACATCCACCTCGTGAGAGACAAGGACCCCATGGAAGGAAAACACCCGGCGCAGACAATCCGCCACAGTGTTCTCCGTACCAGGCAGGTAGATGGCAGACAGGGACCCCAGAAGCACCACCGCCCAAGAACCAATCCGAAGGGCCAGGCAACTGAGGGAGCAAACCCAGCACCCCCTTAGATGGTACACATAAGACCACACAACCAGATGGTCCGTCCGGAACTGCACGTGGAGACCCAGAACAAGATCCGAGAAGTCCAACAGACCCAGAAGGACGGCTTCAGTACCCTGTAGTCGGAGGAACACGACAAGACAGACTGAGGCCAAATCCCCTGAGTCCTCCGACAAAGGAACCAAAATACCCATATCGAGGGAACAGGGGACCCAATGCGACAAAAACGCGGGACCCCACCGGGTACATGTGGAGGCGAGCCCATGGCACCGTCAAAAACGACGCCGACAGCAGACCCCGAACCTTCAAACAGAGGCTCACAGGACGAGAACGCCCCAACAACAGGACACGAACTGCAGACATCAGGGACAGAATCCGTGGAGGGGGCAGGAACACCATCCCCAACAGAGTCCTAAACAGAGCCCCAATGAAGACAAATCCTGTGCAGGAACCAGGCAGGACATTGGCACAAGCACGAGGAACCCATGATGCTCCAGGACAATGCACACCCACCGGACATGCAACTCCGCCTCAGGAAGAGAAGAAGCAGAAATCAAATGTCGTCCAGAGAAGGAAAAACACAGACGCCTTCCCCATGCAAATGTCCAATAAGAGGAGCCAGAACCTCAGTAAAGATCCCAGGAGCAGAGCAGAGCCCAAGGGGCAGTACCTGGAAATGGAAATGACGACCCAGCACGCAAAACAGGAGAAATCTCCGAGAGGCTGGAGGAACAGGGATATGCAGAGAAGCATCTCACAAGGCCAATGAAGCAAGGAAGACGTCCTGAGACATCAGAGGAAGGAGCAACCGAAGCGAAACCAGATAGAACTGCATGTGAGGGATGTAAGCATACAACCACAGCAGGTCCAACACTGGCCGAAGAACCCCAGGGCGCAAGGACAGCAGGAACAGGATGGAATACACACCCAACCCCAATCGGTCGCGGGGAACAGGAATCACCGCCCTAACGACCACCAGGGAATCGATGCCGTCCCAACAGCGCCAAACACCTTACATGGTCTCTGGGACAAGGCGTGGCCCTGAAACAGCCAGGGGGAGTCAGGGAAAACCCAAGACGAACACCCTCCGAAACCACTCGAAGAACCCGCATGTCCGACACAGTCTCGCGTCAATAAACCATGAATCAAGGTAGACGACCCCCAACCGGGCCGACACCAGGAGCGAGCCCCACATGATGAGGAAGTGGGAGTGGACGAGGCAGAAGCACCAGAGAACCGGGACTAGACAAAGGAAGGAGAACCCCGGCCATCCATGAACGACCAAAAGCACTCAGGGACCCAAAGGCATGGAAGCGATCAGGACGCCCAGGAGCAAGGAACATACGGTCCTCCGCAGTCAACTCCACCATGACATCCAAAGGAGGATCAAACAACCAAACACCCGAAAAAGGGACCATCCGGAGAACATACAGCGCAGCACCAACTATCCAGGAGCGAAGAACCAATGAAAAACATCAGAAAGCAGGCGCACCCGCCGCTCCAATATCGCCAGAGTAGAAGAATAACTACCCTTCGAACCAACAAGCAGGCACCGACCAAACTACTGAAAGCAAAGACCGGATCGCGTAAGACGAATAGGCACTGATAGAAAAAACAATGCAGCTGCAAAAAGTGCGCTTCATCGCACCAACCATTACTCACAGCAAAAAACCCGCAGCTGGTATCGAGTACACAAAACGTGAAAACGAACCCCTGACCACATACTACCCTACATGTATCCATATTAAAACAGAAGAAGGTATAGGCAAAGCAACAGTCTCAGGGCGCTGACACCGCGAAAAACAGATCGCCCACCAGATCCACCAAAATTGCAGGAAACACCAAGTCCACACGAATGTAACCCAGCACCACCATGAGGCAGCACCCAGCACAAAGTGACCTTGGACATCAACGTCCACAACATCGACAGAATCAGCAGCAGTAGCGTCATCCACCGTCGCCACATCATCAGGAGGAACAGGTACCTGACCCTGCAACGCCATAGCCATAGCAGAAGTAAACAAAGCAGCAACAAAACAAAAGAATGAATTGCCACCACTGACCCAGAAGTCCCATGCAAGGACCCAGGAGCAGGAAAATCTAGAGAACCGCGCCCCATCACATCCACACACGAGTGGAGTCAACACAAGCAATGAACAGGACAACATGCCAGGTCGAAAAGGGCCCCGAGGTTGCTAGGCAACCACATAAAGCAACGCACGCATGACTCCAACAACCCAAATGCATTGAAGAAGAGCTGCGCGCATGCGCAAAAAAACAGCCATAGACCGCCTTGCGTGGTCGGAGAAAACCGAAAGCCGAACTCAGCCAAAGAATATGCCTAGAACTGCAGCTGGCAAGGAAAGCGGCTGGGAGCCTCCGGCCCTCACAACAAGCGCACCCGGCTCCGGCAGCAGGTAGGGAATGTGACCGGGAGCCTCCGGCCCCCACATCAAGTACACCCGGCCTCGGCAGCAGGGAGGGAAATGCGACCGGGAGCCTCCGGCCCCCACAGCAAGCGCACCCGGCCCCGGCAGCAGGTAGGGAATGTGACCGGGAGCCTCCGGCCCCCACATCAAGTACACCCGGCCTCGGCAGCAGGTAGGGAAATGCGACCGGGAGCCACCGGCCCCCAGAGCAAAGACACCCGACCGCGCAACGTCCGCTCAGCAGGACGCGCGGTCGGAAACAAATAAAAAACGGCTTCCAGGAACCCATGCGTCCCGCCTAAAGAGCCGAAAGAACAAGCCCAGAAGTATTGTATTGTATTGTGTATTGTGGCATACTTATATAGCGCAACCTGTCACCACCAAGGGCATCCTGGCGCTTTGACCCGTACTCAATGAAACAGTAGCTCAGCCTGTCCTGGGAAAAAGATGAGTTTTTAGAGCCTTTCTGAAACATAAAAGATCTCCAAGGCTTCTCAGGGATAAGGGCAGAGAGTTCCAGAGTTTGGCTGCCGCGACTCTAAAAGAGCGGCCCCCCATCCTCACTCTCTGAAATCGTGGAACTACCAGTAGCCTGGATGACGAGGAGCGTAAAGCTCTAGATGGGCAGTACCAGGCAAACATTCGTCGCAAAGGAATGGGGCCTAGATCGTGGATGGCTCTAAACACAATACATGCTGCTTTATAGCGCACCCGTAGATGAACTGGCAGCCAATGAAGTTCTCGCAATGCTGCCGTAGAAGAACTATGGTAGGGGCGAGAAAGGGCGAGTTTAGCAGCTATATTTTGCACCCTTTGCAACTTGCCCAAGAGTGTTACCGGAGCCTCCAGAAGTAGTGCGTTACAATAGTCAAGTCGACTTAGGATGGTACAACGCACTACTTCTGGTCTGGCTTGCGCAGGGAGGAGAGGAAGGACCTTGCGCAACATACGAATTAGCATCATACATGTTGAGGAGGTCTTATTCACATGTAGATCCAACTGCAGGTTAGGCCCGAAAGTGACGCCTAAATTGCGCGCTGATTGTGCCGCAGACACCGTCTCTGAGAAGGACGGAGGCCAGAAGTCAGCTGGGAGATCACGAGGAACTCGATCAGTGGAGCAGTATAGGACCTCCGTCTTCGTTCCGTTGAACTGTAGCGAGTTCAACCGGAGCCAGTCCGCTGTCGCCTGCATGCACCGGTGAAAGGTCTCCAGTGTGACTGCGTCCTGACCCTCCAGCGAGAAGACCAGCTGGGTATCATCCGCATAATTAAATGCGGAGATACCAAAGGTTTTAATGAGCTGGACTAGGGGGCGGAGGTAGACATTAAAGAGTATGGGGCTGATGGCCGAGCCCTGAGGTACTCCTTGACCCACTCTCCGCTCCTCTGAACTGAAGGGGGGTAACGAGACCCGTTGCTGACGACAGTCCAAGTAGGAGATTAACCAATCCCTGGCCTTGTCACTGACCCCGCATTCCTCCAGCCTAGAAATCATGGTGGGATGGCTGACCGTGTCGAACGCGGCCGACATGTCGAGCAGCACCAAAAATGCTGCCCGACCACTGTCGACTCGCGCCCGTAGATTGTCTAGCACGGTCACCAGCGCGGATTCCGTCCCATGTGCTGGGCGAAAGCCGAATTGCGTCTCATCCAACCAGCTGTTCCCTTCTAGGAAGCTGGACAGAGCACGGGTGACCAGCTTTTCCATAATTTTAACCGGAAAAGGGAGCAGGGAAATTGGCCGGTAATTAGAGAGGCAGGCAGGGTCGAGCGTAGGTTTTTTCAAAAGCGGGGATACCACTGCCTTCTTCCAGCAGCTTGGAACAGTAGCCGTCTCAAAAGACTGACAGCAGATGGCGTGCAGGGGCTGGAAGAGGTCCTCTTGAAACACCTTCCATAATCTCGGAGGGAGAGGATCCAAAGGCGAACCAGAAGAAATCGTCAGAGCTAGGTCGCCGAACTCCTTCAAGGATGGAAGGGGAAAGCTACTCAGCTGGGGTCGACTGGCCTCACTCGCCGGAGCTCCCAAACTGAGAGCCAGCTCCAAAAAAGGAGGAGAGAGACTCCTCTGCTGGGGTCGACTGGCTACGGTCTCCGGAGCTCCCAAGCAGAAAGCCAAGTCCAAAGTGGGGGCGGGAGGGCCACTCAGCTGGGGTCGACTGGCCTCACTCGCCGGAGCTCCCAGACTGAGAGTTGACTCCACAGGAAGAAGGTGGGGGCCGCCCTGCTGAGGTCGACTGACTGCAATTGCCGGAGCTCCCAAGCAGGGAGCCGAATCAGGAGCTGCGAGGGAAGAACAGTTCAGCTGGGGTCGACTGGCCGCAGTCGCCGGAGCTCTCAGGCTGAGGGCCTGATCCCCCAGACAGGAAGGAGGGCTACTCAGCTGGGGTCGACTGGCTTCCGCTGCCGGAGCTCCCAAGCTGGGGGGCTGCTCAACTAGTCGGGGTCGACTGGAGTGCGTGACCGGAGCTTCCTGACAGAGATTAGTAGCCCTCTGCAGGGGTCGACTGGCCAGCTCCTCCGGAGCTCCCTCCTCAGAGGTGGAATTCCGTGGAACCTGCAAACCTGCTAGGATTTTACGGATTTTTTCCTCAAAGGCCTCCGCAAGAGAGTCACAAAGAACTTGCGACGAAGGAACAGCACTAGCCACACACGTAGGATGAGCCAAGTCCTTAACCATTTTAAAAAGAGCCTGAGCCTTGTTTGGGGCCTGATTCAAAGTAAGTTCAAGAAAGGTCGCTTTCGCTATCTTAATTTGGGCTTTATATTTATGCATAGCAGACCTAAATGCAATTTTCTCAGAGTCTAGATATTGCTTCCTCCAGGCCCTTTCCGCGCGTTTACAGTCGAGTTTGAGCTGGCGAAGTTCGCTCGTGTACCAAGGGCTAGCTCGGTTCACTCTACCTCGCGACTTCCGAAGGGGCGCTAACTTATCCAGCGAGCTAGCTATAGACTGACAGAAAAGAGTATAACTGTCTTCGACTGTATTGCCAAGTTTGAAGTCCTCATCTAAGATATTCGGCAATGGAACAGTGTTTAGGATGCGGGACCAAGGTCTCTCTAGCTTAGCTAGAGGTAGTCCAGCCTTACGCGAAGTAGGGTCCTCCGACCAAAGAGAAAACCTGATCAGAAAGTGGTCCGTCCAATATTGGCACTTGATGTCCACGAATGATGCCCATTGAGGATCCGCAAACACCAAGTCCAACATATGGCCTTTCCGATGCGTGGAAGCATTCACCAGCTGTACTAAGTTGATATCTGTACAAGCTTGGCTAAGAGAAAAGAATGCATTTTCCAGCGAGCTGCCTGCCCACAGATTGAAATCTCCAAGAACTAATAACCTGGAGTGGGAGCTGGCAAGCTCATAAAGCAGGTCAATGAGAAGAGGAATGGATGGTGCAGGTCCTGGGGGACGGTAACAAAGAACACCCGAGCAGCAAATCGACTCCTGCTGTTTGACTGAGAAACCCAGCAGTTCAAATCCCGGTACCTCTCGAATCTTTAACTGGGAGAGGTGAAGCGAGTCTCTATGAATGAATCCGATCCCCCCTCCTCGGTTGAGTAGGCGCGGTGAATGGCTAATTTTAAATCCCGAAGGGCAGGCTAAACCCAGCTCGACCTCACAGTCCTCCCGAGTCCACGTTTCTGTGAGAAAGAGGACATCGAGCTGTTCAGACTCAATGAGGAAGGCTATTTCCGAGTGGTGCTTACAGAGGGATCTAACATTAAGCAAACCACAATTAATTGGTTTGGAGGTAGGAGGTCTAATCGGGTCCTGCCCAGGTCTGAGTTCGATGAGCTCACTCCGAGTGTAAGCTATGCGGTTAAAACCGGAGGGGCCAGAGGTAGCGGCCCTATGCGCGACCGTTGCGCGAACGGGCGCAAACGGGCTTACCTCTGGCGCACCTCCGGCGCACCTCCGGCGCCCCTACGGCGCCCCCGCTGCGCACCGTCGCTGCGCACTAGTCTAGCGGCCATCTTAAATGGTCGACTGGATGTCACGAGGGTCCTGGCAGGGCGAGTGTCTCTCCCTCCCCAAGATGGCGCTGAGAGTGGAAGGACTTCTCCCCACTCCAAGATGGCGCTCACAACCGGCGCGATGCTGCAGAGCCCCCGAGTCCCTTCTAGCCCACAAATGTGGGTATGTGGCAGATTATAGTGCAGGGTAAGACTCCCTTATTTCCCCCTAAGCGGTAGACAATACTGATTAAAAGCGCGAAGCGCTCGGCGCAGTTTACATAAAACGACAATAAAGCTTAAAATGCTGCAAGCAAAGGAGCGATGTGCGCGCAGCGCTGGAGCAGCGTTAGCACTAAGCACTAGGTCAATTCTGCCTGAACGAGGTAGGAGGTCTTACTAATAATACCTCCTCCTCCAATGCGAGGGTCCTGGCAGGGCGAGTGTCTCTCCCTCCCCAAGATGGCGCTGAGAGTGGAAGGACTTCTCCCCACTCCAAGATGGCGCTCACAACCGGCGCGATGCTGCAGAGCCCCCCCGAGTCCCTTCTAGCCCACAAATGTGGGTATGTGGCAGATTATAGTGCAGGGTAAGACTCCCTTATTTCCCCCTAAGCGGTAGACAATACTGATTAAAAGCGCGAAGCGCTCGGCGCAGTTTACATAAAACGACAATAAAGCTTAAAATGCTGCAAGCAAAGGAGCGATGTGCGCGCAGCGCTGGAGCAGCGTTAGCACTAAGCACTAGGTCAATTCTGCCTGAACGAGGTAGGAGGTCTTACTAATAATACCTCCTCCTCCAATGCGAGGGTCCTGGCAGGGCGAGTGTCTCTCCCTCCCCAAGATGGCGCTGAGAGTGGAAGGACTTCTCCCCACTCCAAAATGGCGCTCACAACCGGCGCGATGCTGCAGAGCCCCCGAGTCCCTTCTAGCCCACAAATGTGGGTATGTGGCAGATTATAGTGCAGGGTAAGACTCCCTTATTTCCCCCTAAGCGGTAGACAATACTGATTAAAAGCGCGAAGCGCTCGGCGCAGTTTACATAAAACGACAATAAAGCTTAAAATGCTGCAAGCAAAGGAGCGATGTGCGCGCAGCGCTGGAGCAGCGTTAGCACTAAGCACTAGGTCAATTCTGCTAAAGCAGGACGAGAGGCAAGAAAAGGCAAAAGAAGGGGGCAAGAAAATAAATTATACAAGACAAATTAAAGAACACCAACCACAAAGTGCATAGAAAAACAACACTAGCACAACACTACTACCCCCAAACTCAATACCAAAAGGGCAGAAGGGGACAGCTCAAGCAGGATCCCAGCCCCACTCACCTGACCAGCAGGGAAGACACAGCACTCGGAGAAGTGCAGAAAAAAAGAACAGGCTGGGCTGCTTGTTATGTGTCCTTTTATGTGATTGGAGGAAGCCTCTGGGGCCATATTGGAGGAGGGAGGGGAGACTAGAGCGCTGCTCTTTTATTTTACTTGGAGTTCTGTGTGGAGCCGGAGGCTCATATGTATATTACTGTGGCGAGGAAGACAGGACGAGGAGGTAATGCTTACCCAGAGAGGGATGGCTCACCTGAGTTAGTCCCATCTATGGCATATATATAGTACAGGATTAAAATGACTGTGGCTGCAACATTTAAAACAAGAGCGAACCCCTCCCGTCCAAAAAAAATGCACCAGTCTGATCATGATGGGCAGAATACTGAAAAGACAGACAGACATTAAGGCAGGTACATTCAATGGAATGTTTTTAAAGGCGATACTGCAGCACGATTTTCCAGATGTGGGGGAAAGTGAAGATTGTTTCTATCAGTACTAGATCAAAAGAATCGGAGATCCTACCACTACACGAGTGCATCCAAGGTAGTCATTGAGATGGAGTCTTACAAACGAGACAATCATTCTTTCACAAGCGGAGTCTAAGATTTCTTATTCCGGATTTCTCAGGTGATCTTACAGCAGTCGACCCAGTGCACTGTCTTATGGCAGAGTTAGCCATTCAAGATTCTAGAATATCAGAAGAGGCGGGTCTTCTGACCAACTAGATAAACGGGTAGATCTGGCAGTAAAAAAGGACCTACGCAGCATCCAAGTTTCTATTAGAGCTACAGCGTAATTGACACCAACACTAGCTGTGATGAGCAGCAGGTGTATTCTCCCTCTGCTCGAGATATCCTTCGATCCCCCAAGCACATCAGCTGGTTCTGTGACAGCTTCCATACATCAAATTGTGCATGACGTCATGGAAGGCTGAGGCAGCCGGTTAGTGAAGATTCGTTTTCAAGCCCAAATCTTTTTGGAAGTGAGCTGGGAAATGTGGGTAAAATATGGTTAAGGAGTGCCTTTAGTTTTGTAGGCTTTACTTACAAGAACCACCAGTTGAGCCACTGGATACGGTAGAGTTGAAATTTCGAATTTACAAAGCATTATTTTTTGGTAGCCATTTCTATAACTAGAAGGATTAGAGAATTGGGTGCACCATTTGGTACAAAGCCTTTTATAAACATTTTGATCAACAGTTGTGTCACCACCAATCCTCAGTCTGTTCCCAGGGGTGCCTCAAAATTTCAATGCAGCAAGGATGTAAAATGTGTGTTTCTTCCCTTACCGTCTTCAGCAGAAGAGGAACACTTACACATTTTTTATATTATAAAGGGCTATACTAATTTATTCATCTACGACAGTCATTTAGGATATGTAATGCTCGGTTTGTTACATTTAGATTAGAAAAGACGGAGATTAAAGTTCTATTCTCAGTAGACAGATAAAACCAACTGTAATTTCAGCTTATGAAATATATGGACAAACATTGCTGGGATAAGTAGAAGAGAGATCAACAGGGAACTGTGGTATCCTAAACATCAATGAATGGTTTATCTATGTTGGAAATCTGCAAAGCAGAAACATGATCTGCCCGCCATACATTCAGCAACATTTTAGACAAAAACGGAGAATTGGGGGAATAGAGGGGTTGGGTTTTTTGTATTCAGGACTACCGTTTGGGTTCCGTGATGAACTAGTAATGCTTGCTTACATTGTAATTTTATAGTTTTTACATATTAGAAAAATTAACCAGCACAAAAGTTAAATGAGTCAGTGGCATTTATGAAGCTGATCTAAGTGCTTTGGTATTGGTTCATGATGTAAACGAACACTGGCAAGGAAAAGAGCCGATGAGGTAATGGCACGGTTACTTACCGTTAATCTTCATTAGAGTCCAGGTCATCCTTGTCAAAGTTGAGGTTTCTCATCTCTCCCTTCCCAACTGGGTACCGGCTTCAAAGATGGTGCATAGCTTTGTATTACAGGAAGTAAGGAGGGCTGGCTAACTTTTATGTTACTTGCATGACAGTTCAAGGAAGTCAGCCATATTGCAGGGATGGAAAACTAGACTTTTCGGTTGTATGCTTTTTCTGTCCAAAGGAGCATTCGGTCAGGAAATAGGACGAGGACGATTTGGACTCCGCAGAATGAAGGTTACTTGTAATTAACTGGGCGATCAGGAGGGCTCTCCTCTAGCATTGTGTGATGTAAAAAAAAAAAATACCTAAAAAAGTCAGTCAGCTCAACCGGGTGGTGATGGACCAGTGAGGGGCTCATTACACACTAATGCTGCGGCAGACCGTGTCCACTACCCATTAAGTTACTCCTTGAGCCCCATGTGTTGTCCAAAGACAAACCTACACACTACAGTCGCAACTTATAGCAATGCATTTTAATTCCAATACATTTCTGACTGATCACTCATACGGCTATCAATGTTTTGCTTTGCTGTAAGGAATCAATTTCTGGGGGTTGTATTGGATTTTTATCCTCAATCACTCCCATTTCTTCTTTATCTCAATTTACCTATCCTATTAATCAATGTTTAGCTTGAATTAACACCATTGGTCAAATACTTCCTTTGCATAACCTTATTCTGCCCCATGGTGCGGCTGGTGATTACACCCATGTGCCCAGGTAAACAGTAACTCACAGTGTTAAGCAGTGAAACTGGGCCTACACGTGAGGAGTGAGAAACTACACATGTTCAGAAGGTTCTGCGTCTGGTCTTTGACAGTCAAAGTCAGTAACTGCCCAGCCTTGCATTTCACACTGGGTCACTGCCCAGCAGGATTTCCAGGCTCGCAGAGGGAATCTTTTTTGCCGAAGTTGTTCTCAAAATACGTGCAGACGCTCGGCTTGCAGCTGCGCGTTTGGGCTCAGTACCTTAACGTTCCGAGCTCAGGAAGGCCACGTTACTGGACGATAAAACCACGAGTTAGCAGCTTATTAACACTAAAACAGAACCCAGGCAACTACAAGGTTTCTATGTAATTAATGCGTGGGGAGAGGGTCTCGAGACTATTTTTAGCATTTTGTTTTTGTTAATCTGAGCCCAAGCCTTCGTTTAAACATGTATGTGCTACTTAAATAGATTACTGGAAAAGATCGCGCTGGGAGAAGCAGGAAGTGTAAGTGCATGCCACCACTCGCTCTCGGTTAGTCTTTAATGCAAGTGAAATGTATACTTATGTACATTTCATGAAGGCCTTGGGTCCAAATTACATCAGCACAAACATTCGCAAATGGGCACCTAGGCGCTAGTAACATGGCTGAGCAAGTGGCAAGAAAGAGGGAGGCCTGCAAAAGAGTAAGCAGTTTCTCCAAGCTTGCTTTTATCTGCAGGCTTCAAGATAAACATATGATCACATACTTACTTTTAAACAACAGAACAAGAAGGGAGTGACGAGATGTGCTCTAAACACGTTTGACAAGCAATAATATAAGTAGGGTATTCTTTTTACTCTGTCACGTGCTCACAGCTGACATAGCTTCAGAATAAAGCCACTGCAGCTATTAAATTGGGTACAAATGTCAAACTTCTCAAAACATAACTTGCGACAGTATATTAGGCGACATGTTATCTTAAGCGTAACTGTAACGTTCTGCAGGCCTACAGCAGAACCTTTTCAGGCAGTTTCTTCTTGGTCACTTTTGGTAAAGAATTTCATTGAGACGAGCAAAGCTATTTGGAGGAGGAAAGAAAGTCTAGAGTCACCAACAACCCTGGGAAGCAAAAGTTAAAAATCGGGTCTAGGGGGAGATGTGCAGGGCTTGTAGGGGATTATTGTTCAGTAAGTTAGGAGTCAGTGGTTGGCTCAGAATCTCTCCACAGATTTCGGTCCCCCACCTCCGTTGCACAGAATGCTCTAATTACGTGCGCAGGTCGAAAAGAAAATGTGGGCCTAATCAGTGCACAGGCTAAAGTATAGTTACTTAGTGCAACATTGTGAAAAATACGCATTTATAAATGAAGCATTTCTAATGACATCTCCCACTTCTACGTTATAATGAGATATGTGGTTTAGGTTTATTTATTAATATTCTAACAAAGTGAATTCACATTTTTTGTAAGTCATTTTGTAAAGCAAACATTTCAATAGCATTTAAACAGGTTCTAAAATTCAATTCCAATATAGTGAATGAGTCGTTTTCTGAATATTTGGTCCCCCCCCCTCCCCCCACAGTGCTTGTGAGGGATTATTGTTCTGTAAGTGAGGGGCCCGTTGTTAGCTCAGAATCTTACCGCAGATTTTTAGGACCCCCCCTCCCCCCCCCCCCCCACCTCGAATGAGCCTTGGCATTCAGCAGAAACTAATATGTAATTTTGATCAACCACACTGTCCAGAAACATTCCCTCTCCAGCATCAATTCCTTCCTAAAACGTTCTCCCCTCCTCCAGAACATGGAGTCCAGAGTCTTGGACACTCACGCGGGTGTCGTCCGCCTTGGCACCTCCACTTAAGTTCAAATAATCGACTCAACATGCTCGAGATGGGTCACTCCCTCATGGCAGTGGATTCTGCCAATGATCTGATCAACTGGCTTAGCCCCCCCCCCAAGATACTTGACAACTGTCTGTCTTAAAAGCAGCAAGCATCCTTTGCCATTTCATCTCAACTGATGGACCAGGCAACCCAAGAATATGAAATGTAACATGTGACCTTAAGAATATGCAGAGTAATTCTACCACAGAGCCCATGCTGCTCTGTAAAATAGACAGATATCCCTTTACAGAAGGGAAGTGTGGAAATATGTAAACCAGTTACAAATCTACTCTGGTGTTTCACCAGCACTCCCTCTTTTAGCCATACACCTTCAATACAAAGATGTCGACTGGGGCAGGTGTCAATCAAGAACATATATGACAGGAGGTGCATCAGCTCACTTACATTTAAAGGTCGATGGCTTGTTTTTTTAAAGACAAAAACGAGTACTAGGGAGGGTGTGTGTAAGCATGTCTTAAGTTGGTGATTGCTGTCAGACAAGCCCGCGTATTATGCAATTTACCGTAAACTGCTTCATTTTCCTTATCTACTGTAATTGGGTGCAGTTAAAGAAAAGCAAATTATGGAGCATAATGCGACATTTTGGGGCAGCAATACTTCATTACTTTGTCATTTTTACACATTCACACCAGTGGGCAAAGTCTGTACCTCATTAGTACCAGTAAGACACCCATAATACAGCAATAAGCAACAGAAATATGATCGATCAACCTTTTGAGAAGGGCCTCCCCTGCACAGCAAGACATGTTGCTGCGTTTCAGTAACTTTGGATGCCTTTGAACTAGAAATAAAAACTTTTGTTAACATTTGCAGATAATGCAGCAGATGTATTATGTTGCAAATGCTACATATCCATAATTAGGCAAAAAAAATTGCAATCTCACATTGCATAATTGCAGTGGTCCTGATGCATGTATGATATATGTGTTTGTGGGTTATAACTTGACTAGAGAGTAATGGAAGGCTGGAAATTCAGAGTTACAATTCAGAACAGTTTACAATTAAGCTGGATGATTGTGTGTGGGGAATTCTATCTAGTGAAGATATAATATTGCCTTAGGATGCGTGTTTTCAGCAATCGTTCGAACGGCAGAAGGCTGGGACAGTTCTGGTGCTGATGGGGTTATTGTTCAAGTACCATTAAGAACAGATGAAAAGAGCTTGTATTTGTTTTTCTTTAGTAAGTTATTTTTTTGTTTCTAGCAAAGTCCTGACTTGAAATGTGATGCTTCATCTGGTCCAGTAAGGTGTACACTAGATGAACTATGTTCTCTCATGTTGTACTGATAAGAAAAAGAACGGTGCTGTATGTTTACATCATGTTAAACAACTTGGGGTGCATAAGATCCCTTGGCTTAGGTTAATAAAGCAATGCCTCCATCTGATTGGGTGTGGGAACCTATGCACTACCCCCTTGGAAGCCACAGGGGTATCCAAAGCAGTGCTAAAGGGTGTATATTGGCAACACATAGATATATTGATTCCAGGGAACTCTAGGGTAGGTCCTCTTTCAGCCCCCTTTTTCGAGTACGAATACAACAAAAGCCGAATACAACACAGAAGGTGTCTTGGATGAGATAGAACCTTTGCAAGCCAAGACCCTGTACTTGAAATTTCGGCTAGGGACCCTTCCACTCTGTTCTGTTACAGTAAAATGGCAGCGTGAACACAAGGAGTCTGATGGGTTCTGTACCTTCTGCACCCAGGTGACTGAAACCATTGAACATTGTGTATTTTTCTTTCCAGCTTACCTTGGGTTCAGATGGTAGTGGGTTCTCCCTTTAAGCTGCAACTTGGGAAGAAGGGATTACAGAGTAGTAATAAGGATCCTGAGGAGTGACGTCAGACCGCCTATTGTGTTCGCTATTTCTCGATTTATGATATACATGTGGTGGCCCAGGCAAAAAAGGATTGCATGTGAAACGGTCATCCTTGTGGTTTGCTTTTATTTATGTAAGACTAATGTTTTAAGACCAGATTTATTACAGGCACTGGTTGATGGTTTAGGTCTGGGGAGACTTTATTTTAACTTTTTTTATTCAGTCACCTGGTACTTCGGCTTGGAGTGTTTTTTCAGTCTAGCGGCGTACTACCTTTGCATATGGATTAAAGTCTGGGATTTGCACACTATTGTAATCAAATGTTTCTTTTTTAAATCTTATTTTACTGTACATGCATCAAATTAGTTTATGTAACTTTTATACGGTGTTGGTTTTGTGTGCTTTTATGGAAGTATAGCTGAATAAAGATTTAGAATGATGATAGTAAAAAAATATATACAAGTTAAAAACTCCAGTATACCCGTGCTCAGTGGCCCTCATTCTTGTGGAGACCATGTGGGAATATGTAGCAAGGTGTCTATGGATGAAAAATGTCCTTCACATATAAATTGCTCTCTCCAGCCGTACTGGCCCTTCAGGTGGAGTCATATTTCAGAAACTTCCCCCTTATTTATGCAACATTAAGAGATGGGGACTGGTCACTTAATATTTCAAAGTGGTGAAATGTGGTCAGACCTTCAATCTCTCTGCCCAGACAAGCCAGTTAGCACGTTATAATAGGCAATACCTCTAAAGAGTCCAACATGTTGGAAAATCTCCCATTTTCCATGTAGAGCATCTAGCTCAGTCAGAGATGCGGCTCAGCAACAAAATTGGAAGCAGTGTTTACATTTTTCCCGGTACCTTTACTTGACAATATTCTACGATTCTAAAAAATAAAATTAAAAAAAACACATGCACACACCCACCCCTTCACCTATTGTTTTCGTGGTAACGCGCCAGCTTCCAAAAATGCTTTTTTCAATCAAGACTTTCCAGAGGTATTAATGAACACATGTAGAGCCAGAGTTGCTGTCGCTGTATCACTATAACGTTCTCATATTTTTACATTTTAAGAATATTTTGCCAAAGACATTTTACAAGGTACAGGTAATTCATCCAGCGCATGGCCACACCCTCTTCCCTGGAAATAGAATTCATAAAAAATGTGTTTTGTCAGCATTCTTGTGCAGTGAGAGTCCATATCATTGCAGCGATGATAATGAACCTGGGTCCAAACACTCCCTCCCCTGGGGGCGTAGCACGTCTCCAATTTACAGAGAACTTCAAACAGCTGCAAAGCAGGTAGAACAAGCAACCCTGGTGACTATGAGGCATGTGCTAGCTGCTCTTCACAGAACGATGCTACCTTCCTGGGCGTTTTGCTTTGGTGGTGCTGCAGTACCCTGACTACGAGGAAGGTTCAATGCCAGTCTCTTTATGACATGCTGACCCCATTCCCATTACGCTCCCTTGACAGCACCGATAACAGCCTCAATGGCAGCACCAACACTGAGCCACCAAACCAAGAGCTCTTTAGGGTGAACCAACAAACTGGTGCGGTTGTTAGTCTTGCTTGTCCGTTTCCATCCCAAGGAAAGAAATTAAACCAGGCTTTAGACAGTCAATTTCCAAAACAATACTTGGATAACCTGGGCCTGCTAACCCTCACCTATGGAAAAATTGTAAAACACAGTACCAATTGTAAACTAGCACGAACAGTTAACAGACTACAGATTTAGACCATTCGATTCGTCTGGCATACCAGTTATTCCTTCTACCACTTCATGTGTCTAATTGACTGAATTCTACATACCATTTGTGAAGGCTAAAGGTTGGGAGCTGAAAAGAAAATAGAACAAGAAAATTGAACAAACTTTACAAAATGAAGGGACAACCAAATTCTTATTGAAATCTGCACATACTGCTTTATAAAGCAGGTGCTTACAGTTTTCCCAATACAGGCCACCAAATTAGTAATGCAATCAAGGGGGGGGAAAGTTAGGGAAGCAAACAAAAAAATACATTCCTAGTCTAATTCCTCATTAGAGTCCAATAACAGCATCAGAACATCAACCCTGCGCCAGGTCTTCAGGTCTAGCTGGACAGTACTCTGCCGCTGCATATGAGCAAACATACCCACTTTCATGAAACAGCTAAGTAATCTGCCTAGCGTTCTGCTTTTAGTTTTACATTTTCCTTCACCAACGTCAGTGCTCTGATGCAGAGCTTGTATCCACTCGGAATTCTTTTGGACATGGTCAGTGTAATGTGGTGGTTGCCCACAATGAGGACGCTACAGCGTTTGTAAGTTGACAGGTATTTATTAGAATTACATGCCCTAAAGAGCGCTGAGCCGCTGCTAGCTTCTATCGGCTTTTCGCGCCACAGAATGCGCGATGCGCACGCAGCCCCAAACATGGCCGCCCGCACGTCACGTCAGTACGTGACGTGCAACGACTAGACTGCGCCACTACATATCTCCCCTTTTTTCCCCAAACAGAACATTTAACTCACTGTCCGTCGTTCATATCAAAGTCTCGAAATCTTGCGGGTTTGATCACCGCTCTTCCACTCCGTGTCAGTCTCAGGGGGGCAAGTGGGGTCACTCCTTCCTGAATCCCTTCGTTCCTTCCTCCACCTTCAAGCGCGGCCGCGCCTCCGTCTCGTCTACTCATTCCCGCTTTACTCACTGATCCCTGATTGCCATCATCAGTCCTCTCTCCTCGCTGTTCTCCTCTGCTCACGTCCGTTCCTCCATCTGATCGTTCTTGTTCCTGAGTCCCTTCTTCCACGTCTTCTAGGTCTTCTCTGCCTTGGTCCCATCGTTGCACTCTGTTGCATCTTGCCATGCGGTCCTGTGACCACACGTTGCCATCGCTCAGCAAAGCCACTCTACCCAGCACCTCCTTGACCTGCATGGGCTTGCTGTACTTACTGTCTCCTTTCCT
Source organism: Lissotriton helveticus (assembly GCF_964261635.1). Classification (NCBI taxonomy): domain Eukaryota; kingdom Metazoa; phylum Chordata; class Amphibia; order Caudata; family Salamandridae; genus Lissotriton; species Lissotriton helveticus. The sequence goes on from NC_136062.1 coordinate 264,850,000, forward strand.
TCATAGCGTGGCAAACTTTACTCGAACCCATTCTCCCTTTTCCAACTCTGTCTCTCTCACATTTTTCCGGTTGTTGTAGTGTCATGAGTAAATGGCTTGTGCCTTTTCCAAGTTGGCTCGCACTACAGCAGGGGACCACTCGCTTGTTATGATTTTTTCCTTCCAAACGCGGTTGTCCCGGGTGAATGGTTCGCGGCCTCTCAGTATTTGGAAAGGACTGTACCCTGTTCCTGTGGGGGTGATCCTGTACGCCCACACCATGTGTTCTATCTCTCTTTCCCAGTCCTTGTTGTTGGAGATGGCTGCCTGCACTGAGCCCATCACCACTCTGTTAAATCGCTCTACAAGTCCGTTCCCAGCCGGGTGGTATATGGACGTGTGCTTGGCTAGAATCCCATTTCTTTACATAAAGTTGCTCCATTTCTCTGATCTGAATTGGGGACCATTGTCGCTTAGGATGGACTACGGGCTGCTTTCCCTCACAAAAGTGTCAGCCGGGAACTTTATGATGGTCTCTGTATCCATCGCCTCGTCTATTTTCAACTCAGGCCATTTCGAGTACCTATCCATGAGGACACATACGTACTTCTGGACTCCGTGCATATCCAGGATAGGGCCCAGACTATCCACTGACAACTCCTCCCACGGATTCCTCGGGGGGTCAAATTTGCCAAGGGCTGGGCGTAGTGGCTTGAGTGTTTTATCTGCCCCTTGGCACTGTGGGCAGTCCCTGACGTGCCTCTCGGCCCTTACGTCCATCCCCGGCCACCAGTAGTTTTGCTTGGCCCTCAGTTTCAATTCTCCAATCCCCAAGTGTCCTTCATGGAGCAGGTCTAATAGTTTGGGGAGGATGGCTGCTGGGGGGGTGACTTTCTCTCCCCTATACACAAATACTCCTTGGTCGTCCATCGACAACTCTTCCCTGACTTCATAGAAGGGTTTGAGGTCTTCCCTGGTCTGTATTTTGTCTGGCCAACCGTTTGTGATAAATGATTTCACATCATTAAGGGTCTGGTCTTCGTCGTACACTTCTTTCCACTCTTGGTTCCCTATGGTTTTCTCTTGATCTTCCGTGAGTGCTACCAATTCTTCTACTACTGCTTGGTCTTCCCCACTCGGTTCCATGGCCGCCGCTCTGCTCAGATAGTCCGCCACTCTGTTTCTATTGCCTGGGATGTATTCTACATCATATCTGAACTCTAGCAGTTTCAGCGTCATTTTGGAGATCCTAGGTGTCGCATTGGCATGTCCGCTGGACGTTAGTACCTTAAGTAGGGGCTTATGATCCGTTTTCAATTGGAACCGCGTGCCCCACAGGAACTGCCTGAATCGGGTCATGGCCCACACAACTGCCAGCATTTCCTTTTCGATTACGCTGTACTTCTTTTCCGTTTCGCTCAGTGTGCGGGATGCGAAGCTGAGCGTCTCCATCCTTCCTTGACCTCGGTCTTGCATCAGGACAGCTCCCAGCCCCTTGTCGCTGGCATCGGTGGTGAGCACCGTCTTTCCTTGGGGGTCATATCCTTGGAGTGGCACTGCTCCTGCCACCTCTTTCTTGATGACTTCAAATTCGCCTTGCGCTTCCTCCGTCCAGCGGAATTCCGTGTTGTCTCTCGTCAGCTGCCTCATGTGATGGGTCTTAGAGGCGAAGTGCTGCACAAACTTGCTATAATATTCTGCCATTCCAATGAATGACCTGACTTCTTCCTTGTTGGTGGGCGGTGGTGCTTCACAAATGGCTCTCACGTTGTCTGCTTTCGGGGTCACTCCTCGCACCCCTATTTCGTGTCCTAAGTAGGTCACGGACTCCATTCCTATCCGGCACTTGGTCCATTCAGCTGTGAGGCCCTTTCCCTCAAGGATCTTTAGAACCTTGCTGAGTTTGTCATCATGACCAGATCTGTCTCGCCCCATCACGAGGATGTCGTCCTGGAAGTATTGGACTCCATCCATGTTTTTGAACAGTTGGTGCATCAGCTTTTGGAACACCGCAGCTGCTGAGGCCAGCCCGAACGGCATGCGGCAGAACTGATCGCACCCGAATGGGGTGATGAACGATGTTAGTTTGCGGCTTTCCGGGTGTAGTGCAATTTGGTGGTAGGCTGAGGTCAGGTCTATGGTCGAGTACCACTTGATTCCCCTGGTGCTGGCCAGCATCTCCTCAATCCTAGGCAAGGGGAATTTCTCCACCACAATGTTCTTATTCAGTTCGCGCAGGTCGACGCATAGCCTGACCTTCCCGTTTGGCTTCATCACTACCACCAAGGGCGCCAGCCACTCCGCGCACGTGATGGGTTCAATGATCCCTTTCTTTTCTAGGTCTTGTAGTTCTTCCTGTACTGCATCTCTTACCGCCAATGGTACGTTTCTCACCTTGTGAGCGACTGGTACTGCGTCTTCCTTCAGGATGATCTTGTGTGAGAATTTCTCCATCCTTCCGACCGTGCCTCCGAACACCTTGGGGTACTCACTTTTCCATTTGTCCAGGTTTGGCCAGTTCTCCAGCTCTGTAAGTAGTATTTGTTCTTTTCCCCCTGGATCCAGCTTGATGCCCAGGTCGCCTTGGTCTAGCCACCCTAGGACTGAGGGCCCTCTCTCCGAAATGTAGTTTGCAGAAAGCGGACCGACCTCTGAATTCAAATTTTAACGGTCTGAATCCAAAATGGGTATGCGGTCCCCATTGTATGTGACTGGGCGGATGTCCAGCTTCTCCAGTTCTGGGCCTAAGTGTGGTGCGAAACTCTTCTCCCACACCGCTCTCTGGATGATGGAGTAGGGCGAGCCCGTGTCAGCCACCACGCTTATCAGTATTCCTCCTATCGACATCTCCAGGACGGGTTTCGTCGTTCTCCTACCGTCCCCGCTCAGCACTTGGCCATCCGTGCTCAGCACCTGATCATCGATGTATATTATTGTGACGACCTCTTCCTCTGCGCCTTCTTGTTCCTCACTTTCCTGTCCGATATATTTAACCATGCTTTTAGAGGCCTTTCTCCAACATACTTTCTCATAGTTGCCCACTATGCCGCAGTACATACATTTGGCGCGGAATGCTGGGCACTTTCTGTCATGCGCCTCGTGGGACCAGCTCCCACACCTGTAGCATGCTTTCTTGTTACTTCCCGCTTGTTTTCCTGGAGGGCCTGGGTTGCCTTGCCATTTGTTGGGCCCCTTCGCCGACGACCCCTTGTACTTGTAGTCCCTGCTGGGTTCCTCCTCGTCTATTCTGTTTACCATGGTGCTGGAGGTTGTCTCCTTCCTCGTTGCTTCCGCACACCTGCGCGCCAGATCTGCCCTTTTGACGATTACCATCACCTCCTTTAGAGTGGTGTCCCCGCTGGCCCACAACTTGTCCTGCACTGCTGTGCTCGTGGTATGCATCACCACCTGATCCTTGATGAACTCCTCTTCCCAATTGTCATACCTGCACGTGGACGCCAGTCTCTTCAAGGCCGCTACATATTCCTCCACCGTCTCTCCTGGGCGTTGTTTCCTTTGCTGGAAATTGAACCTGTCCACTGACACACACACCGCCGGTCTGTAGTGTTCATTCAGGTCTTCGATGGCATGGGCATACACGTCCACATCGGTGCTTCCTCTTTGTTTTGGCACTAGGCTTTTGTAAATTCTCAGGCCTTCTGGGCCCAGGTTGAGCAACAAGATGCGTTTCTTCCTCTTGGGGTTGAATTGTTCATCATTCTCATCCTCATCCTCATCCTCCAAGACTCCTATGAAGTTATCAAATTACTCCCTCCAGTCTTCCCACTTCATTAGCGGTTCTCCTGGTCTGGGCAGGAATTGCACTGGCGCCATTGCGTAGCCCGCTTGCGCACTCATCTTCTCACTCTTGATCGTGGGATGCGCGCACCCTTGGCCTCTGGGACTTCCCGGTGCGTTGTCCTGCTCTTCCTTGCTTGCGTGAGCCTGGGGACTACCTTCGTCAGCCCCCTCGCTCGTGTGAGGGATCCAGCGCGGTTCTCCCTGTCTCGTGGGTCGTCGCGTGGTCAGGCGCGCTTTGCTTGTTGTCTCTGGGGCTTGGGCAACCCCCTCGGGCTGATTGTTCACCCCTCCTGGGAGATGCCGGGCTCTGCCACGCTCTTTAGGGTGTGGTACCTGCGTGGAGGCTGCTGGTCTTTTCTTGACCGCTTGTTCCTCCGGCCACCGGATTCTCGTGGTCCTGTTCCTCGCTGCGTGTCCTCTGCCCACCGGTTAAATGCTGTTTCCCTCGGTGGTTTGGTTCTCTGTGGGGGGTAGGGGGTCTAGCATCCCATCCTCGTCGCCATTGTAATGTGGTGGTTGCCCACAATGAGGACGCTACAGCGTTTGTAAGTTGACAGGTATTTATTAGAATTACATGCCCTAAAGAGCGCCGAGCCGCTGCTAGCTTCTATCGGCTTTTCGCGCCACTGAATGCGCGATGCGCGCGCAGCCTCAAACATGGCCGCCCGCACGTCACGTCAGTACGTGACATGCAACGACTAGACTGCGCCACTACAGTCAGGAATCCGGAGGTCAACCAAGACAAATGTGATCGATGCAACAGACAGTTCTTAGTTTTATACAGTGTCGGTGTTATTGTAATGATGTCATTACTACCAGAAAATCCATAAGAAAAATAGCCATAAATGTTTCACAAACTAACAATATCTATACCCCAATAGAGCCTAAAAGGTAATAGGGTGCAGTTGTATGTGGACACAATATGCAAGTACCTAGAAGGCTTAGGCTGAGGGTACATTGTCCCCAAAACCCACCACAATACCAGAGAATAATTTGATACGTTTTTTTCTTTTTTTAAACCTAGGGACGGCAATTTGCTCCTTGGTTTCCTGGATCACTCTAAAATAAACGTATTGGCTAAGTAGTCTGGTGTCGGGAACTGTACCACATAACATATAAAGCATGCAATTTTGAACTTGTATTGAGTTCTCACTGGATACTTTTGCAGCGTTACCAACATCAGTTTAATATGGAATCACTTGATTTCTAGAAACAACTTTCGATAAACTGCTTCATTAAGTCAGTCAACATAGCCCCACATGCATCTGTCCTACATGCAAGCGCCTGTGCAAAAGTCATTCATCTAAATATATGGTTGCATCCTACGTGATAAAGTAAAAACAACTTTACATAGACGCTCAGGCACAACCAAGTTTGCAGTGCATATATATTTTTTACAGCCACATCTGCATTGATAAATCAGTTTTCCCTAAAAACAATTCAGCCTTTATTGGAATTAGGCACAACTACTTTTGAGACCGCCTGTCCGCCTGATGTACAATGCTGCGGATGTCCCATTCGATGTGACAGCATCAAACAAGCAAAAACCTCATGCCACCCAACCCAGTACCAAAAGTCAACAGATCTTTCTCATTCGTATACAAAAGACAGAAGGATATTTAGTCACTTCCGTAACACGTCTAAAGCACCCAAACTAGCCAACAGATTTTCAAAGGAACAGAAAATGCCTAAGAGAAGCGCACACAAAGGAAAGTGGTTTGGTCACCGGTCATAACCAGTAGCACACCCTGAGTGACAAAGGCAATCAGTTTTGGCAACAATCCAGCCCTCAAAATGTCCCAGATAAACAGATAATTTACAACCTGCAAAAATAGTTTCTGCTAAAGTTATAAAAACAAATAAATATACCTATTAGTTCCTAATGACCGATTTGGAATTACACACTTAAAATTTGAGCACTTCAAATAATCAAAGTGATTACAAATTGACACTACACTCTTTAGATCATAGTCGACAGTGCTAAAGAGTTAATGACCTGGGAAGCTTTTAGTCCTTTTCCTTGCTTAGTTTACTTATCAAAAGGTTAGTGGGAGCCTTGGTCCTCTCACTAAGAATATGCCTAAAGGGGAGTGGACGATAAGCGAGACCCGACAATAAACACAACGGTATCCATTCACATCAACCACGCTCTTACAGCAAACATAAGCTGAAGACTGTTTAACCGCATGCGCGCTAGCGAAATTCCGCTCCTGTGCTCAGGTTTTTAAAACCGCACTTTACATGACAAGCTGGGCTCGTCATGAGCGTGCGAGGAGGCTACCTCATGACGAGCCCAGCTCGTCGTGAGCGTCGAAGGGGTTAATGAATCAGCACACCCGCCTCCATCCCTCACTCCACCGTAAGGCAAGCAAAAAAAAAGAAAGCACCGGAGGCTTAACAAACATAGCCCCACCCATGGATAGGGCAAGCAAAGAAAAAGTACTGCAGGCCTAACAGTCACACCCACTGGTGAGAGGCAAGCAAGAAAAAAAATAAACTATTCCAGGCCTAACAAAGGGAGGCAGACCCAGAGGAAGGGCTGCACCATCAAACTTTTTGCTAATAAACTGTATACACAATAAACATAATTAACAAAAGAGGGAGGTAGAGTAGTTGAAGTAGGATTCTTACTCCACAGACTAGTACGCATTTTACTCCACAGACTAGTACGCATAAACAAAAGGAATCCTACCAGGGGAGAAGTGCTGCCCATAGAGGGTATGGGAGCACTCCGTGTTTGGTAAAATACCCCTCACACACCAAAAGGCCCCTTGGTGTCATGCTTCATCATCGGGGTCTTCGCACCCCTCTAACGGGATGCGGCGTGCTGCGACCTACGACTACGCGGGAGCACTTGTTGGATGACTATGTGTGGTGTGTGTGGTGCAAGTGATAAAGATGGTAATGTGAGTGGTGGTGTGTAGTGAAGAGTTAAAAAGTACCTGGCTCGTAGGTGAAATTTTTTTTTATTCAGGACCTCGTGCTGGCACTATTAAAAGAAGTGAAGTGCGAGGTAAAGCCTGTCGTGATAATTAACAGTACCTCATGTGTGCGTCGACATGTTTCGGAGCTGGCGCTCCTTCTTCAGGACGGGAGCACAACTTCCCCACCTTACTCACGTTTTACTAGTTGTAACTCAAAAAATGGTTAATTAAAAGTGACAAATTAATTTAAGTGATAAACAGGCTATAATGTGCCCACAGCGGATTTTTGCTCAGAATACATGCAGTTGCATGACTTAATAGAAATAAGTTGCTTGCTTCATGAGCTCATAGAAGCGTCTGGGGGTTGATTGCTACATTGTGCAATAAGGTAGGGACGAATTATTCACCGTCTTACCCCTTGCGCTGCTCCGACACGGAGTGCTCCCATACCCTCTATGGGCAGCACTTCTCCCCTGGTAGGATTCCTTTTGTTTATGCGTACACAATAAACAGGACATCTTTTATTCAACAACACAACTTTTTTTTTTTTTTACACTGCACTTTACTTCATATTATTTTCAAGTTGAAAGTGAGGGTGTAAAAGGAAGACTGAGAACGAGAGTATTCAGCAAGTCCCCTTGAAAAGCATTTAATGTTCACACACCAACCAAACACCAAACTAACGCCTAATTAAATTTTGTTACGCAAACTAATTAAAGTTGGAAAATTGCCGTTGAATAAGTGCACAATAATTACATAACCAATGCTCATTAAAACTCTAAAAAGTCAGAAAACATTTGCAGGTTTATATTTGCTCTTGGTCTTGTAGGCAAGTAATAATGTGCCAAAGAAGCAAATAAGCAGACCCACAAAATGATCCGTTTTCAGGTTAAGTGCCAGCACTTCAAACAAACATTGGAAAAGCCCCAAGGTTTCGCAAATGTGAAAACTATTGGTTTTGCCAATTTTTTTTATGTTGCATCGAAGATAAGCTACTGTGCAACATGGCTTAAACTTAAATAAATAAAAAAATTATATGATGAGGTCAAAGCTGGCCGCGTCATAGGGTTTTTTTTTTTACTTTAAGCCATGATGCAGGTAAACTGCAGTTGAAACCTATTGGCTTTGCCAATGTTTGCTCTATCTTACTCCACAGATTTTGATAAGACAAGCAATGTCAAAAAACCAAGAGTGCTGGGGGTATGTCAGTAAAATCAGAGTCATATGACCTCAAGCAGAGAGCCATCCCCTCAGCCGCATTCAATGTGGTATGTCCCAGCAGGGACTTAGCACACCTGCTAGTCATTTGATCATTTTTCGTGATCAAATGACTTGGAAGTTCAAACTAATCCTTTCAACCTAGTGGCCTACATTTACCTAGACTGTGTTTAGGGTGCTGGGGGGAGGGCAAAAAAACAGGCAAGCAAGGACGTGATAACGAGAGGGGCAGCAAGGCATCGGTAGGCCAAAAGGTGCAGGGCAAACGACAACGTGAGGGGAAAGCAATGGCAAAGCAAGCAAGAACGGGAGAGGGTGGGCTAGTTGGTATGGGAGAAGCATCAAACAGGGAATGGGGGAGAGCAAAAAAACGGGAAAGCAGGGACGGGATAACAAACAGGGGAGGGGGGCAGCGAAACAATAGAGTGAAAGGAGCGATGAGCGACGATAAAGGAGAGGTGGTCTGTAAACACATGCACTCATATGGCATGATTGGAATAATATAAAGTGAAAAAACGTACCTCCACAAAGGACGGCCCAGTGGAAATACACTGGCCACCAGGAGCAGAACTTGGTCCAGGATCCATGACACAACAACAGAGGCAAAGAGGGGGTGCTTACCAGCAAAGAAACAAGAGTGATGTGGGAGACAGCCAATGGCAAGTGAAGTGACGTGGGAGCCAACCAATGGTAAATAAAGGTAAGTAATGGGCAAGTTCTACGCCTCTTACGTTTTTTTTTGTTTTTTTTTTTTTAAATACAAGAGATTTTGCAAGCACAGCGCAAAAGCGGTGCAGGCAAAACCTAAAAATAAGAATGCTATGCTCACTCATGCAAGACCCAGTAGCACTCACTATATTGGTAAAGCATGTTAAGGTGAAATCAAGGTCACTATGAGCAGCCCTTCAAAAGCTAATCACAATTTTTCAAAACAAGACCTCTATTAATACCAAAAATGTCAGTTTCTTGGACATTCTGGAAGACTGCTGAAATAAGCCTGTCCCTGTCGTCCTGCCCCATCTGGGTGAACGACAAATTGCCCTGTTAAAGGCACCGCCGTGGTGGCATCCTTGACTCTGAAATCTTAAGCGACAGAGTGTGGATGGCAACCCGGTCATCTTCAGGATACTGGCTTAATGTGAGTCTTGTATCATAAAAATTTACTCCCCTAAAGCATAGCTTAATTAGTACAATCAGTCCCGGTGCCCAAAGCTTTACTCAGAAGCCCATGGCTGGTGCAACTAAAGGTCTGCGTGCTGAATACCAAGGCTGTGGCATCTTGAGTCCACCACCAGACATTCCCTCTCCCTTTATCTTACTCTTGGAGCATTCTGCTTTTTCACTTTATGACTGGTTCTCAGTCTCTCTCTTCCTCAGTCTTTCTGCTTTGTTTCTTTTTCCCTCTCTCTCTAGGTAAATGCATTATGAGGAAAAATAAGTGTCGGTCCCCCAAATTTGAGTGTCTCTGGCCCGCACCAGCTACCATTGGATCAAATTAAGCACAGACCTAAAGTAAATCTCTGTATTTTGTTTAAAATTTTTAACAAACCCAATAAATATTAAACTTGCAGTATTGCAAAGTAGCACCCTATTCACATGCATTTCATATGGGTCTAAAACTTTTTTATGCTGGATTTGCCCTGGCGGATCATAGGTTAGTGACTTCCCCCTACCTGGCACCACCTCGTTGTCACACGCCTTTTACAAATGCGGTACCGGCACTTTTGTTTTAAACATCCTAATCAAAAGCGTGGGTGCCGCATTGCTTTCAATATAATGAAATAGAAGGAAAAAAAACTTCAATGGAAAAGGGACTTGGGTCGGAGACTTGACGTTAGCTTAAGGGAGACACTAAAACAGCGTTTAAATACAACTCGATAACCTGTTCTTTCATGGTCCTTACCCCGGATTATGTGCACTTTTTATCTCTCCCTGACCTGGTCGCTCCAGCTCGGCTCCTTTGAGGGTCTGTGTACAGCTTCACATGTAGTGCTGCAGCGCACAGAAACATGGCTCCGCCTCTAGGGAAATAATGTTGTTGTCAAGCTGTGGCAGATATAGCAGTGCGGGACGGGTGACCATTTCATCTGCACTGAGCCAGTGGTGCCCTAAGAACATCCAAAGGGGGAGCATGGTCTTTCATCACTATCGTGCACCGCGCAGGCCCAGATGGAGAATAAAACATGCATGGATTGCCCACAGCCCTGAAAATGATTGCGCTCATTTACCATAAACGAAGAAAGTGCATTCAGCCAAGTCTCCACCCATCATGGTGACACACGTTTGCATACTGATGAAGTTTACAGATCGAGGCAATGGCTCTGATATCATTAACCGTGGTAGGGGTTTTGCGATGCTAACAGCGCAAGATAAATAGCGCCATCATTTTACATTAGGCAGCCTTACACTTTCACTGCACATCAAGGGGGCTCAGCTTCGGTGCCTCTCGGCTGCTATTTGTCTGATCTCAGACTTGCAAAGAGAAACATTACGTCACTTATTTAAAGACGATGAAAACAGGACAAATAGGTCGCCTGCATTTTCTTGTGGGCAGGAATAGCTTGCAATGAAAGGTAGTAGGCAGGATGAAGTGAGTTTTAGGAAGATGGGAAGAAGTGTTGGCTCAGGTCCCTACTTGGGCATAACATGGCCCTACAGGAATGACATCACAGGAAGACACCTTTAAATGCTTTGCCCTTTTTTTGGATATCTGAGCTGGATGACGTAGAAGGAGAGGTTAGGATGGGTTAATAAGGTATCCAAAACAAAGGACATGTCAGGCAGTGCAGACGAGTGGGTCATGTGACGTGTCCAATAACCATCAGAGAAAGGATCCCGTAGGCAGGAAGTGTAGGGGTACCCAACGCCAGCCCATTGGGGAACCGGCAAGTGGGGGGGGGGGGGGGGTGTTCAAAAGGAGCCCACAACTGCTTCGGATTTTGAAATCACCCGCCATTACAGGAGGTGCCCACTGGTGATGTGCGAGCTGTGGTTCCCATGTGGGAGTGGGAGGGCTTGGGGGGCGCGCACGCACGCACACACACACACACACACACACACACGTCCCCTACCTGTTGAACTGCTTTGACAAAGCCCCGCCCAGTGCTGCCGATAAATATGTGGGAGCGCGTAGGTGGTAAATGAATGAGCTAAAAAGAAAGTGCTTTATTGCCATACAACTCAAGGTTTGAATTACTGGTCTGCAGGGGTTGCTACAGAATGAAAGCAGACAGGAGAGGGAGTGCGGCTGCCCATAGAAACATGCTCTGTCAAAGGCAATGGCAGCAGGGGGAGGGGCGAGTGCTGTATACAAAAGTGAAAGTGTTTCACTTGCGAGAGCGAGCAGCGCCAGGAGCGATAATTGCTACCATATGGCGCTGTGCGCTCCTGCAAGTGAATCGCCACATGTGCAGGCGTTGCCATTGAAGGCAATGGAACGCGTGCACGTTTTTGGCCGAAAAGCCAAAGCGATTGCTAAAGGTCTTTTTGCCTATCCAGCGCATGCGCACTGCGTAGGCGAGACCTAAAAAGGAGCCAGAGTTGAACGGTGGTGCAATATGGCACAAATACAATGCTGGGGGGTGTAAGCACACCGCCCTTCCCCCCCCACTCCCAAAAATGATATATATCTTTTTTTTTTTAAAGGCAGTATGTAAGCTGTTAACTAATTTTAACGTAATAGGGTTCCATTATATGCCATGAGCTGATGTACAACCTCCTAGGAGCCAATGCCTGAAGCCAGCTGAACTATATATAATAACCAATGGCTGAAAGGAGCTGTCCAAAAGGTTTGAGATTTAGGTCTCCATGTCAACAGTTAAGTTATCCTAGAGAACAAAAAAAGCAATCTGAAGGCAATACCCAACAAGCACTGGCATTGCCAATAGGTTTCGCATTTAGAAAGTTGGAGCTATTGGTTTTGTAAATGACATTTTATATTTATATATCATTATTGGCATTGTCAATAACAATATATAAATATAGGGCTATGCCAATGCCAATAACGATATATAAATATAAAATGTAATTTACAAAACCAATAGCTCCAACTTTCTAAATGCGAAACCTATTGGCAACGCCAGTGTTTGTTTCCATTTTCTCCCCGCTTTATACATATGACAGCTTCTGCCGATGTTTCTGGTCAGGTTGGTATAGGATATTTAGATAAGCTAAAATATTATACTTGGAGGTAGCAACCGAAGTCTGAAGCAGCCAAGTGAAAAGTGGTGCACCGTGCATTTACATCAAACCCATTGTGAGGAGTAGCCACAGATGGAAGGAGAGGTATCTAAAGTGATCACACAGATTAAAAATGCAGCACTGATTAAACTGGATAACTTCAATCTGGAAAGAAAATGTGACAATATCTTGGGGGAACAAAGGATTAACTAGTGGTTAAATGGAAAAGCAGAAACACCCTAAAAGGGGGACTGGGAGATACCACTGCACATTTCACCTATGAGGCTTGAATTCGAGTATAGTGTGACATTTGGGTTATGGAGGGTGACATCTTCAGGAGAATAATGATAGTATAAAGAAGGATAAAGATAGAATGGAGCCCAGAGACCGTCGAGAAGAATGATAATGAAAAATGCAGTCCCCTTAAGGAAAGGAGTCCCATAGTATATACGTATATCTAGCTGAAAAGGTATGAAGGACATTAACACTCCTAAAAAGGAATATGCACATTTCCAGAGCAAACAAAAAAATACAATAAACTAAAACTAGTGATTGGGAAATTAGACCTGACGTGGCAGAAGGGAGCTTACTAGGGATAACATTAGATAATATATTTTTTACATTATGGGTAGAGAATGCATGAAACAGTCTCTCAGATCAAGTGGAGGACACACAAATGGTAAACGACTCAAACATGTAAGGGACACATACATGGATGCACTAGAAGTTACCAATCAAAGATTCAAGCAAACACCATGTAAGAGGGTTGATGTGCCTAGCTAGATTAGGCAAGGATAATGGTAAACCGGATTGACTCCGCAGGCTGAAGCTCCTATCAAGTCCGAAGTTCCTATTGGTTACCAGCAGGCCCCAAACTCACACTCCCCTTCATGGAAAACATACATAAGACTTGAAAGGCAGTGCTTCTATGCTTGGAAACAGCTACCCCTTCTCAGCATCAATGACGGAACAGAACATGTAGCATTTATTAGCCTTTAAGGTAGGCCGGTGATACCAGCTCGCTTGAAGTTTTTTTTACACATATAGCACACAACGTAGGAGGGATTGGCTTCGGTAGCAATCTCCTCCGTGGCTCTGCTCCTCCGTGGCTCTGCTCCTCCGTGGCTCGGCCTCTCACAGCCATTACCCTTTACTCCTGCTGCTAGATACAAGGGAGCCTTCATGCTCAAAATCCTGGGCCTCTCTGGAGAGACTGTCAGCAGGAGGGCCAATTAAGATTGTAGTTTTGTCAAAAATGAGGTGGGATAGAAAGGCTGGTTTTGACAATCGAAACGCGGACCCATGCAACAGCAACAGAAAATGTATCACTGCCCTGTTTTTAAAGGCATGACTGACTACGGCGGCCAGCCGAAATACTATTTCGGCAACCAGTTTTCTGCACGTGCGTGCACAAGAACTGGGAATTGCCACATTTCTTAAAATCAAACAGCAAAACACTTTAGCAAAGTAATTCTCTTTTCACGGTGCAAGTGCATGTTATGAGTTTTCGTTGTCTGTTATTGCACATGGGGCACGGGCGCCATGCTGTAACCCAATTCTCACCTCTGCAGTATCATACAGGTCATTCCTCTGGCGATGTTGCGGACACTGCACAGGTACCGAAGCAAACTCTCTTACCGTAATATATATTTAGAGCCGGCAGACGCATGCTGAGCCATGGAGCAGTACCGAGGCGGCCGTATGTTGTGCGGCTGCGACCGGGATTTGTGTGCACGCGAGCAAGAATAAAACAAGTCAGGTCCCGGGCCGGCAGCCAATGACAGCGCGGCCCGGGAATGACGTCAGGGGGGTGTCCCGGGCCGGCAGCCAATGACAGCGCGGCCCGGGAATGACGTCAGGGGGGTGTCCCGGGCCGGCAGCCAATCGCAGCGCGGCCCGGGACAAAGGGGCGGGGCTTAAAAAAGCCAGAGAAACGCCCCCGAATCGCGTTTTCCCCAAGAAAGCGTGATTGACAGCCTCTGTCTCCCAATGGCTAGCCTCCATTTATGGAGCTAGCCAATGAGAGACAGAGGCGGTGCCGACATCCATACTGTTGACAAAAGTTTTCGATCTGGGAGGGGCACTTCGTGCCCTCACCAGGTCGAAACCTAAAAATGTTGAGCATAGTCACACTGGTTCATACCTAAAAATGTTTTACACAGGCACACTGGGTGAACGTTATGCTTTTCAACGAGGGCACCCCAAGAAGCTGCATTGGATAACACCATGCATTTCGATTACCCAAACAGGACGCTCACCCACAGCTCAGTACTCACGGAATACCCAAGTAACACATTGCAGACGCTAAAACAAGCTGACACAAACAAGTCTGGATGGAAGGAGGAATTAGGGTTTGTTAGGAAAATTGGGAACAGACGAAAATATATAATATAAATGCACACACCTCAGATGATTTGGCGATCCCGGCCAAAGTCAGATATTGTCTGGCCCTGTACTCTATGTGGACACCTAACTACGTACATAAAGCAGCCCTTAAAAAGTGTAGCACAAATCTATTTTAGAAAGAAGAGCAAGCTACAAGTGGAACTATTTCTTATTCATCTAGAGCCACTAGTTGGGTAGAAACATTTGGGAAACCATACAGTTATAGAACTATCATTCTGTAAGCGTCGGGGGGCCCACGAAGAACATAAAAGGCAAGGTAAGGAGCTCGATTGAACCTCCGTGTCATCGCTTGAATCGCCTGTCCATTCCAATCTCCAAAAGCACACAGACACATTTGGTGTCTGTTTATTCGGGCCTGGGAACAGGTTTCCACTATCCACGGTCAAGTGTAAATTCTCAAAGAGTTAGCAAATGTGTTTTTTAGGTCGAGCATGGACAGCGCATGCGATGCTCTGTGAGGCATGCTGTATTGAGGTATGAAATAAGAGCTCTGCCCATTTTCTGTCCATCTTTTCAAGTGGCTCATGTTACAGTCCTTTCAAAATCATTACTTTTAATTCGTGAATAGGCTTACTAGTCCCTCCTTTGGACCGCCTTGTCTGCATTTGTAACCGCCCACAAGGACTAGACTTTTTACTTGTGGTGTTACATGGTCTGCTTTATCTAGTCGGTGAACACTATTTTCTTAAAATGATCGTCCCCTATTCCACACAGGACGATTCAGCTCACTCCCAGCTTTTATATTTTTATTACTGTATTTATTTTTAATTTGCAGTGTGGTCCGCTTTTCACTTTAGAGGCCCGCTTCTTTATTTATTCTGCAGCACGGTCTGCTTTCAAATTAGACGCCCGCTTCATTATTTATTGAATTTAAAGCGTAGTCCGCTTTCACTTTAGTGGTCATGCTACAGAACCATGATCTTTTTGAGGGAATGCACCCCATACTGCACTTTAATATCGAGCACGCCCCTTCTTTAGACGCTGTTCACTGTAACCTGAATACAGTCAGCCGCGTCTAAAGAAAGGGGCGCGGCCACTGGGAAAATGGTCTCACATTTGCTAGAGTTTGAGCTATCAGCTTTAGAAATTACAATGCCTTTTATATATGTGTTGCTTTTAAAAACCCTAATAAAAGGCACTGTCATTTACAATGTCAATAGCTTAAACTCTCGCAAATGCGAGACCTATTGCATTGAAAATGCTTGTTTCGTAAAGCAAAGGCATCAACGCCTTGTAGCAGAATCAGGGGAGTCAAATGCATTTGGTATATTCTACAACTCACACAGAGTGGCTTTGGCGTTCTGAAAATACTTTAAAAAGCTGCTTCAGGGGTAAACGCGCACTGTACAAAAACATGTAACATAATGCAACAGGAGGCGTGCTAAAATGCAGAGCCATTTGATAAAAGGCCAGAATCACAGACCCTCTATGAGGTGTAACATGTTGTCTCCTTACACAATATACATTTAGTGAAGAACAAAAGTGGGCACGACAGAGAAATACAATACGCAGGGATGTCATGCATGTAAACTGCGCTGACAGTGAGTGGAATAAATAACAATTACAAGTTGGCAGCACTCATTTGCCGTGAAGCCATGCCTGGAACAAGAGAAAGCATGACTCCATGTTGAACGACATCTGATCTTTCTCTCGGACCTTCCTTCGTAGTACAAAGGGTGATGAGGCAAAGGGGGAGAGTCAACTGAAACCTGCATTAAGGCACTGCTGATTCATACAGCTCTAGGGGTTGAAACAGACCCCTTCAAGCAAACCAAGCCAATAAAGAGTCCAATGTATCTGTGGAGTGGATGCATGCTATACGGTGGGGCTACAGAGGAAATGGGAGGTGAAGCGCTTAACCTTGCAAGACTAACTATTCATGGTCAGCACAAATGGCAAAGGCACCAAAATACTACTTAAGTTACGATGCCACTGCGGGAACAAGAGCTTTCAATGCAATAGGTCTCGCTTTTGCGAGCGTTTAAGCGTGTGGCATTGTAAATGGCAATTCCTTTTATTTATGTATTTTAAACCCAACACACATATAAAAGGCATTGTTATTTTTAATGCCAATAGCTAAACTTCTCGCAAATGAGAGAGAACTTTAGTGTTGGTCGCTCCCGTTTCTTTAGACGCTGCTCGCGATGTTCAAGTTACAGTGAGCAGCATCTACACAAAGGGGCTTGGACAATATTAAAGTGAATGTGCATATGGTGCGCTTTCACACTATACAACAATAAAATAATTTAGAAAGGTTCCGCGTGGCCGCTGCAGTAAAATCCTGCCGCGCTATTAATTAATAAAATAAATCAGCACAGCCACGAATGCGAAAGTGGCCGCCTGTAAAATAAATAATTGAACAAGTGCGACCGTTATAGTTAAAGCGGACCGCATAGTAAATTAGATAAATACAGTAGTAAGCATGGGGCTGCTGCGATGTCGTGGGTGGAATACGTGAAGCGGATTAAGGAAAATAGTGACACAAACTTATAAATCAGAGCATGTAACACCACCAGTAAAAGGTCCAGTCCTTATGGGCGGTAACAAATGGAGACAAGGCGGTACCAAGAAGGGACTAACAAGCCTCATAATTAATCCAAAGCCAGCGTTTACAAAAGCCAATGACACAAGCCAATGAAAAATATGGGAGGAGTGGGCGCGGCTCCTTTCCCATACTCTACTACAGCAGTCTCGCAGAGCAAGCAGCACATGTGGGATGCCACTAGGCTAGACATAAAAAACAAGCACTGGCAAAGAATACATGCCAATTTAGTCAGGAGAATCCTGGCTTTGTTAAACGGGTCTTCCGGCTAAAATTGCCTCTGCTTCAATATAAGCCAAAGGGGAAAACAATCCCCACATTTTCTTTCCCCCAAATCTCCCACGTCCGAGTTTGAAAATGTTGCCTTGTCTGGTAAAGCTACCTTTCCTTGTCTTTGGAACAGACTGGCTCTGACAAGGTTCTTTTTTTTTTTAGCAAGGAGGTGCACAACAAGCCTGGTATTGTTCAGCATGCTAGAGGAAACCAAAAAAAGGAGGGCACTATTGGGGGTGGGGGGGTGTCAAGGGCACAACGGCAGAAGCAACAAGCATTTGCAATGCAATAGGTCTCGCATTCACCGGAGTTTGAGTTATTGGCACTGTAAAGGACAATGCCTTTCATTCATGCTTTGGGTTTTAAAACATAAATAAAAGGCATCGTCATTTACAATAGTAATAGCTTAAACTCTCACAAATGCGAGATCTATTGAATTGCAATAAAGGGCCTTCTTGACCTCTTATTAGATTGTAAATATCAGAGGAAGAGACGGGTCTGCGACATCTTCAAAGTAGTGATAAATAGTGCAGTGAAGAAGATGTGTAAGTGTTGTAAATTGCACAGACACGAAGTGAGAGTTACATATGATCAGATCTATAAATACTAACAAAGCACTGCAACACTTATCGCTCTGTGATTACACTGTCGCAGCCCAGGAGGAAGAGCGGGGGGGGCTATTTCCTGCCCTCTCTGTGATTTGAGTGTGCAGTGTGGCATTGTGTAATGTCATTGCTATCTTTGGTCTAATAAAAAAAACACTCTAGCTGTAGTAGGGCACTAGCTTCAGCTCCTGTTGCGGGAGGCTGTGCTTTATGGCAGACATGGAGGGAGCGAGGTATGGTCTCAGCTGCAGCTCCGACCTCGTACAGGGCCCCTGCTATTACATGCAAGCAAGAGGCTTGGTGGTGTTAGTGGTGGTGGTATTGGCGTTGTGGGTGGCGGCACTGGTGGAGATGGTATTGGAGATGAGGGTATTGGTGGTATCGGTTTTCATGATATTGGTGGTAGAGGTGTAATTGGTGGTGGTAGTATTGGTACTGGCTGTGGTGGTATTGGATCGGTGGTGGCGGATTAATGGTGGTAGTGGTATTGGGTTGCGGTATTGGTGGTGGTTGCGATAATGGTGGTACTGGTGGTGGTGATAGTATTGGTGGCATTGGCGGTGGTGGCATTGGCGGTGGTGGCATTGGTAGTGGTGGCGGTATTGATGATAATGGTGGTGGTAATAATAAAACAGGCATTTGAAATCAACCAGTCAGGTGGCTTTAGTACAGATGACATGTAACACAGATGTGCGGTTGTCACCTTCTGCCGATTAGCACAGGACTATATGCTACCTGGAACTCACATGGCTTAATTCACTAACCATTTCTAAATCTATTTTACTTTTGGGGGGGGGGGGGGTTGAAACAGACACAGATAATGCTGGGTTAAAGTGATTGAAAGCAGGCACCTGTGTAACGGGGGCGGCCATGCTGCTTAAAAAAACACAGCACATGTCCGGCCTGCAGTAGTAGAAACTCAAAGTAAATAATGCTTACAGACTAAACAGGTCCCGTGTAACAACTGAAGTAAAAAAGCCAGTCACTAAGGAGGGACTAAAAAGCCTATTAACGAAACCAAAGGAAGCATTTAAGAAAGACAATGACACAAGCCAATGAAAAATATGGGAGGTGAGTGGGCGCGGCTTCTCGCTCATACACTACTACAGCAGTCTAGCAGAGCAAGCAGCGTATTTGTGCCTAAAAAGGTGAGAAACCAACATGGGATGAGAGCTCACCAGGGCGAGCAAGTTCAAGAATTTATATAGCGCACTACTCACCCATAGGGTCTCAAGGCGTTTGAGGAGGGGGGTCATTATTTATCAAATATCCAGGTTTTAAGTTCTTTTCTGAAGGAGATGTGGTTCTGTGTAAGGCGGAGGTGAGTGGGGAGAGAGTTCCAGGTCTTGGCTGCCAGGTAGGAGAAGGATCTACCTCCCATGGTGGATCTTTGGATACGCGGAACTGCTGCGAGGCCTAGACTGGAGGATCTTAGTTGGCGGATGGGTGTGTAGAAGGTTAGACGAGTGTTGAGGCATTCGGGCCCTAGTTTGTAGAGGGCCTTGTGTGCGTGGGTGAGGAGACGGAATGTAATTCTTTTGTTGACGGGAAGCCAGTGGAGGTCTTTCAGGTGTCCGGTAATGTGATCTTGGCGAGGGATGTTCAAAATGAGTCTCGCTGATGCGTTTTGGATGCGTTGGAGTTTTTTCTGTAATTTGGCTGTCATTCCTGCGTAGAGGGTGTTTCCGTAGTCTAGTCGACTCGTAACCAGTGCGCGGGTGACGGTCTTTCTTGTCTCGGTGGGGATCCAGTGGAAGATTTTTTTGAGCATACGGAGTACGTTGAAGCAGGAGGATGATACGGCGTTGACTTGTCTGGTCATCGAGAGTGAGGAGTCGAGGATAAAGCCATGGTTGCGTGCGTGGTCTGTGGGTATGGGTGCTGAGCCCAGATCCGAGGGCCACCATGAGTCGTCCCAGGCAGAGGGGGATGATCCTAGGATGAGCACTTCCGTTTTGTCTGAGTTAAGTTTTAGGCGGCTGTGTTTCATCCATACGGCTACCTCTTTCATGCCTTCGTGAAGATTGGTTTTGGCGGTCTTGGGGTCTTTGGTGAGGGAGAGGATCAACTGTGTGTCGTCAGCGTAGGAGAGGATGTTAAGGTTGTGTTGACGCGCGATGGAGGCGAGTGGACTCATGTAAACGTTGAAGAGGGTGGGACTGAGTGATGAACCTTGTGGTACACCGCAGATGACTTCGGTGGCCTCTGATTTGAAAGGGGGAAGTCGGACTCTTCGAGTTCTTCCAGCTAGGAACGAGATGATCCAGTCAAAGGCTTTTCCTTTTATGCCAATGTTGCTGAGTCGTTGTATGAGGGTGTTGTGGCAGACAGTGTCAAAGGCGGCGGAGAGGTCGAGTAGAATGAGGGCCACTGTTTCTCCGTTGTCCAGTAGTGTATGGATGCCGTCTGTTGCTGCGATGAGGGCGGTCTCGGTGCTGTGTTTGGCTCGAAATCCGGACTGTGAGGGATCGAGGGAATTGTTGGATTCGAGGAAGGCGGCGAGTTGGCTATTAACGGCTTTCTCGATGACTTTGGCCGGGAATGGGAGGAGGGATATGGGGCGGTAGTTTTTAAGTTCAGATGGGTCTGCTGTGGGTTTTTTCAGGAGGGCGCTGACTTCGGCATGTTTCCAGCTTTCTGGGAAGGTAGCAGAGTCGAAGGAGCAGTTGATGACATCACGGACATGGGGTGCGATTATGGAGTCTGCTTTGTTGAAGATGTGGTGGGGACATGGGTCGGTTGGCGAGCCAGAGTGGATGGAATTCATGAGGCGGATTGTGTCTTCAGTGGCGATTGGGTTCCAGGTGCTGAGGTTGTTAGAGGGCGGTTTAGGGTCAGAAGGGGGTGGAGGGGATTGTTCGTTGGAACCGTTTTCGAAGCTGTTATGTATGTCGGCGATTTTGTTGTAGAAGGAGGATAACGAGTCGCAGAGGTCTTGGGAGGAAGTGATGTTGTTTGAGGCTGCGGTGGGGTTGGTGAATTCTTTGACGATGTTGAATAGTTCCTTGCTGTTATGTGCGTTGTTGTCGAGTTGATTCTTGAAAGCTGATTTCTTGGTGGATCGAATCAGCTGGTGGTGTTTGCGGAGCACACCACCAGGCACATTCCCCGGTAGGGGGGGTGGAGCTGGGGGACGGGATAGAAGAGAAGTATATGAGGAAAACTCTCTCAAGGAGCAGGGAACAAAAAAGTCATGCCCAAAACGTAAGCAGTGGAAGGGCAGAAGCAATATATTGAGGCCCCGTTTCAGGCGTGGGATAAACACAAGAAGAGGAAGGAAAGCCCTCAAGGCAAACAAATGAGTGACATATCCAACCAGTGGTATGGTGTGTGGGCTCTAAGCCCACAGTAAGCTGACAATAGATCTTTTCGCAAACTGCTTGCACTGGCTGGTAGACGAGGCCTAAGAAAGCAGTTCTAGGTCAGACTATTATATCAATATAATGATTCCTAATCAAAAATCTGTGTTGCCTGGTTATCTTACCTTTCCAATACATCAAAAATGAACAACCATCTCATTACATATTTAAATCTCCATCACCTCTCCATCTTATAAATCTAATTTAAAACATCACAATATTTAAAAATGTTACCACATTTAAAAACAATGTGTTCATAGGCACCAAATAGAACAAACATAACCATATCCGTATCATTATAATCACACAAAAAAGCATCAACTATTTTAAAATATGAATCTCACAATTTAATAAACTGTGAGCATTCAAAAGCAAGTTGAGCCAAGGTACCTTAGAAACCCCTCTATAGGAGCAGATCCTATTGCTGCGTAGGAGTGCCTTATATTTTCCTCTTGAATAACGGGAAGCAAAGAGAATCCTCTTCAATAAGATACAATTTTCTAGATTCCTATCAAGTGATTGCAAGAGATGTGGTTGAATATCATACTTTGCCCTAGCTAAAAACATGGCAACACTCAGTGCTGCTTCCACTGTCCCCCACTCACCAACAGAAAGCATATAGTACCTATTAAAATAACACCCCCTGAACTGCTTTCACATTTTGTAGTACCAGTGCCTCAGGCTTATCATTAATTTAAATGAGTATGGTTTGCCCCGTCACCCCTATTTACATATCAGTCTTTCAGAGAACAAATGTTAGTGTGAAAACGTATATATTAAATACATTTTAAAAAACGAGTTCATACCTGGTGAAAGCATGCTTTCAATATTCTTTGTTATAAGACAGTTCAAGTTTTGACAGATTTATTTGGGAAAGTAAGAGAAACAAATATCAAGCCATGACACGAATTTCAACTCAATGACCACCCAAGGACATTTACATGTATTTTCTGTTGCCAATCCAGTGTAGCTTTGTCTGTGTACTATGTGTAGTCATACTGAATCTTGACTTGTATCCCATTTTCACATTTTTTTTTAAGATGGCAGTAGATTTCTCTTCAGTTCAGTTTTGTAGCGTGTCATTCTCGTATTCTCCGGTTAGAACCCCACCACTGTAGACTAGAAACATTCATGCATAACATGATGGTGCTGGTTTGTGCCAAACTAAACGCTTTGTCCAAATTGGTAGTTTTAATTCAGAACTGGATTCAATGTGTGCTTTCCTGAGTAACAGCGTCCTTCTTGCCACCCAACCAACCCAAAACGTGTGGAATGCTTATGATATTGTTACACTAACAGGACTCATCAATAAAACATGTAGTTGCATTCTAATTTTGGGGGACTCTTTAATCAGTCTCTTCCAGGCTCCGCCAGCCGGTTGTATAGGCTGCATGTTCTACGTAGGGTTATGGTGGTGACATTTGTTCAACAAATAATTTTTCTAACCATGCTTCATATTCAATTCATCCCCACACTTGGGATGTTGCACAACTTCCCCTCTTTTCCCTTCACTCTCTTACCCCCAAAGCATGTTTAAAAGCTCATGGTAAAACGTGTGTTTAAAGACATCACCAGCTGAACAAACGCATAACTGCAGAATTATTCTAGAATCATGCTAATGACAACAAAAACACGTGTAGGCCAATTAACTTTCTGTTTGATTTTGAAGGAGACTGGGTTACATATTTGTCTAGGAAAGCAATTGAATTACAAGACTGGAGACACATTATGTTCTCTTACTTTTATAATAGCAGGAAGGAATCATATAAAACTACACTTACCAGCAAAACTTGGTTTACAAACTATAAATAGGTCCTGAGCTTAGTCCATATAGAGCTGTCACCAGAAATAAACCGCCTCTTTTCTTGCTGCTCAGCCACGAGGTAAGCACTCCACGTCTGTGGTTAACTGTTAGAAACGTGTTTGAACTTTGTTACTGCATATCTGATAATTTGTTGAGCTCAATTTAGCTATGTTTCAGGCAGTGTTTTTCTCATGTAGTTTGTTGCTTTATATCTGGATATATTTGTGGGCATGGTCTATCTTTTTCCTGCTTTTTGGACTCCTACCAATGGCACACAACTTTTTTTGCACCAATAGTTTGTTTAAAGACATGACATGGACACTACAATGACCAGCATGCATTGCTATTGCAGTACAGATTCAGTACTGGAGCAATTGACTAACAACAAGTTGCATGAACCCATATTAATTTAGGGCTTGCACATGTAGTGTCAGTTCACGTCTTTCTGAGAAAGCATTGATGAAAACATTTGAAGGGGAATAGTGGGTGGTATGCTCCATATAGGTTAGATTTTTTGTGCATGGAATAAACAGTAAAAATGGAAAGGACATACTCAATAGGTATGGCACTTCTTTCTAACACACACACACAGACGACATCCAAGGGACGCCCGGCCTCTGGGTAGGATGCGTCTGTCCTTAATAAATTCCAAACTAAAGCATGTACTCACTCCTCCAGTAACACACAAACGGTCCCACTAGACATGCTAGTGTGAAAACTTCTTTAATCTTGACAAGTCTTGCAGCGTTACACGTTTTGACACCTTAAGAGTCTTAATCATATGCGACAGGTGAGAGTGAGCATCCATCTTATCTTGTTTAAGCTCAGCTTCAAAAACAGTGATGAAGGACTCCAGCGTAGGAGCATTTCAAACCGAATTTTAAAGTGGCAGTGTGTTAGTCACTCAGATATTAAACATGACTTCTCGCATGAAAGTGCACACTTTAAAAATTCAATATGAACGTCAATATGTTGAAAATGTATTATTTCACATGTGCAGGAATCTTCACCGATTCCACTTAGTGCTTTTCTACGAACTTAAAGACCACAGCTACCATAATGCTTTGAATTTTCTCTGCAGGATGTCCCAATCCTTCCAAGTCTTCTATTTAGCTTCTTAATCACCTTTAAATACATGTTCCAAAAGCCTTCATCGCGCCTTCAAATGATAAATGCTGTGTATGGCAGAGTCTTTTGGCATCATTGTACGTACTAAGGTAATGTCACTCTTGTGTCAATTTATGTAGATGTCACCAGTTCTAGGTCAGACTATTATATCAATATATAATGACTCCTAATCAAAAATCTGTGTTGCCTGGTTCTCTTACCTTTCCAATACATCAAAAATTAACAGCCATCTCATTACATATTTAAATCTCAATCACCTCTCCATCTTTGACTTGCCTGCTTCAAGTTTTCTTTTTTTATTTCAAATCTTTTTTATTGAAGATTAGATAAAATTGAAAATAAAGACAATACAATAAATCTTCCAGAATATAGATGGATATAGCATTGGCAAAAAGACACCTACAATAATCAAATCAAAGAAGGAGGAAAAAAGAGGATAGATGAAAGGAGGAAAAAAGAGAGAGATGAGAGAGAGAGAGGACAGATGTACCCATATGTCACTAGCAGTTGGTTCACAGGAGCTTGGGTCGCGGTGTAGGCGACAATAAGTACATAGCAAAGCATATACATAACATATACATTAAAACAAATTAAATTCTATATAGACAGGCAGTCCTTTGGAGTGTGCATCCGTTGAGGCGTGCATCATGGGGGCTCAAAGTGGGAGGATGATGCATCTAGGGAGGCCCACAGTTTGTTGTTCGAAGGCTTCCACGTGGTCGACTGTAGTGCCGGGTTGTCCGCCCCTCTCAAGAAGGAAAGCCATTCCAGCCACATTTTAAAGTTGACTTCAGTAAAATTTTTCCACTTATATAGAATGACCTTACACGCCAGTGTTAACATGATATCAAGCAATTGTCTGTCATGGATGTCCGGTAATTGTGTTTCTAAAGGGCCTAAGATGACGTATATAAATTCCTGCACAGGTGAGATTCCGAATACCTTATGGATGTATGCAAATATTTTTTCCCAAAATGACTTTAACAGGGGACAATCAAAAAGCATGTGTGCCAAGTCTCCAGGTACTTCCTGGCAGTTCCAACAATTAGGCGTATCCCTCAGTTTACATGTAAACAATTTCTGAGGTGTCCAGAACACTCTGTTCAGCAACATGTATTTCGTTTGACATAGAATCGGGGATACCTTGTTTGTTAATGCAGTATTGTGCAGTACCTCCCAGTCTATTGGTATACCTGTCGAATTAGGTTCCGAATCCCACTTACTTTCCATTAACTTGTGTGGTTTCTTGGGCAGGGGGAGGAGCAGTTTATATATTCTAGATACAAAATGGTCAGCATGGTATAATAGTCTGAGACGGGTCAGCAACCATGGTAAGTCCGTGTTGAGGGCACGCTTAGAGATAGCGGCTTTCAATTTCAAGAACTGGTAGAATTCTATGGGTGGTAAATTAAATTTCTTTTGTAGTGTTGAGAAGGGTAAGGGCCTACCATGTTCATAGAAGACATTCACCATGTGGATACCACGTATAGCCCACACCTCCCAATAAAGGGTCTTTCCCTCTATCCGAAACATAGGGTTATACCATAACGAGACTAGGGTGGATTTCTTAATCACCGAGGCAGTTTTATGTGATTGGTCAAGCCTGAGGAGTGCTCTTCTAGTATTTAGTAGGATGTATTTGGAGTGGGGTACGTGGGTCAAATCCATGCTGAGGAGAGCTGAGAGGGGTGCATGTGCCATTAACGACCGCTCGATAGATAGCCAAACTGGGGTATAAGATGTAGAGTCAACCAGCCAAAGGGCCCCCTGTTTACAGAGGAAGGCCGTCTGGTAGTTCTTGAACGAGGGCAGGCCCAGGCCGCCTTTTTCTTTTGCCAACTGTAACTTTTTTAGTGATATCCTGGCTTTTTTCCCCCGCCACAGGAACTCTCCAAACAACCTGTCCACTTTTTTGATGAATTCGTCCGAGAAAGTCATTGGGAGCATGCAGGCCAGGTAATTAACTAGAGGTGTGCACATCATTTTAAGAGTTTCAACCCTACCCCACCAGGACAGAAATTTGGGTGACCAGCTATCTAATAGTGTAGATATCTTTTTTAACGTTAATTCTTCATTCACTTTCAGCGTCGTTATTAAGTCTTTCTCAAAGTCTAAGCCCAGATATTTAAAAGCTTTTGGTTGCCATGTAAGGCCAGATGAGCCCAGTATTTCTTTACTCCCGATGTTGTTAAGTAGCTTGACTTCTGTTTTGTCCTTGTTCAGTTTGTACCCTGAAACTTTAGAGAACCCATCAATTGTGTCCATTAAGGCCGGGATAGCCTCCTCAGCCCTCTCCGTCAGAATCAGCACATCATCGGCGTATGCGGTTAGCTTTACATTACAGTCATCAAATGAAATGCCAGCAATGGCTTCATTAGTTCGGATATGGCATAGAAAGGGTTCTATAGCTAGCAAGAACAAAGATGGAGATAGTGGGCACCCTTGCCTTGTTCCCTGTTTCAAGCAGAAGGAAGAGGAGAAGGAGCCACCCGCCCTAACCTTAGCAGTAGGGCCGGCATACAGAGCCATTACAAGTTTAATGAATGTCTTCCCTAGATTAAATTTGCGTAGAACTGCCTCAAGGAAGGTCCAATCTACCTTGTCAAAGGCTTTTTCAGCGTCTAGTGTGACTGCTACGGTGGGGGTATTCAACAGTTTTGCTTTTTCTAGGGCATGGGCTAATACTCCGGTGTTATCGCTAGACAGTCTATGTTTTAAGAAACCAGACTGAGATGGGTGTATGAGGGCAGGAAGAACTTTTTGTAAACGGGCTGACAAGATCATGGCTAGTAATTTACAATCTAAATTAATCAGGGAGATCGGCCTATAGTTTTTTGGTAGCGACGGATCCTTGCCATCTTTTGGTAAAACTGCAATAGTTGCCTCTGCCAACGTGCCCCTCACTGCACCTGATTCCGTGAATTTGTGGAAGAGGTTCAGAAGGGGGGTGACCAAATCTGTGGCAAAGCTTTTGTAGAATTTAGCCGTAAAGCCATCAGGGCCTGGTGCTTTCCCACATTTCAATCCCCTGATTGCTTTTTCCACCTCAGAAGCCGAAAATCGGTTCATTAAGGCTGTGTTGGTCTTCTAGCCCTACTATTGGGAGGTCACACTCCTGTAAATATTCCTGAATTTTGCCCTCTTCAACCGATTCATTCTTAGCATACAGGTCTTCATAGAAGTCTTTAAAGACCTCTGTTATTTTTTGAGGGTCCGAATGGCCTACTCCCGCAGAGTCCCTTATGACATTAATAGTATTTTTTTGCACTTTGAACTTCAGGTATGCCGCCAGGCTCTTACCAGCCTTATTAGATTCACAGAGCTTAAATCTTCGCCTTCTGTCCAGCCATACCCCCGCTCTTTCGCTCACCAGCTTGTTATATTTGTATTTTCTGTTAGTCATGGTATTAAGTGTCTCCCGATCCCTTGTTAGTTGGTGTCTATTTTCCAGATGAGCTATCTCTGTTTCTAACGCTTCCAATTTTGCATTGCAATCTCTGTTCATTGCTGAACGGATTTTGATGCACACCCCCCTCAGGGTACTTTTCAAAGCCTCCCATCGCACTAGATCTGAGGTGTCCCCCCTCCTGTTAATCTCCAGATATGACCGAATGGCTGTTTGGATGTCAGTTATATTTTGTTCCTTGTGTAAGATTTCCTCATTTAGTCTCCATGACGTTTGTTTTGGGGATGGTGTGATATTACTAAGGGATAGAGATATACATGAGTGGTCTGACAGTATTCTTGGATCAATTGACGTATCCTCTATTCTTGCAACGCCATTTTGTGTAATGAAAATATAGTCAATGCGGGAGTACGAATCATGAGGAGAAGAGTAAAATGTGTAGTCCCTGTCAGTAGGGTTTTGTATTCTCCACGTATCAATCAGATTGAACCGTTGACATAATTTGATGAAAGCATTATGTGATTTGTTCGGTTTAAACACACACTTCGAATCCCTGTCTAGGGCAGGGTCAAACGGAAGATTAAAGTCACCCCCTAGCACATGTATTGCCGTATCAGGTATCGTCTCAATCTGCTTGACTAAGTCCTGCCAAAATTCTAAATCATTAGTGTTAGGTGCGTATATATTTGTGATAAAAAATTCCGTGTTGTCCTTGGCAAGCTTTACTGTGACCCAGCGTCCCTTTTCGTCTGATGAGGAAGACAGTAATTCTACCTTTGATCTTTTTGATAATAGCATCAGGACCCCATTCTTTTTACCAAGTGCACTTGACCCCACAACCTCCGGATAAAACTTGTTGCGCAGAGTATAGAACTGTTTAACGTCTAGTTTGGTCTCTTGCAACATAACAATGTCCCCCTTCTGCCTGCGCACATAGTCTAATATCTTCTGTTTTTTTACGGGTTGATTCAAGCCTTTAACATTCATAGACAGAATCTTTAGTTGGTTAAGCGAGGCCGTCCCAAGCGGGGTGGAGAGCGTTGGATATGACATTTATACTAATGTATGTATCATGAATGCTTTATGAGATCTAAAAAGTGACGCGCCGGTTAGCACTTCATGTGAGGAGTACCCTGCTTGGACCCTTATGTTGCAAGACAGACAGAGACCATGAGCAGACGTTCGGGCGCCCAGAGATAGAACACGAATGGTCTGATTATGGGTATGTAGATACAGCTCGTGCATGATACAACTTGTCCAGTCAAGAGAAAAGGGATAGGTTAGAGGAGAAAGGAATAGTGAAGAAAGGGGAAAAAGAATGAGAAGAGAAAGCAAAAGAAAAAGAAAAAGAAAAAATACAAACCATAACATACAATTCACATCCCCCCCTCTTCCCCACATCCCCCCACCCCACCCTCCCCAACTGTAGTGCAGAAGCATGGCGACGTGAGGAAAATCGCAGTAGCCCTCCCGCCTAAACTAGTCTTGTGTAGACATTGGAATAGTTATGCACAGTGTGTAATACTTATTAACACTTACGCAAGCAGAAAAACATTGAAATAGTACGGTGAACCAACATGAGGCCAAAAAGACTTCCAAGATACATTCCTGCCAGCCAGAGATAATCTAGAATACTTCCTTAGATAGATTTATAGCAAAAGAACTGTAAGTAAACTGTGAGTAAAGGCACTATAAAGCACAACACGGCCCACTGGAAGGTATCCGTCATCAATTGCCTTAAGGGCTAGTAGACTCAGGGTCTATTCAGTAATGATAGGTAGCCTAGCAAAGTAGCCTAGCACAATTAAATTCTGGGCCTATTCAGTAATGATAAGTAACCTAGCAAAGTAATCTAGCAAAAGCAATAAAGTACCAGTGAGCAAGCACTTAGTCAATGTGTCCATGTCACAACATTTTATCTATGAAAAATGACTAAACATAGTTCCAAGCAGAGAATTAGTTCGTTAAGGGGAACTATATCAAGGAATCAGGGCAAAATAGTGTGCCATCATTTATCATCGTTAACCAAAATAGTAGGTAGTACGTTGTAATCTAATGCAACTCACGATACAACATCCCGTTGTAGGAAGATGACTCGAGTGCAAGACCCAGCTTGTTAGTTGTTAGGGTCATAAAGTCAGTCAATCAATCAATCAATCAATCAGGTCATTTGTAAAGCGCACTACTCACCCGTAGGGTCTCAAGGCGCTGTGAGTCCATACGAGTGGTGACGGTCCGTTGTATGCATCTACTCCATAGCGATCACTTATATCCTGAAGCCGAGGCCATCATATTATCCGGGTTATTGGTGTCCATGTCGCGTTCATCAAGCTCCCCGAGCATGCGTTTGAGTTTCATGGGATCCGTGAAGATGTGAGACGTTCCCCGTATCGTGACTCTATATTTCGCCGGACCCACAAAACCAAATAGGTATCCCCTAGACTTCAGCTGTGGTCGTAGGGCCAAGAATGCCTTTCTTACTTCTACCGTCTCTTTACTATAATCTTGAGAGATATAGATCTTTGCGTCTCTCCATAAGATATGATTGTGTTTTCGAACAAAGGCGAGTATTTGCTCCACATGCTGGTATCGTAATGGCTTACAGACGATGGGCCTGGGACCTTTTTGCGTCTTATTAATTCTTCCAGGAACCCTGTGTGCTCTGTCAAACTCTAGGGGGTTAGTGAAAGTCAAATTAGTGGCCTGAGCAAACCACGACTCCAAGAACTGGATGCACGACCCTTCTGAATCCTCCGATCCTTCCGGAATCCCGAAAATGCGTAGGTTTCCTCTCCTATTTCTATCTTCCAATTCAGCCAGTCGTCGAGCGGTTTGATCAGAGGAGATATGTAGGTGTTTTAGAGCAGCACAAGTCTTGACCTCGATATCCTCCAAGCGACTAATCCTGGATTCCGTTTCCGTTAGACGAGCATTAGTGTCCCTAATATCTTGACGTATCGCCACTACTTCCTCCTTGGTGGTCTTAGCTAAATCTTTTACCTCGTCCAGCCTGTTTAAGATCATATCAAGAGCTTCTGTAGTAACTTTCTTCGTCTTGTTTGGTGATCCCGGGTTCGAATTGTCTGATTTGAGTCTTTTCAGGGAGTTCTGGTCTTTGATATCCATCCTGAGTGGTGCTTCGGAAGCTTCGAAAGCTTTTGCCCCAGGTGTGTAAAGCAGAGGCGGTCGATATATATAGGACTGACGCAGACACGTTAGCGTAGGTAGAAGGTTGTGGATTAGATGAGGATCAGTTCAGCAGACTGGCTGAGGCATAGAGGCTCCCACAAGCAAAGAGATTGGATTGTTGCGTGGGATTTAAGGCCTGGTATGTTCCGGAGAGATCCGCCCTGAAGATTGCCACTCGTCCAATACAGTGTCAGCTAGTGCCAAGCCTCAATAACACATGGATCTAAGGATATGTCGCATATGATCATCCAGCTTATAGGACACACAGCAGTCACGAAGCGCCACAGTGAAGATCAAGGAGTTGCCGTAGGACGCCCTTCTAGGTTCACTCAGACTCACACATGGCTTCATGGGAGGAGTCACGCTATTAGTGATATTTGCGCCACTTTCAGACGGTGCACATTTGTTAGGCCTTCATTGTGGGTCAGGATTGTGTGCCCCCGATTTTCCACAGATAATAATACTGCCAATGGTGTCATTCATGTAGTCGATATATTAGGGGCTAGTCACACTCGATCTGTGTATTTATGAAGGCGGCCTCCATCTTGGTAAAGGTGCAGTACATACAGAGTCCCCGCATGGCGGGCTGGGCTGGGCTGCACTCACTTGTCAGTAGTACATCGAATTCAGGGCATATTCTGCCGACCAAATTTCTTCCAGACTTCCGCGTCCCCCGCGTTTCAAGAGCGCCGTGTATCCACAATCACCCACAGCTCCTCGTGATCGCGCGCTGCATACCGCTCTCACTCTCTCATTGGAGACGCGGCAGAGAGCTTCCAGGGTCCCGCTCGACGATTCTCCGGTTTCGGAGCAGCTCCAATCACGAAAGTCGGCTCACCGCATTCCAGGGATATTCCGATCGCTAAATCTGCTTTCACATTGCAGATGTGATCGGAGGAACGCGTTCCAATGTCCGGTTTGGGAACTCGTTGCGGGAAGAGAGACGCCTTAAACCGCCATCTTCCTCGGCGTTCAAGCCACGCCCCCTTGCCTGCTTCAAGTTTTCATCTGCATGACGTGCAGGGATCCAATGCTCCCACAAACAGTGGCTGTTTTAACAAGCATTTACAATGCAACGATCTCGCCTTTGCAAAAGTTAGAGCTATTGGCATTGTAAATGACAAAATTTTTATTTTTGTGTTGATTTTAAAACAGATAAATAAATGGCATTGTCATTTACAATGCCAATAGCTTAATCTCTCGCAAATGCGAGACCAATTGCATTTGCACCCACACACAGAACCCCCCCAAACACACAGAGCCGCCCTCACACACTCAGAGCCCCCTCACACACACACACACAGAGCCCACCTCCGACACACACACACAGAGCCCCCACACACACACACACAGAGCCCCCCCACACACACAGAGCCACACACACAGAGCCCCTCCCCCCAACAGGAAAAAAACACCATCTATCTATGATCAGCAGTCATAGTGTTTTCATATATTTGACAGTGCAGACAGAATTAGGCAGCCTTTACTTGTTCTATGTATTTGTATCACCTTCGGATATTAACTAAGTGCAGATGTAGCGGATTAGTATGCGAAGCCAAAGTTCACTTCCTGTCTGTGCTTTGTCCTACAACCCTTTCCACCTCGCCTTGAACTGAAGGCCAACCAAAACGAGCCCTCATAAATCAGTGTCCAGATTTCCTGGGGCTGCGTACTGCACCCGTGCAGAAGGTACAGGTGGGGAAGTGAGAGAAGGCGTTGTCTGGCTTGAGGCAGGTTTCTCGCTCTGCTCTGTGCACCTATGGATTACTGCCTATTACCGGGTTAGGGTGCCGGCCTCCCTAATGCAGTTCTTTAATTTCAAAGTATGTTTATTGAGTTTTAGAACAGAAAGAAAAAGAAAAGGCATGGCATAGCGAAGGACAATCAACAGGCAAGTTAGGCAAGCGAGACAGACAGACACGTCTTCTCTTAATAAGCGTTAGGTGAGTTGGATGAACATGCTCAGATGTAAAGGTAGTGCCCGGAGGTCGAAAGACGCCCCTAGTCGGGCAACAGGTAAACAAGCCAGCCTTAAGAACCCGCCTCCCCCCCAACACCCCAATTCAACGCCCCCCCCCCACCCCACCAGTACGCCATTCTTCCATAGTAGTCTTATGAGTCATAGCTAGTCTAAATGTATCAAGGCGCCTCTGTTTGCGTTCGGTCCATCATGCAGTCTGTAAGCCGTAGGATACGAAGGTATTTCGGGCAGGTGATTTCGTGGAATTCCCTGGAGAGCAACGTCAGGAGCGGCTGCCAAGTGGTGCGGAATGCGTCAGTGGTATGTGTTAGTGTAGCCTGGATCCGTTCCATGCCCAACGTGAACCACAGCTTGTGTAGCCAGCCAGTGTGGGTGGGTGGGATAGTAGAGCCCCATAGCGACAGGATGTGTTGCGATGCTGCCTGCATAGCGATGCCCATCTGTTTGCCGCGAGCTGATCTTAGAGGGAATGTAAGTGCATTGGGAAGTCCTAGGAGTGTATAAGCTGGGAAACGCGGGATCTCAGTGTCGAACGTGGAGTCAATATCATCCAGGACGACCTTCCAGTACTCCTGCAGGGCGGGGCAGTCCCACAGGAGGTGAGTCAGTGTTCCCCGGCTGCCACATCCTCTCCAACACAGCGCACTACGGGTCGGGTTGCCTTGATTGAGTCTCGCTGGGGTAAGGTGCCAATAGATAGCCAATTTTATCGCCGATTCCCTGGCTTTGGTGTTGCGGGTAGTGTGGGCGGCCCTGTAATATACGTGGTTCCATTCTATTGTGGAAAGAGGTCTTCCGAATTCCGTTTCCCATCGCCGCTGCCCAGCGGTTTTAGCAGGGTCGGCAGCAGGTGAGAGCATCCGATAGAGGTCTGAGATAAGATGTTTATCTGAGTCTTTGGACACGAGCCAGCGTTCGAACGGTGTCATTTGCCGGCCCACCAGGGGGGCAACGTCCGGGCTCAAGAGCCAGTGGCGGATTTGGAAATATTGATACATGTGAGGGTTATCCACTCCATAGTCTCGCGAGATGTCGGCGAGAGAGAGAGGAACCCCTCTGTATCAAAGAGGTGCCCAGCTGATCGGCACGGTGTGTCACGCCATTGCAAGAAAGCTCGAGTGTCCGTGCCGGGTGGGAATGCGGGGTTGTCAAAGAGCGGAGTAAGTGGGGACGGGAAGGTCGTGAGGCCCCGTTTGACCGCTACCATGTCCCAGGTCGCCATAGTGGTCCGAGTAATAGGGGAACGGAGGAGATGACGTGGCCTGTGCTGGCGAGCGAGAATCGGTATCTTCCACAGGGAGGTCTGTGCCATAGCCCTGTCCTGAAAGAGCCATCTCTTCTCTGATTCGGGCCGGTACCACTCCACTAGATATCGAATTTGCGAGGCCTGGAAGTACTGCAGCAAGTTTGGGATCCCGAGGCCGCCCTCGTCCACAGTCCTGTGCGCTACTCGTCGATGTAGCCTGGTGCGTTTCCTCTCCCATACAAATTGGTGAAGATCATGTTGGAGATCAGCTAGCATTCCCATTGGCGGCGACACCGGGAGGGTCTGAAAGATGTATAGTATTTTGGGCAGGACCGACATCTTTACCGCCGCGATCCTCCCAAGTAAGGAGAGGGGTTGCTTTGACCAACGCGCGAGGTCAGCCCGGATCTGGGATGATAAGGTAGAGTAGTTGTGAGTAACCGTCGAGACCGTGGAGGAGGTCAGGGTAATCCCCCAGATATGGCAGTCGAGTGGTGGACCGCAGTTGGCAACCGAAGGTGGCCGGCGGGCTATTGGAAAGAGCATGGCTGCCAAGGGGCAATATCAGGGATTTCCCCTGGTTGACCTTGAAACCCGACACCGCGCCGAATAGTTCCAGCTCCGCCAAAAACGCTGGTATGGAGCTAGATGGACGGTCCAATGCGGCGATTATGTCGTCTGCGTACAGTCCCACCACGTGGGGTTCGTTGCCGAAAGACATTCCTAGAATGTGGGGATTATCGCGGATCTTCTGCGCCAAGGGCTCCACGTATAGAGCAAATAGGAGTGGTGAGAGGGGACAACCCTGGCGGGTTCCCCTCTGTATCTCGAAAGGGTCGGACTTGAGGCCACCCAGCCGGACACGTGCCAAGGGACGATGGTAGCAGCTCGCGATCCAGGCCTGAAACCGGTCGCCCAGGCGGTAGCGCTGCAGCACAGCCTGCATGTAGGTCCAGTCAACACGGTCGAAAGCCTTCTCGGCATCGATGGCTAATAGGGCAGAGTCGGAAACCTGAAAATGAGCTTTGTCCACGAGGTGCAGGAGTCTTTTGGTATTGTCACTGCACTGGCGGTTCGGGACAAAGCCCGATTGGTCCCGTTCGAGGATGCCCGGGAGGCAGGGGCCCAGGCGGGCTGCCAGCACCCCCGTAAACAGCTTCAGATCTAGATTGAGTAAGGAGATGGGGCGGAATGCGGAGCAGTGCGTTGGGGGTTTGCCCGGTTTAGGCAGGACCACAATGTCGGCTGCAAGCATATCGGGCGGGATGGAGCTTGGTCCTTCAAAGGAATTAAAGAGCCTGGCGAGGATAGGCGCTAAGACATGGCCGAAGGATTTATAAAAGCCCGATGAGAAGCCGTCAGGGCCCGGGGATTTAAGCGGACGGAGGCGTGCAATGGCAGCGAGGATCTCGTCGGGGCGAATGGGGGCATCAAGGGCTTCCACGCTCGCTGAACATAACGGCGTAATGTTGGCCGATTGCAAGTAGGTGTCGATGGCTGTCGGTGACGCCTTGTCTGCGCTATACAGAGAGGCATAGTAGGAGCGAAAGGCCGAGGCAACCCGTGCGTCCTCAGTAACTGCATCGCCGGTGTCGTCTAGTAGCGTCGTGATTTTGGAGCGTTGGAGTTTGGCTTTTAAGGCGCTGGCCAGGAGCCAGCCAGTGCGGTTGCCCCCCACGTAGTACGTGTGGCGGAGGCGAAGAGCAGCAAATTCTGCCCTGTCGGTATCGAGGCTAGCCAACTGAGCTCGGGCGGCCTTAAGTTGGCGCCATATTCTCGGGGCGCCAGTGCGGCTGTGAACTCTCTCCAACTCCGCGACTTTGTCGGAGAGGTCGCTCCTCTTTTCTTTGCGAAGTTTGGCGTCTGCAGCTGATATCGCTATCAGCTCCCCCCTAACGACAGCTTTCAAAGCTCCCCATAAGGACGACAGCGACACCTCAGGGGTGTCATTGGTGGCCAAGTAGTCTGAGATGCATTTATGAAGTTGGCGGGTGACCGCCGGTTTTTGTAGGAGGGTTTCATTAAGCCTCCACGACCCCGGAGTGCGTGGCGTGCAGGGCACGTTAAGCGTCAGTTCCACTGCTTGATGGTCGGAGAGGGCAGCCGGGACAATTGACACTGTGGCGATGTGGGGGATAAGGGTCGATGAGCCCATGAAGTGGTCTATGCGTGCGTAGGTGTGGTGTACGTGTGAGTAGAATGTGTACTGCGTTGTAAGTGGGTGTGCGTGCCTCCAGAGGTCCGAGATGTCCCTATCATGCAGCCAAGTAGTGCCTTTCTGTGAAATCGCCCCCGTGTCTCCGTATCGGTGCCCCGATCTATCCTTGACTGTGTCCATGACGAGGTTAAGATCCCCACCTAGGAGCATGTAGGTGTGAGGTGCTTGAAGCGTTTCCGAGATTGCGGAAAGCAAGAAGGGTTCCTGACCTGTATTGGGGGAATAGATGGAGCCTAACGCGTAGGTGGTGTTGCCTATCTGGAAAGCGTGGGCTAGAAGGCGCCCCTTAATCTCCCCTATTTTGGCCCCTACCTTGCCTTTGAAGCGCCGTGATATGAGCATAGCCACCCCAGCCTTCTTTGATGTGAGTGAGGAGAAAAGTTGCTGTGGGAAAGCGCGAGAGCGCAGCCGGTGCCAATCCTTAGCCAGGAGGTGGGTTTCTTGCAGCAGGCAGACGTCGGCCTCAGAGTTCTCTAGGTAAGAGATGATAGCCCTGCGCTTAATCGGGTTATTGAGTCCCTTGACATTAAGGGACAGGATTTTGAGCGTGTCAGCCATCACTGGGGCACACAGGGGTGAACGGGCTCAGTTTTGCAAGACGCTGCGCAGCGGTGGAGAACGTGGGCAAGCCCTGGTGTGTGTAAAGATCCCATGGCATACTGATCCCCATCCCCCATGGCGTACTGGTCCCCCCCAACAGTTCCCTCCCCCCCGTGGCCACCCTAACCCCAACAGAGTGGACCTTCCCAACCCCCCTCGAGTGTAGAACCCCCCATCCCCAACTTCCCCATCCCCTCCCAGAACATCCCCCCCAACAGAAACCAGTAAAAGTCTCGGGCCTAGTCGTGCAGGGCACAGGTCCGTAGAATGTCATAGAAAGGGGTACCGTGGTTGCAGCCCAATTGGCGGCTCCCCGGCCCAGACCCCAGTTAAGCCAGGTGCGAATGAGAGAACACCCCCAAGCTGGTCAAAGTTCACGAGGGCGGTGTCCTACAGGTCGGGTGCTGTGTTATCCGCCACTTCCTGTATTGCAGCTTCTCGTTCCTGGGCGGCCGTGATCGGGTCTGGCTTCGGGATAGTTCTCGGCGTTCTCCTCCTGCGTCTGCCAGCCGTCGGCTGTAGGGCGAGGTGGGTCTCCCTGCGATCGGGATGGAGAGGCGTCCCTGGAGGTTGCACTGTCCGGCATGTCGATCCCAAGTAGGGAGCAGGTGTCGCGGAGTGATCGAAGCTGGTGGAGGGATCCGTCCCACTTGAAGATCAGACGGAACGGGTGGCCCCAGGAGTAGGGTATTCCGGCTTCTCTCAGGAAGGTCGTCGCAGGCCTGAAGGATTTGCGCTTCAGCAGGGTGATATTAGAGAGATCCTGAAAAAGGGCCACAGGGTCATCGCGAAATCTGATGGGTTGTGCTTTCCTGGCCTCTCTAAGGATGCGTTCCTTCAGGGGGAAGTCCGGCAGGAATGCCAGGATGTCCGGAGGTGGTGCTGGCGCCCTGCGTGTCATGCCCACCCGGTGCGCCCTGTCGATTCGGATTTCGAAGTCGCTCGTCTCCCCCAGGATGTGTCTGAATAGGTCCTGCAGGTAGTTGGTCACACTGTCCTTTTCAGCTTTCAACGGGACACCCCTAACTCTTATGTTATTCCGCCTGGAGCGGTTTTCCAAATCCTCAGAGTGCGACTGTAAGTCCACCTGTTGATCCTGAAGTCGCAGGATTTCCTGCTGAAGTCTCTCCACCTCCTCACTGCGGGACCGATCAGCCTCCTCTAGAGAGGCAACTCGCTCACCCAGGCCGTCAATGTCGCGACGGAGTTCGCGCTGTTCCCCGGCCATGTCCTGTTCTAGAGTCTGGAAGTCCTCACGCAATGTGTTGAAGAGGGAGGCCAGGAAGGCTTTTGTAATCGGAGCGGAGTCTTCATCCTGTGGCTGAGGGCTCGCGGGGGGTTTCGGGGACGACTGTGGTTGAGTCTTGTCACCTTTCGACGCTGCTTTATGCATAAGTTCCACCACATTCCGGGCCCCTTTGCGATTAGAGTGCGTCATTGTGGCCAGAGCAGGGTGGTGGGCCAACTGGCGGGCGTCGTCGGTCGCCGAGTAGTCGCCCAGCAATGAAATGAACCGTGAAGGGTAGTGGACGAACCAGAGCTGGCGCCGGGTCCCGTGAAGAGGCAAGGAGCGGCGACCCAAGAAGAAGCTCCGCAGGGTGCCTTGGGGGCGGCCGGGAGAGTCTCTCGTGTGGCGCCACAAGGGCGGCGCTCAGGGTGCGTTGTGGCCGGTGAGGTGGTGGGGATAGAGGCGACCAGGCCAGCCGGGCTGGGGCCACTATGCCGCGCCGAGCAAGGTTATGCCTGAGTGAGGAAGAGCAACGTGGATCTAGGGAGAGTGCTTAGGCGCCAGGCTGAAGAGCAGTGCCTCGGGAGCAGCCAAAGGCCGCGGAGATGTCCACTGACGTCCTTATTGGCCAAGCGGGGGGTCCGGTGGGCAGCAGGCAGCAGGGAGGAGGCCTGGACCGACGGCTCCGGCGATCGGGGGCCCAGGGCAATGTCCAGCCGGGCTGTGACACCAACCTCAGCTGTCGAGGGACACCCAGCAGCGAGTGCAGGGACCCAGGGGAGGGGAAGCAGGCGGTAGTCCAGGTCGCAGGGCGCCGCTCACCTGATGCCCCTCGTCCAAGGGGTCGTTATCAATGCGGGGGTGCACTGCTGTGTTGCACCTCACGTCGTTAGTGTATCCCTCCGCCGGGAAATCAGGGGATGGGGGGCTCCGGAGCTCCTCCGGCGGCGGGCCGACGCCGCTCAGTGAGATGTCCGCCGTGGGTGGGGTGGCGGTTGGAGATCTCTCCGACCCCCAAGCAGGCCCACGCCGGGGCGTAAAGTGGCAGGAGGCGTCCGGCGGGGTTCGCTGTTCCCGGAGGGGCCGGGTGAGCAGGCCTCAGCTCAGGTGGTGTCTCTCCGCTGGCGCTCGGGGATGCGGGGGAGACTCCGGTGAGGTGTGGGGGCGGGTGAGCGACTCCCCGCCTGGCGTATAGCGCTGTGGGTGAGTCCGTGCCGCCACCCTATAGGCCCACGCGTGGGCCCAGAATGTCCAGAGGGCTCCCGCTAGGGTGTATGAGGCACCCGCGGATCAGAACCACCGATCACAGCGCGCCCCCCCCCAGGGGCCACTGAGGGGATGGGGGATGGCCGGCGAGAGTACGCAGGACCGGAGGCCGGCGCTCCTCGCGA
Source organism: Lissotriton helveticus (assembly GCF_964261635.1). NCBI lineage: Eukaryota > Metazoa > Chordata > Amphibia > Caudata > Salamandridae > Lissotriton > Lissotriton helveticus. The sequence goes on from NC_136062.1 coordinate 264,889,477, forward strand.
TTCAAGGATCCGTAGGCCCGCCAAGGGAGGGCGCGGGTGTGCGCCTGGAGGCCCACGCCGGGGCCCGAAGTCGGTGGTCGGCTGCTGATGAGGCGCGGGCCGCCCGGGAAGGCTGAGATCACCGGCCCTCAGGTACTCCGCCGTGAAGTGTTCTGGGCGCTTGTGCTCGGGTGGCTCGGGTGGCTCGGGTGGCCGGCCCCAGGGCCGGCAGGCCTGTCTACGCCCGCAGCCGCCGGGATGCAGGCGCGTGGCGGAAGGGCTCTAACCTTCTTCGCCGGCGCACCGGTCACGGCTACAGCAGAAGGTGCGGGTCGTCGGCGTCCGTTGGTGCCCAAAGCTCTGGTCGGCGGACCCTCAGTGAAGCAGGGTGGATGTGCGCGGTATGTGGGCGCCGTGGGGCCGCCGGGGTCGGACCAGTCCGGTCTTCTGGTAGGCCCACGCCGGGGCCTAGATTTGCCAGGGGTCCTCTTGCGAGGCGCTCTATGTCCGAGGGGTTCGGGGCACACCGCGTCCCCCGGGGAACTCCCGCGGCCTCTGGGTACGCTTCACTGCAGTCCGGTGTGCTATTCCACGGCGCTCCGGCGCTACCGTCCTCCCCGGTGACTGGGAAAGCGAGGCCACCGGCGGTCAAACGCCCAGAGGAGTCCGAACGGTAGCTCTCCAAGGCAGTTGAGAGGGTCGAGCTCGGATTTGGGCTGAGTCACGGGGGGTGATAGCTGGAAATTACGTGGTAATGGGGCTTAGGGCCGGGGAGCCTCTCGAGATACGTCTGTTCAAGCCGCCATCTTGGCCACGCCCCCCTAATGCAGTTCTTTAAAGAAAAAAACAGCTTCCTGTTAAATGACGAAGTGATTCTTTTACGCAGTATGGCAACAAATCAAATCTAAAATTTGTGTTGTGTGCTCGCTGCACTAAAATCGTCTAAAATAAAAAACGCGAAAGGTAAAATAAGTTTGGGGATTACATGCAAGATGGGCTTCACAGGTCTCTCACCAGGAGAAAATATGATGGAATATTTAATGTGTGGCGCTTCCTCTTACCATCCATGTTCGCCCGGTCGCTGATGTGCTGCAGGTTGCAGCCCTTGTCCTCCCGGCTCAGGTCTGTCTCGGGCCGGTAGGACTCCAGCCTGAAATTGGCATTTCTGCGCAGCTTGGGACTGGACGACACGCAGCAGGACGCGCTGTTCCCCATGGTGCCTCCCCGCGAACTCCCCACCCGCGTCCACTTTGAAGGCTTTGCTGCCTCTCGGCTGCGGCTGGCACAGGTAGCGGGGGTCACGCTCTGCCCCCGCTGGCACCCAGAGAGGAGCGTGGCTGGGGTGTCCGGTCCGGCCGCCCTCGGCGGCTAGGAGCTGGGCACAGTCATGGGCAGAGCCGGGGACGGACGGGAGAGGGGCTGCTCCCTTCTCAGCTGCACATTCTCTGCCGGCAGGCACCCCCGCAGCCTCAGCCTCTGCCCGGGGATGCTGCTGCTGCGTGCATGGAACGCAGGCAGAGGCGACCTAATGCTCCCCACCCAGGACAGGCTCCGTCGGGGAAACAGGAGGCAGCATCGCGGGCACCGGCGTCCACAGCTGGGGGGGGGGGGGGGGGGGGGAGGGGCTTTTCCTGGCGACTCGTCTGTACAGCAACGCCCAGCAGTCGAGTGGTCCGACAGTTTTGTTTTCGATAACAATAGTTTGGGCATTTGAAGCCCAAAACAGCAATGGTAAAATTCAAAAAGTAAGTTCCAGAATGTAAAGGGACCTTGAATGAAAAGCTATCACTGATCTTCAATGTCAGAAATGACGTGCAACTCGGAAACTATGGAGGCAGCATCGCGGGCACGGCTTTTCCTAGTGTCGCGTCTGTGGCCGCGGCAGGCAGGACGCAAGTTTTCTCTTTTAGCCCGTCCTTTTCAGACTGGGCATCCAGACTTCCTGCTGGGGTAAAAGGTTCCTTATCTTCTTTATGGGGCCATCTGGACCCATAAAGAAGACAAGAAAACGTTTACTTCAGCAGTAAGTCAAGGAACCCAATCTGAAAAGGACGGGCTAAAAGAGAAAGGAGAACGTCACTAGGACCTCTTCTCCAATGGCTGGCCACCGTTTAGGAGGCCAGCCAATCGAGAAGAGGGGCGGGGCTTAACCCTCGCTAGCGAAACTCTCCCTAAAACACAAAATCCCGCGAGCTCGACTGCACATGTGCGCAGTACGCCACGCGAGACCTAAAAAAGGGGTTCTAAGCAGGGCAGGCCTCACAGCAGTGGCCCTGCCAAACATACTTTGTCTACATCCAGATACTGGAATACGGCACCAGGTCGGACGTATTTAAACGCCGCTGGTTTCATTTTGAATTAGGAAGAGATATAGATATATAGATCACACACAAATATACATACACATACACACATATATGCAAAAAGCTCCACTCCAAAAAGAAATTAAAGGAGTTCATCCTGAGGAACAGTTTGAAGAAAACTTTTTTTTTTTTTTTTTTAATATTGCCCACAACAACAAGAGGAAGTTGAGCCAATGGGCTTATAAACATTGGGTTTTAACATAAGTCAAAACCGGGCTGAGGCGGTTTTTGTGATCCCTAAACCAAAGGTGGTCCGCAGCTGTGCATCAGATGCCCTATTCTTGTACAGATTTTATGAAATAAGAAACTGATCAACTGGGACTATTTCATATGAAGTGCTTTTGAGACTATACTGTCTGCATGAGTCTGGGGCAGACTGGTTTATCATCGCCTCAAATTTCAAAAGAAGGAGAGTAACAATACCACTGTCTTGAAAAAGGAGGTGCTATTTGAATATACCTTCAAAATGCTTCGACGCCATACCGAAGCCACAAATTAATTTGTATGAACATTACCTTAGATGTGTAGGACTTGAAAGGCATCAGGGTTTATGTGGACAAATTCTACTTTTGATTGTGGCAATTGGCAATTGAAGACAAAGATTACTGTGTTTTCAAACTCTCGTACAATACTCTTGGATTGATTTTGAACTATGATAAAAGATAATATTGAATGTATTGTAATTGCTTTATTGTGATCTTTTTGATAGAACTGTTTTTTATTGTGTAATGTTTTGAAAAACATGTTTTAAACATTTCAACCATCAATCCACTAACTATAGGTTTTTTGTGCCAATATGTAGCAGACTCAAGGTGTGGGGGGCTGGTACGATTGGGCCTTGAATGCATGGGACTTTGACCATAAGTGTGAGTTAAGGTGTGGATATAAAATACTCAGAGAGGATGCCGTTGTAAACATTTCTTGTTTTGAACCCCAGTCCTTTGGGTTACCGAGGGTTCCTCTCTTTTTGAATATACATCCAGCTATACAGCTTTTAGAAGCTGAGCTTAAACAAGATCAGATGGCTGCTGACTCTCACTTGACGCATATGATTAGGACTCTTAAGGAGTCGAAACGCGTAATGCTGCAAGCCTTAAATCATTTTTCACACTTGTACATCTGGTGGGCCCGTTTGCATGTTACTGGAGGAGTACATGTTTTCGTTTGGGCCAGCGCAATTACTGAGAACCTGACAGTCACCAGCATATAGTAGCAAGCTACGCACATCACATTCTCCAACCACCCAAAATTTATGGCACAACCATCTGGAGGATGCAAGGTGGAAATAACCTAATGTTCTGAAGAATGCCCAAAAGGATGATAATTGTGATACCACAGATTCAGACAATAAGTGAGATGTTTCCAAAACTTTCGGTATTGTTCATAGCAGCTCTTAACCCACCCAAGATAACAACACTTACTTAATTCCTTTAACCCTTGTGTTAGGAGGCCAAATGCAAGAAAAATAAATAATCTAATGTTGCTCTGGAAAATGCACAAATGCATGATTATGACAATTAGAATACCATAGGTTCAGCAAATAATAATGGAATAATTGCAATATATTCTGCTTTGGTCTGGGCCCATACAAAAAGATGTCCATGATCCCTATCTCTAACGACAGGAGTATCCCAGAACTAGTGTCAGTTGTTTTACAGTTGTTTTACATGCCAATGTTAACCCTAAATTTAATCTCTATTATTCAGCACTAATTCCACAGTGATCACAGTATTGGATTGAGTATTGCTGATAGATATCAGATATTCCACCCTCTAACCTCACTTATTCCTTTACGTGGGATAAACTATTTATGTAATTGTTCCAAGCTGCCACAAGAGTAATGGTCTTCAGAGGTATGAATTAAAGACTACTGATTTTAGAACATCCTTTTCTCGTTCGTTAATCATTCTTTAAAAAACACCACACACACGTGTCTTCTTTTATTTGAGCCAGATGGGCCAAGGCTTCCTTTGGAAGAAAGGTATACAAAAATATTAGGGAATCATTTCCCTACAGGAGACATGAGATCCAGAATCAATTGTTGACTCAAGGTTAGAGGACATTCTTAGATCTGCTGATTGGTACAAAGCATTAACATCAGGACATTTTGTGCCAAACCTGTGGATCGTGTCTATTTGGTAACAACAAATATGCTTAAAACAAGCATAGTGACTCCAGTCTAGCTATAAAATACAGTTTTTCCTAGCTAGATCAGTGAAGAAAAGTCCTGATTTTTTTTTAAGACACATAAGTGAATATTCTCTCCACTGTCTACTTTCATATATTTTGTTTCCCTCCCCTTACAGGCCCATTCACTTTCTAAATGAACACAACCCCAGTTCTTTGCTAGCTCAAGCTCTCGCTAGGATGGTTCAGTAAACTATATAAATAGTTCTGCCTGAAAATCTGACTCTCCATAGGCAAGTAGGTTTTTTGAGGCGTGAATTACATTTTCAATACTACAAATGTTCTCACTTCTTTCTTTCAGCTTCAATTGCTACAACTCCTGGTTTGTCTTAAGGCTTCTTCTCAATAGGACACACATATAGCTCAAGTGTCTAGGCTTCTGAATATTCCCGAGTCAAAAGACGCTTTTGTATAGTTTCACCTCGGTTTCTCCTTCTGAAAGTAGTTTTCAGACATATTGTTTAATTTCACTTCACATAAAGAAAACAGGCGGTTACTTCCTGGTGACTACTGATTAGTGACGTGGCTCCACTTTTACTTAATGTGAAGATTGTAACTCAGGGTTTGCTGGGAGGTGTTGTTTGCGATTCGTGGCATCTATAATAAAAGTACTAAGTAAAGAAATCGGTGTCTAATAAAACCAGGACTTCTTCACTAGCTAGGAAAATCTACATTATAAAACAAGGGATATCAACAAGGGTACGTTTTTTTTAATTGATTTTGTAAAACTGTTTTGTACAGTTCTCAAATGGAAACGCATAAAGGAAAGAAAAAAAAAGTTTAATTCTAGTTTACAAATCAGCAAAAGGTGAACATTTTAATGGGGTGTAAACTTTTTAGAAGCACTATACATGGATCCATTTGCCTCATTATAAGAAAGGATGCGTTTTTATTAGATTATTGTGCAATAAGTTAATAGGGACCCTGTGGGTCAAACTAAAAGGGCTATGTTCAAACGACAGGTAAGAGAAACCTGCATTAATACTCCATATCAGGTTTGTGCAAACATCTTTAAAGAAGGTGATCTAAGCATTCAAAATAGTTGGTACTTTTGCTAACAGAACTGCATGTTCTGCAAAATTTTAAATGGGAAACCTGCTTTCCCTTTTGCTACTAGCTACAAAACTGATACTGCCACATGTGTGTAAGATAAAAAATAAAAAAGTTTTAAGATGCCATCGAGCAAAGTCCACCTTCCCCAGCACAGTTTTGTTTTTAGTCTCCTTTTACCACTGCATAAAAGTAGAGTTGATAAGCGTACAGTACTATGGCCCTCTTCAATTCACAACAGTGCACAGTACCCCTCTGTTAACCATGGTCTGCGCTAAACACACAAAGGCAAGGGATACACTATTTTCGTGGATATGCAGAACACTCGTTGCCCAACCAGGGTGCTGCTTTAACAATGTAACCCAAGACCTTGTTCTCAATCAGCAAAACACGTTAAATGAGTACATTTGCAGTTTAGGGATGCAATGTTAACTTGCTCCCCTCGTTCCGTCCCCAATCAAGTTTCTTTTTCTATCAATGCTATCACACGCCCAACTGCACAAAAACACAGTTGCTTTTATCACACTAAGGAGGCCTAAATAAAAACGACAAAACGTGTGTATAAAGGAAACAAAACCTTTAATCATGTATTTAAGGAAAATAAATACGTCGCTTTTCAAGCTATAACAGTAAAAACACACGAAACGTCGTCACCTGTTTATTATGGTCTTCGCTACTTTGAAATGTACAGTTCTGAAATAGCATGAGTGTCTGAGTGTCTGGCATGAATACTCGTAATTACTCTGATGAAACACTGTCGCCTTCTACCGCTATTATCTAGTCGCAACTGCTGCTGGAGGGAATGCAAGGCTAGTAGCCTAAGGTACCGTTCGCTGGGGCATGATAAACAACCGTTTCCAAAAAACGTATTATTAAGGATGGACACATTTCCAAAGTGGCAGAAGGACAGGGCTCCTGAAATAAAACATTAAAAACATGAAAAATAAACGTGCCCACGTTATGTCCACAGTAAAGGTTTGAGAGGTAAGCGTAGGAGGTAGTGGGTGGGAACGGAAACAAACAAGACGGGGGGAAAACGAGTAAGAGCAGCCAGTGACTGGTGTATGCTTTATCACACAAACAGCACGGGGTGGGTGGAGGATTGAGCGGAGACGTCGCATCGATATGTGAAATGACATCATGAGAAAGCCGGCAACAGAAAGAAAAACATATCCGCCCTTGTGAACCCGCTATCGGACGCCAGGGGTGGGTGGGGTAGGGAAGCAGGGGTTAAATACATTTTTTAGAAAACCTCATTATCCGGTGCAATGCCTACGCTTAAGACACCAGGAAGGGGGAAACGCCATCCGAAGGAAGCTTCATTCCTGCAGTATACAAATCAAAATTACAACCAGCCCGACAGAAATGATATACATTTGCCCCAGTGCTGAACTAGCTCGGGACATCCCATGTTACAGAACAAGTGGAATTTTTCCATGTATATGCCATGGACAGGATCTGTTTAAGACCGACAATATCCCCATAACTGATGACAAATGCAAACTCTTATTTCTGGGCTAGATGTTCGCAATGCTATCCCCTGCCACCACACATGGGCTGCACGGATTAAGATATAACAATCCGCTGCTTGACTCTACTCAAGATTAACCACTAATGTAAAGGCCATCATTTGCACACCTAGACAGGCTTGGCAGGACTGATACAAATATTAAGACACACCACTGCAAAATACATTACAACGTAGAATGTTGATTTCAATAGCCTTTCCCAATAGAAATGTATAATGATTACCAAGCCTAACTCATATATTCGTGCGCAAATTTCAAAATTTTGCATTTCCTGGACATATAGCCATCTCCTGCCTAGATGTACTGGCATTCCCACAAGCTACATGGTGGGAAACATAATTGTATTCTAGCTCACTATTCGTTTATCATCAAAAGGTATAATTCGTGACTTTCTTTAACCATCAAATCATGACGGAAGTGCCAATAAAATATTGAAAACAGATATAGTCCGTTCAGTGTGTTCTAAATAAAAACACTTCGCACAAACCCACCAATGCAGGGCTTCTTACCTAAGACAGTGGAGAAATTAAGGATAGGTCACCAAAGATCCCATTCCAATCCATTTTTGCTGGCTCTGTACAATCCATCACAACCTAGAAGATATATAGTTCTCCCATTTTCCAGGAATGGCAAAGGAGAGATGTGTTGACACCTGCTTCAGGCCCTCATTGCTCCCTTAGTTTCACCAAAAGGAAACATTCTTCGCCAGGGTAACCTAAAGGCCACCTCAGGAATCCGAGAAAGAGTTATTCGCTTGTACCAGCTCCATCAAAAGCAACAGTAATGCTACTGTTAGTTTCACCTCACACGAGCCACATTGAGTAGCAGGAACGAAACTTACTTGCAGCCACAACATCAATACCCCCAAGATTGTCGCTGTCGCCAAGTCGCAGCACCACATGCACTTAGCAAGTTCCACTGGCAACACAGCACTGTCACAAAAAGCAACAATGACAATACCAAGAAACGCCATCACTATATGCCAGCTGCTGCAGTACCACTTCCTCATCACCACAAGTAGGAGTGCCGCCCTAAACACGGACACTGCAACCAGTTATAACACTCTCAATGCCAGCCCGAGTCATCAAAACAACTGCCACCAGCAACAAAACTATGCTCATTCACCACCGCCAGTGATCCTAATAGAAACCAGGAGCACCTGCAGCAGTACAGTCTGAGCAACGCCCTCCAGCCTCCCCAAGCAGCCGTGCCACCGCTGTCAATATCGCCACTACCTTCAAGACCAATCCAAAAGCACGGGGGTAACACAAGTGGAGGCCGGGGGTTGGTTCTATGTTCGCCGCCCCGTTCTCAGACAAGCAGAGCACCTCTTACCTCCCGCACTGGCCGCCCAACAGAGAAACAGCAGCAACGCTCCAGGAGCTGCCATATCCGAGAGCAGGGAATGCTGTATTGGAGGTTCCGCTTCCCCCCTCTTATTACGCTTCCTTCTTCTCGCTTTGTTCGCTGAGCGCCCGAGGTATGGGCCGGGCACACACACTGTGCGGCGGCCCTTTCACCGCTCCCAGTGCTACCCTACCCGCCCACCCCCGCCTGACGTCATTCACCCGCCATATTCCCCCACCCTCAAAGGTTCAAGAGAAGCACCCTATGCACTGCACATGCGTAAAACCAGCGGCCACGTTAGGGCCAGGCAACGGGCCAAGAGCGCTTATTTTAAACGGCATGCGCTTTTATTCTGCTCGCCGTCGTTTATAATTTTGGCAAGTCGCTGTTGCTGTATTAGGATTTATCTAGCTCTAAAGCCTCTTGTTTTGTTCCAACCACATCCACTGCATCCTGCTTTGAGTGACAGAAGCTAAAGGGGGAGGAGCGACCAGTCAGCCAATAACAAACGAGTTTTCAACGAACTGGGCCATTTGTTGGTTGCTCATACGAAGTAGAAACAATTCGTCCAATCCCGTAGAAGTGCTACGGTCCTATCACTGGGTTTCAAAACAACGGCAGTAAAACGGAAAAGGGACTTCAGTCTCTCTCACAGCAGTGGTCTTTTTGGAACAGGGTTGTTTTCAAAAACTAAGAATAGCTTGCAGTATAGAATGCAAACAGTAAACGTCTTTGGTCTTCCTTTTTAGACGTCTGGTGCGTATTCAGAAAAGTTATGGCAGAAAAAGGTATTTTCCTTTGGAGGAACGGCTTCAGTCTACAGGCTCTGCTTATTATAACGAGGACGCGTATTGGTAGTTCATTGAAGTCACCCTCCCTGTAACTGAGGCACCAGACGTCTAAAATCCTAGGTCTGAGGCTGCGCCATGTGCATTAATACGTCGCATTAGCTGCCTCATATTTCCTTCCCCCTTAGTTTCCATTTCGTGCCGCAGCTTTGTTTTACCGCTGTGTGCGCCTGATCTTAACGTGGACGCCCGTATACATCCTACATAGGGAATGCGGACCCTACGTGTGCCGTCACGTGCTGCCTGTATGTTGTGTGTGTGGTTTTTTTTTCTACCCAGCGAATATATTTTCTGTCACAAGCTTGTCTTACTAATTGAATAACGTCATCGTGTCTTGGGCCTGTCCGCCTGCCTGCCAACTAGATCTTGCAGAAGCCAAGAGCTTGTGAAAGGCGGACATTCTACGCTTACTTAGCTGTCGAACTGCCGTTTTCACGATGCTAACTGATATTTTTACTTTCATCACTATTATTGGTTTTCAGAATACAAATGAACTTCAGATTTTAAGGTATCAAACGTAATGAGGTATAATTCGAAAGGAAAGAAGTGTAGGCACAGGTGTGTTAGTGGCAGAGAAATATGAAATAATCCACTGCTTCTGACCTATTAGACTGAACTACTGTTGCAGAGCCTGAAGTCAGTGGTACTAGTTAAACTCTTTATTGTTATTTTCATTTTTTGGTTGGCAAAAAACAGTGTCAGTTGGGAAATTCATTTCTGCTCTTTTCACTGTTGACAGAGGGATTCCACCGTGGGGAGGGGGGCTCTATCGCTCTCTGGAATATTTTTTTTTCACAACACATTTTATTGCTTTTCTTGTCATCATACAGCACAATGGGCAACATATACATAGACATTTTTTCATGAAATAATATTGCATTACAGACTTTTGATAACTAAACTATATCAGTGTAATCTGCTGCAATGTTACTTGTCTGTATTTTACAATGTTACCCCCAGAAAATGTCAATGTTCCCTCGAGTGGTGTTTCACGAGATATATCACCCTACAGGGTTGTATGTCTGTACTTCGGTATCTATGGTATTGGCGATTAATGTTGAATGTTCTAGGATAAGTCAGCGGGAATCAGCCCACTGCCGCCATATTTTCATTGCATGCTTGAAAGACTGATATTTCTAGCCCCATACAGAAATCCATCTCCTTTTCTATGCCCTTCCCTCGGGGGTGGTGGGGATCGGACTTCAATAATCTGGCTATGTCCTGTTTAGCGAGTGTTAGGCCCAGCCATAGGAGATGGTGCTTATACCTGTTACCACGAATCTCTGCGATGATATGAAGCAGTGTTAACCTTGGGGACTTAAGGAGCTCCCATCCTAGAACCTCTGAGAGGCACGTGATTACCCCGACCAGAATTTATCTTTGGCTGTATATGTGTACACTGTGTGTATAAAGGTGCCCTCATCTTTCCGGAACGGCAAGGATATAGGAGATTCTATCATTCCAGTTCTCCATAACCTATATCATGTGTAATAGGCCCTGTGGAAATATTTGAATTGAATCAGTCTTAGACATGATGAGATGGCTGCCCCTTGAGGGGACTCCAGAGCTTCAGTCCAGTCATCAGTATCTAGGGGCCTATATCTGTCTGCCATGATGTCTTCAGGGCCTCGAGTGTGGTGTTGCTAGTGTAATGAGAGACTGATATATTTTTGATATCTTGTGGTCGCCAAAGTCACCCATTAAGAGCTTACCCCCAAAGGATTAAAGTCTAAAAGCGACTCAATTGTGGTTATGTAGGACGTTATGGTGTGACAAAATTGTAGATATCTATAAAACTGGAAGTGGGGCATTGAATATTCATCTCTCAGATCTTGAAATGATTTGAGTGTGAGGCCATGCAATACATCCTCAAAGGAGGGGATTCCCTATCTGATCCCACCCTCAAAAACCCTGGAGATCCGCCAGGTGGGGCAGCAGTCTGTTCCGCCGTAGTGGTGTCTCGCGCGTGATACAACCCCACCAGCCCATCCAGCGGAGAGATTGCCACCACATAAGTATCACTACTCTAGTGGCAGGCCTGGATGTCCCACGTACTGCATATGTAAGAGATTAATGTTGGGTCATCAAGCAGCCATTGGTCAATGGCATAGGCTGGGTCATTTCTGGATCACTACCACCAATCATTCAGCACCTGCACATGTGATGCTGCATGGTAAGATTGGACATCTGCAGCCACAATACCACCTCAGTATGTGGACTGGAAGCACGTGTGCAGCACCACTCGAGATGTCCCACCACCCTACAGGAACTCTTCTAGTATGGCATTAATTTGGCGGAACCAGAAAGGGGTGGCTCTGTAGATGATAAAGCAGTTGTGGGAGGGACATCATCTTGAATATGGCGGATCGCGGGTAGAGGGATGATGGCAGTCCCATCCAGGATCGTATACCTGTCCGAACCTTTTCGGTTGTGACACCTAGGTTGCAGTCTCACTATATCGTCTGACAAAAAGACCCACAGATATTGCAGCTGTGGCCTGCGTTAGGTCTGCTGCCCATCTACGGTTCCCAAATGTCCCCTGCAATGGCCATAATGTCAATTTCGGTATATTCATACGGAGGTCAGATGTTTCCCCGCATACACGCTTTATTTGCAGGATTCTGAGTCCTGATTAAAATGGGTCTGTAAGAAAGAATAGGTCATCATCTGCGTATAATGCAATGCGATCCGAGTTTTCCGTTGTCCATTCAAAGCCTCTAACCAGGGCATCCTTACAGACCCAACTTGTCAAGGGTTCAATTGCCAGCACGAATAACAGGGGAGATAAAGGGCACCCCTGTCTAGTACTGCGTCTAACTGGAAAGGGGGGCAACACACTACTGGCTACTGGCTACCCGTAGGGATGCGGTCAGATCTGTGTATAGTAACTGAACATATACCAAAAGGCTGATGTTGTGACGGGTGGAACAATGGGGCATAAAGGCCGGCTGGTCCGGGTGGACAAGGTCAGGCATGTGTAGTATTAGTCTGTTTGTGAGAATTTTGGCCAGTATTTTTGTTTCTGTATTCAGGGGAGAGGAGTTGGCCTGACGGCTAGGGTGGTCGACCTCGAATCTGGGGAACTGGGTTGGAGTCTCGGCAATGACATTGAATATCCTGTGATTCTGGGCAAATCACTTCATCTCCGGGTGCCTAACAAAAAAATGAATGTGTCCTCATTTTTATTTTTTATTTCACAGAGTTTTATATATCGCAAACTTGCCCCGAATCGGGTATCAGATCGCTTTACATAGCACCAACTGCATTGGCGGTGACCTTTCGTTCTGCCATGATCTGGCCAGCTGGGGTAAGCATTATGCCTAAAAACTCTACTGTCTTAACGTGGAATTTGCACTTGCTTATCTTGCAAAAAAGGTGGTTCTTTTGTAAAGCATGCAGCACGATCCGAACGTGATTCTGATGTTCTTCGGTGGTTGCAGAAAAAAAGAAGAAAATCGTCGATATACACGACCATGAATCTGTTGAGGTACTCCCGAAGAACATCATTCAAAAAGAACTGGAAGGCCGCAGGGGCGTTGCAGAGGCCGAAAGTCATAACGAGGTATTCATAAAGTCCATATCTGGTCTTGAAGGCGGTCTTCCATTTGTCTCCTTCACGCATTCGGACCAAGTGGTAGGCCCCTCGAAGATCGAGTTTGGTGTATATCGCAGCCCCCTTTACCGGTTCCAACAAAACCAAGACAAGAGGAAGAGGGTATTGATTCTTTACTGAGATGACTTTCAGTGCTCTAAAGTCGATACATGTTCGGAGCTCCCCGTTGGCCTTCGGAATAAAAAAAGAGGGGAGGCTTCAGGCGACCTTGAAGGACGGATAAACCCCAAAGAAAGATATTTATCTAGATACTGCCTTAGATGTTGGTTCTCGGGTTCGGTCAAGGTGAAAATTCTGCTGCATGGAACCATAGCACCGGGTATGAGATCGATTTGGCAGTCGTACATCTGGTGCGGCGGTAATTCTTCAGCCATGCTATCACTAAACACCAGAGCAAATTCTTGATAGCATTCTGGTAAGGTCACCTCTTTTTCTGCAGCTGTGGCGATATGGTATTGCCCGGATAAGGCCTTCGATGGTACAATGAGGGGGTAGAGGCAGTGCGTGGAACAGTATTCAGAATCCATTGTCAACTTCAACGTGGGCCATTCCACTGTGGGATCATGCTTCTGTAGCCAGTAGCCATGGCAATCCCAATATGGTTCCATATTGAGGAGCATGGATGACATTAAAAGAAAGGAACTCACAATGATTATCCTGGTACCATACTTCCAGTTCCTTTGTGTGACAACTAATAGGACCAGACTCCAGCAGTTTACCATCCACTTCAAAAACTTCTTCTGGGAGGCTTGTCTTGATTAAATCGACTCCCAATCTGAGGGCTTCTTCTTCATCCATGAAGCAACCCGTGGCCCCAGAATCCACCATCACATGGAACGGTATCTTGTCTTCTACTACCAGTTTCATTTCAATAAAGAAATGCTCAAATTTGGTAGTGATTTCATTGTTGACTGAAGGAATATAATTTCTGCTCACGGAGTGTCCTTCTTCCCTCCTCAAGCGCATCAGTTTTCTGACTGCTGATCTGCAGCTATCGCAGCAACTTGACCGCCCCTGGACTTGACACTCTTAGGCTTCACAGGGCATTCACGTAAAAAATGCCCTCTTTTTCCACAATAGTGACAGAGTCCCTGTTTCCTTCAATAATCACGTTGCTGGGGTGGTGTAAGAGCGGCACGGACTGCCCCTATTTCCATGGGTTCTGAGGTGGCTGCCCTATGCTCTGTTGATCTTGATGGCTCCACATGTATAGGTCCCCGTTCCCTCCTTCTATGATCGCCCTTGCGTTCCTTCAATTTGTGGTCCAAATGCAGCGTCAATTCAATTAGAGCGGTGCAAGTCTTAGGCTGAGGATCCACTTGGGCTATGACATCCTTTAAATCATCCGTTAGGCCCTGGTAAAATATAGCGGCTTGCTTAGATTCTGGCCAATCTGTCTCTGCGACCAGTTCACAAAAAGTATTCAAATACACCAAGAGGTCTTTGCCTCCTTGCCTTAACTCTAGCAACTCTTTATCTGCAGAAAAGGTTTCCGCTCTCCGATCAAAGTTTTTTTCAAATTCGTCTTTAAAAGTATCCCAATCATGGAGAAGCGGGTCATCTCTTCTTACTATGGGCACTGCCCACTGGGCAGCTTCTCCGCCTAAATACGATATCAGAAAGGCCACCCTGGCCTGATTTGTAGCGAACATCTTGGGATTGCAGTGGAAATGGAGCATCACTTGAGTTAGGAACACCTGCACTTTATGCATATCCCAATAATATCTTTCTGGAGGGGCCAACGGTATTTTTGAGGGGACTTTGACTACCAATGTACCTGGTTGTGGAAGAGAAGAGCCACCCGCATCAAAGGGGTTTCTCTGCAGGTGATCAACTCTGGCCTGAAGCAACGCAGTCTCACTGCGTGAGGTAGCCAACTCATTTTGAACTAAAAACAAGTGCGGCTAATACATTGTCTAGGGTTGCCATGTTTGCTTCCACCTGATCGGGAGGAGAGAAAACGTGGGCCGATTATTCTGTCAAGGCTCCAGGTTCTCCTTGGAATCAGGCCGATGCTTAATGGGGTCCACCTCTCCACAGTCCCAAGTCCGGATGGAATAAATCCTCTCGGACTAGTGGGATGGTCAAGCGAGGGAAGGGAAGGGTAGGAACAGCAGGAAGGGAGATCTAGGAACAAACAAAAAGATAAACAAGCATTATTGTGGCATATTATTCTCACTATCTCCATCTATCCAACAGTATTCAGAATGGCCACTCTATGGCTATGTCGGTTTCATAACTACCTGTAAAGAAAAATAAGGTTGGCTGTAATGGAGGGGAAGATCGGAGGGGAAGTCACTAGGTATCAGCCCTAATCTAATACAATGAAATAACAAATTAGTTTGTATACATAACACAAGGAAGCATTCTTATTCAGGAATTCTCCTCTCCAACCTGTCTGTATGCATACCTGTAAAAGACTCAGGGTTGTCCCTTACTAAACGATATCAGCTTAGCCCAGGATCCCCCCAACAGATCTCCCCTAGAGACAAAAGATAACATAGTACTGGTTTACTGTAAGTTCCAAGGATAACTATATGTCAGAACCGCTCCATTTGATGCCAGTGTTTGTAGTGTACATTTTTCACACGAGAGCCAAGAGCTCCCTAGTTCCAATTCTTGGACCGATCTGGTCCATTGCTGGAGACTCAAGATGGCCGCCAGAATGGTACAAGAGGTGAGCGCTCCAGTCTCTGGGAACACAGCTGCCTGAAGATTAGGTACAGCGCGAGCGTCTTACTAACGACGCACTTCACCAACGAATTCTGCCGAGCAAGTCCTGTGTGAAGAAGCGCTAGCTAATTTTTGAGTAACTGTAGTTTAAAATCGTTGTTTCTGGATATAATATTATCGAAGAGAGTGTCCTTAGTGTAATTCCCCTTCCCGACATTGAATTCCAGTGCGAGTGTTTACAGCAGCGGAATCGGTCCGGAGCTGAGTGAGAAAGACTACGCATCTCGTCAGTCAGAAAAAACGAACATTCTGAGCTAAGTGTATATATATATATTGAACTCGAAGAAATAATAGAACTGTGAATGGTAACTTGAAGTTTATATAAATGAGAAGGTGACACATTTACCGGAACTAAACCTTGAGAGCAGTAAAGACACTAGTAAACAGAATCTGTACAGATTTACAGCTGGCTGTTCTCGAGTCTCGCCAAGTCAACTCATTACAAGGGAAATAGAAGTCTGCAAACAAAGAGAGAGTAAAAGAAGATTAATCATACAGAAGAATCAAAAGACATACTGTAGAACTCTAAGAGGAGATAGGTCCATACAGGAATACTTACCAGAGCAGCAGTAGCAATCTTTGGAAACCTAAAAGAAAAAGAAAAGAAGGTTAACTGAAGAAAATTAATACAGAACCCCCGTTAAAAAGAAAAACTCCTCAGTTAGTGAAGTAAGTCTTTTCCAATATAAAAGAATTAACTAGCAAGGGAAAAAATTAATAAAAAAACTAATGGTATCATTTTTTCCTTCTATAGTAACAACTAACTGGTGAGAAAGAAAACCACTATATTCAAAAGAAAGATCAGAAGAGCAGCTAAGGTCCAGGAAAGCCAGGGTGGGTGAGCAATACAATAGAGCAGATATCTGGTGGTTAGATATAAGGTCCAGATGGTAATGATGCTTTAACTTCACAGGTTCCACAGACAGACCAGAGGGAGCTCGTTAACCAAAAAACGGAAGGAACCTATCTGGACCAGTCTCTTCTTGTTTGTTATTTTATCCAATTTTCCCCCTTCCCTTAGGGTAATGGTCAGGAGGTTCTAAGTATTGACCTGCTGGCATTGCCTGGAGGGATTCGGGACCTAGCATCTCTGTTCCCGTGCAAGAACCGGCAAGAGTTTAAGGTGAGACGTTTGGGTTCTGACACTATAGCAATACCAAATGTACTGTAAGGAACGACTCTACTTCATGAGTCGATATAGTATGACCCTCATTATTGCTTGATAATGTGAGGTACTGATTTAACAGTGTCATCAGGTTTAAGTACAAAGTTGTGCATGCAGAGTAAGCTCTCATGGTTAATATCACTATGAAAAGCGCTCTACTAGATACGCCAGGAGACAAAAGGTCTTTCTCCTGCAAGAGTCCGCTTTGGGAACGCGCATCTTGCCAACAGGAGAAAGCAGGTAATAGCGGACAAAACTCGTCCTTCTCCCCTCAAGAGACCGCTATGGAAATGCGCATCTCACCAACAGGAGAAGGCAGGAAGGAGCAGGCTGCCTCTATCTTCTCCCTGCAAGAGGCCGCCTAGGGAATCCGCGTCTCACCAACGGGAGAAGGAAGGCAGACAACAATACTCGTTAGGATCCAAGATTCTCTGGGGAAGTAAAAAGAAGATGCAAAAGGGTGGTGGTACCGCACACTTACCGTCCAGACAATGCAGCAACACAGGATACGGCAAGAATAATCGGCGTCCTCATCCTTGCGCCATCTTGTCTTATGCTATGCCGATAGCATACGTTAGAGGCGTGTTGGCGTCAGTGCGTCCTTGGGCAACGTGTGCACGGCATGACGGGAAATGTAGTTTCCTGCCCCCATGACGCTCTGTGAAGCTTGCTGCTTTATCTTCCCAGATGTGCCCTGACAGCCAGTCAACAGGACTGTGACATGTGGAAGTTCTAATGACATATATAACATTCCAGAGCAGCAAAGGCAGCATTAGAAGATGAACAATATACATGGGTTTTAATAATACAGAATACCACACTAGGCTTAAACATTAAAAATCCAATGTCAAACGGCGCTACATGAAGAAGTGGTTCACTTACACTATAAAAGCCCAAAGTAAAATGACACTCTGTAGGGTTGCTAGGATATAGCCCCATACACAAGATGGCTGCATGCGGTACGTAACCTCCACACGCCTCACCAATACTTCATGCACCGCAGGAATGTCCATCGAAAAAATTAAACGCATAAGCATTTCACTAAGGTCACTAAAGCTGAGTCTCACTGTGCTGGAGCTGAATCAGTTTGGTGACTCATGGTTTAGTGAAGAAAACCAAACTCCGTGACTAGGTCCACTCAGGGCCAAATGCAGGCATGCAGATTGGAAGAAGGTTGTGCAGGCCGAGTAGGCGCATTCTTGTCCCATTGCAGTTTGAAAAACACCACCCTGCAGGTTGAAGATGGGCTGTTTCTCCACTCGTGGCCACTGAGTTCCTCATTCCACTAGACAGAATCCAACAGTTCACAAACTGTATTGTCTTAGAGGCGGGAGGAGTAAGCAAAGCTCATGTTGCAAAACTCAATTTTAATCAATAGTTTTAAAATAATCTGGTGTACAATAGTGAAGTGCTTTCAAATGTTAAACAAATTCACTTTCTTGAATTTATAGACATTTAGTACTGCCTGGGAGATACACGTGTGGAAGAACCTTGGAGCATGTGCTGGAATCTTGACGGACCATTTCAAGGGGCTGCCGTCCAGGCAGAGGGCCACATTAACACTTGCATAGGCCCAGACACCGTTATCGCTTCAGTAAGATCAATCGCTTTCATTGCATGTTGGAACATTATGGTGTCTTTGACAGGCCGTTTCACTGGTAAATTCATGGAATCATGGAGCTCCCTTTCGCAATGGTGTCTGTCATCAGCGAGATGGGTTGGAGAGTCTATTGTCTGAATTTTTGCAGAAACCGCTTGGCAGCAAGTGGCTCCAGTGGGCTGCGGAGGCATTAAGCCCACAGATATCCCTGTTGATTTGACTAAGGAAGCAGAGCCAACTGCACAAAGAACACATTGCATGGTAGTAGCTGGCAAACATTTTTATTTTATTTTCTCAGAAATCTGCAGACAGGAGAACTAGTTTGGAGGGGCTTCCTTTTCATACAGGCCTTGTACACAAGTTGAGATACTCAATACTGTTTTTAAAAGTGCTACCCTAGGCTTGGCACAACGGCGTGGGCTTTGGAAGTTTAAATAATGTGTACACACGGAATCGCATGTTTAAGCAGTATGCCCCAGATATGGAATACTATGTATAATCGTTTCCTTCTACAGCTTACATTCTCTGATTGTTTGCTATCTCAAAAATACCTCCCCTACAATAAATACTCCTAAAACTCTACATGAAAAAATGACCTTGGCATGCTTTCTTTTTTTTTGAGTGACCCTCTTCATACCTTCCATACTCTGCATACCTTCTATTTCTGAGTACAACCTTTTCTCAGTCTCATGCCTGAATGCCTCCTAGCCTTTTTATTGTAATTCTGCAACTGTCTGATACCTCATTTCTTACATCATAACCTCTGCTGTTTAAAACTCTGTCCTTGTAATCTAACAATACCTAATCTCCATCAGCCTATCTATCTCACCAACCATTCACCAGAAAGCACATAGCCTCCACTAATGATCACACCTACCTGGTATTACTACATCACAAAGTAACTGGAGTAAATGCATGCATTTTTCTTGGGAGCACATGACTAATCACAGTAACTAACAATAAGCACTAGATTAACCACTGACCTTGGGTACCAGAGTTGTGTGCTATTTGCCGTAGAGCGCTTTGATGCCTCGTCAGGGGTAGTAAGCTCTATATAAATCCAATTATAATTGCAAGTAGTCTGTGTCCACATCTTTCCCTCATAGCACAGTAAATACCTCACCATGTATCACAACAGACAGGCCTTTGCAAAATGCATGTTTCATTGATTAGCTCTCATGTTTCATTGGCATTGATTCTGCAGCTCACCTGTTGTGACGTTTGTGTTGATCTTTACATCAACACTACGTTCATACTGATGCCTCATATGCATCTGCTTGTTTGCCATCTCTTCCTCCTTCCTCCGTTAGGTAACAAAAGGTAACGGAGGACACCCTAGCTCCCTCGGAAAAACCTGTAATGAGAAAACAGAATCCTCCACCCCCTGGTACATCTAGGCCATAGCAAACCATCAAGCAGTATGAGCGGAAGTGGAGAAGAGCATAAAAGCCCAACAATTTAGGTCAGTTTAGACTGGCCTTGAAGCTCTATCACGACCAGCTTAAGATAGCAAAAAAGGCATACTTTTTAAAGCAGTTAAATGAAGCCCAACATGATCAAAAATCTATTTTCTCAATCGCTAAATCCCTTTTACAACCGAAAGCAATGACTAACGAGATCCCACTCTAGCAGATTCTATGTAACCAAATCTCCTCATATTTTGAAGAAAAAAAGCACAACATTTAATGTGAGTTTAGTTCTACTCCTCTGTTAAATACTGACTTAGAAGAAAACCTTTGTTTGGCAGGAATTTCCCTTCAAGCTCTTCAGAGTTTTAGCTTAGCACAGTCCCATCAAGCTATCTTATCTTGTACACCTGGACCCCCCTTTGATCCTTATCCACCATACATCCTTCACACAATGGTAGATATTGTGAATCCAGTGATTAATACGTTTTTAAACTGTTCATTGTCCACTGCAAAGGTCCCTACAGAGTGTAAACTTGCTGCCATTAAACCCCTTCAGAAAAAGCAATTGGCAGACCCTTCAGCTCTCTCTAACCTTCGACCTATCTCATCACTTCCCGTCCTTGGAAAAATAACTGAAAAATTGGTAAACTGCCACTTAATTACATTCTTGGAAGAGACCAACTTTCTCCATCCCCTGTAGTCTGACATCCGGCCTAAGCACTCTACAGAGTCTGCCGTGCTCGAAATTGCAGATACTCTAAAATTGATTTCAGATGCTGGAAAGAATGCTGTGCTGATTCTATTACATCTATCAGCCGCATTTGATACCATCTCCCATGACATATTATTACAGCGGATCAAAAAGTGTGGCCTCACGCATCTGGCCTTAGCATGGTTGGACTCTTTCCTTACTAACCGTAGGCAAATGTAGTACTAGGGCCGTTTCTATCCCCTGAAAAAACACTTCGGGAGGCCACAGGGCTCATTACTGCATTGTTTATTATATATATGACCACCCCTATCTCATTGATCTCCTCTTTTGGAATTGAAACTACTTCATATGATGACGATATACAGCTTACCTGGTCCTGGATAAAATGTCCATTGCTCCGAAATGAATTTTAAACAATGTTTAACTGAGGTCATTCAGTGGATGCAAACAGACCACCTAAAATGCAACACCGATAAGATAGAGATAATTCTTTTACACAAGGCCAACACATTCGCTATGTTATGGTGGCTTAATTCTGCGTCCCCACCTCCTAATACCATGGAGGTAGTAAAAACCCTGGGCATGAAATGTGATTTCTCCTTATCATTCCACCTACAAGCTGTGCAGTGGCGCAAATGTGTTTTAACTTAATAAAAGCATTAACATTTTTTTTACTAAAGCCTGTTGAAACAAGCGTTTCAAGTAGTTCTAGTCTCATAGTCTCACAAACCATAGCGCAAGATACTTCCTTGTCTCCTCACCACCATTTGTTTGTGGGTTCTCACATTACATGGGATGAGCATTCCACAGACATACATATCATGATAGCTACAGGAGCTACAGAGAATTTTATGGATTACAGTGGGCCAAGTAACTGGGTATTCCTTTTGTTACCAAAGAGTGTGTAGATGAAGTGAAAACCATTGATGGTAGTACCATAAAGCCAGGTCCCATTACTCACACCACTGTTGATCTTTGACTCATTATGCAAAATTCACATATGGAAGGTGTCCATTTTGACATGAATAAATCACCTTAGTTCCAAGCTATACTCGGTTTTCCTTGGCTTGTGAAGCACAATGCAGATATTGACTGGAGGAATCATACTCACTCTTTTCGTTCTGACTTTTGTGACCAGCACTGTACACTGAAGATGGAAAGCCAGAAAGAATTTGCTGTGATAACCAAATCACATCTATCTGTCTTGCCTTTGTGTTACCAAGACTTAGCAGAAGTGTTCGACAAAACTGAGGCCTCCACTCTTCCTCCTCATCGATCATATGATTGTCGAATTGGTTTCGTTGCTTGAGCCCAAATTCCATGCAGTAGAATTTATGCGTTCACAGACAAGGAAAGCCTTTAACTCTGGTAATATCTGAATGAGAGGCTATACATCGGGTTTATTAAACCGTCTCACTCACCAGCTTCCTCTCCTCTTTTTATATACCATAAAAAGAGGGTGCTCGTCATTGTTGCATCGACTATTGTGATGTATTCCTATAGGTTCTGAATCGATCCCCCTATTCCTGACCCTATTCTGGTTAAACAAACCAACAAGTTAACTAGCAGTCAGCCCATGAGGCAGAAAACCCCCATGATGCCGATACCGTTATCTGACGCAGTCACACTACGGCACAGGAACGTGTTATCTGATTAGGTCATAACGCTTGCGATCTAATTAGACAAGCGATATTCCTCCAGCCCCTGATAAGGCATACGGAGTTCTCTAAACAAATCAAACCTATGACAACCTGGGTAAAACCCTGCGGCCATTGTTTTGATTTCACCGAGAACTTCAGCAAAAGAATGTGCTAACGAGCAAGTCGTATGACATCCTTATTGACGTATCTATGTCCATCCTTACGTCAATCTCGGCACCTTAAAGGTATAAATATTACCGATATTGCCCTATGCAAACACACACGGTGGTGACGAGACGGAGCAGCCATACTTGCCGAAGCCCAGAGCAGAGCAGACCCCGCTGGCGCAGCCCCGCCTTCCTGACGCGCTGAGAACGAGACGCGCTGCTTTCTCCTGCCGAGAAATCCAGCACCGGCGCTTCCGGGTAGCCCTCGCAGGCAGCCTGGAATATCGAGACCAGAGAGAGAGATACCATCCCTCATTCATCCTAACTTCCAGGTACAGAACTAAATAACCCCTCACAGAGAATTCTTTAGTTATTCACTTGGCAAAAACAAACTTAACTTAAACTGTAACTTTCTATTCCCGCCCACGCATTAGACTTAGGTCAGGTACACGGGGTAGGTGTATTTAGAAACACCAGTTGAGTACGTTTAGTCAAATGTATATATGTATGTAATATATTTAATCATTTTAAACCTTCATATGGCTTAGAAACCATATCAATGTTTTTACAGTATTATTTTATACTTCTGCTTTTAATGTATGCACTTTACTTAACTATAAGTATTGCAATAATATCGATCCATTTCTCTTGTACGAGAAAAGAGACTGATCAATAAATAACATCTTTTATTGAACACGCCCGTCTCTTCCTTTTCTCTACAATCTGATGAGACTAAGAATGCACGTACTGACTGAGTAAAATAAATTGCCTTTTGTTCACACGACTCTCGAGATATACTCTTGATTAGGGGAGAGCAAAGTAGTCATGTTCTATGGTTGTCAGAAACTAAATCCCTTCTTGTCTAATCAGGGGAGTTAATTCTTTCCTGAACATTCGAGAAAGTTTCTAGTGAACTCTGAGCTAAGCTGGCAAACCCAAAACTTTAAGTCTAATATCGACAGTAGTAGACCTAGTTAACGTCTGGTCTAGGCCTTTACTATTGAAGGTATTATTCCAATGCGCAGACCCTATTGGGATGATAGGAACTACACTACACTATAGATCCCTCAATGACATTATGTAGTATCCTGTTCATGTGAATGTCCTGCCATTATCTCTCTACCTGCTCAGCCAGTGTGAATGTGCTGTGTGCTGCATGGAATGATGGAGGGGTGATACATATTGGAATGTTGTATGCCTGTGAGGTGGAGTGTGACAGTTGGAGAATGGGCTGAGCAGCAGGCAGGCTGCCTCTAGTGGGGCTGCTACACTACAACTCTTCTACTTGTAGCTTACTTCAATAAATCTACTTAAACTACATCTTGCCTGTTTGGACCTCATTACTACATATTTTTGCGACAAGTTGGTTTCTAACCCACTTGTTACAACTGGACTTCATGGACCAGGCCATCAATAGATGACCTGAAGATGAAGCTACCTACAGAGTCTACAGATGCTGGCAACGCAACATAGAATAGCAAGAGGAGGTATCTACAGAAAGGCAAAAGCGCTCACAAGAAAGCAAGAAGTTCTTCACAGAACACCAAAGACGACAACAAGAAAGCAAGAAGTTCTTCGCAGAAAACCAAAGATGTCCCCAAGAAACCTGTGAAGATGAAACACAATGCCTCTCATCCCCACCAGTGTCATCACCATCTGACAGCCCTAGCCCAGGCGTGTTGTGCACATATAGATTACTTACTTTGGACTTTTATGCAACCAGACTCACACTGCATGACCCTGAGGACAAACAAAAAACATATTGATTTTGTCTACACATTCCAGACAACAAGAACGGAAGTAATTGTAAAAGAAAAATTCCATCATCTGAGGATTACTACAGGCACCACATGGCAAGCCACACAGACATTATGATGTCTGTTACCACTGTGGCGCTTCAGTGTTTAAGGAAACTTGTAGCTGCACAGAAGCAAAATATAGACACGTTTGTCAGTGCAAGCGGTGGATCACGGTGCTAGTCAGGTAGTCACTGTCTCACGCGAAGGATGTCAAGGGGTCACACCAGACCTAAATGGCTGTATTCAAGTAAGCGTAATTTAATTGTCCATTTGATCTGGGTGCACCATTTGTAAAATGACCGTTACATTTGGCATTCGCAAACATTTTAATAACTGTGCTGACTACATTTCTCCTCATAAAATACAACGTCCGGCCGGAGTAGCCCCCGTTTAAACCGCTATTCGTTTGTCAGTCAGTGCGCGTGCCTCTTACCTCGCTCATAATGCCGCGCGGATTAGCTTGAGAACGTGGACCCTCTGTGACACATCTGAGGAGCAGTAAAATTGGTACTTACAGGGACGTGTGGTGGATTCTGTAAAGTACATTCTTTGCCTGGTTTTCGAGCCCATTTCCGGTTCACTCAGTACTGCATCAGCATATTCCATGTTGAGTGCTACCCACAGGACTCTATATGCCCGTTGGACCATTTCTTTCAGATGGCAGTGCACAAGGGTGACCACTGGATTCTCCTTCCACGTTGGATCCTAGCTGTCAGTGCACAAGGGTCTTACTAGACATAGTCAGCTTCTGGCTATCTCAAGAACGCTGGTGTGTGACAAGATTTGGGTGATACGCACACCCTAAACTTTAACAGTCAGCAAATGTTAATGTGATTCAGTTTGTAAGCCTATTGTATGCTCGGTTGTGATTTCGCCATATGCATTTATGTTTGGTTTTTGGAACATTTCATGAAGGAACTGTTTTGTGCCATGGTTTTCCTCAATGGGAATGTTTGGTGGGATTCATAGGCACATCTTATTAAGTTCCTGGAAATTGTGTACACACCTTCATGGTTTTATTGTTCATTTCGCATGTGTACACTTTACACTCTATTCTTCCCTACATGAGGGATGGCAATGGGTACTGGCCCCATTTGCTCACATTACATTTGCCTCAAATGGGTGTTTCTTCCATTTACACTGGTTCAAGTTGTGATTACCCTTACTTAGGGTACCTGGTTATGGGTCCAAGTCCCATCAACTCTAGCTACTCACCCCTATCCTCGGGAGGGAATATTTGGAAGTATGTGCTATTGCTTACATAAACAATATTTTAATATACTCGTCTTCTGCAGAAGAACTTACAAAAAATGTCAGGGCTGTCCTAGCGAAATTAAAGGACAACAAGCTTTATGTGAAATTGGACAAATGTGAATTCAACGTATCAGCGGTTACCTTTTTGGGATTTTTGGGATCCTCAAATGGTATCAGCCATTACCTGATTGGTGCTTTATTGGCAATTAATCTGCTTTGACTTCTCCCATCACTAAGCTTCTGTGCGTTGGACTAAAGTTTTATTGGTCTGCTGAAGCAGAAGATATCAATCCTCACCTGTATTTCAGCAGGAGCGATAGGAAGATAATGAAGCATGGTCCCAACTTCCCCTCACCACCAACACTGCCTGACAATGTCAAAGCCAGTCGAGGCGATTTGGGGAAGAGGGAAAGGGAAGAAAAAACAAAACACAGGTCGCACGAAGTTAGCGCAGAGAAAAGTTTTGTGCCCAGAGATTCTCTATTTGTCTCCTGTCGGCAAAGAAGAAAATAGGGGCATCAGTGTATGTATTTAGTCCTAAAGCTGTTATTCATTCAACAGTACAAGTGAGACTCCATATATATACATATATTTATAGCAATACCTGTATTGGTCCCCTCTTCCGTAACTTAAACAGGGAATTCATACATAGGAGTGGTATACAATCTATGAATAAAAAGAGAGAGTAAAGGTGGAGGAGCAAAACACTTTATCTATAGCAGTTATATTGGAAGATAGAGTAGTACATACCTACCTAACGCTTTCTGTAATCAGTGAAAAATGAAAAGCCCAAAATACAGGAATATATTTTATTCTCTGATATCTATCTAGCAAAACCAGAAACTAACACAAAAATGTGAAGGCCCAGTTTTTCAAAGAAGTGCATGTTTCTTAAAATTTAGAAACTAAGAATTCAATAATTTCTTTCTTACTTTTGTAATTTCAGAATGCGAAGTGCTATGAAAAGAACAGGATCTCCAAAAGCCAAATGAACATATCAGACAAGTATAGGCACTTGTAGTATGTAAGCATAGAATAGGGGCAAATCGCATTACTGCTTTTGTTTGCAGAAATCTTTAGGTTCTTTAAAATGGTTGTGTCCTTATGCTTTGCAGGTAGAATCCAGAATCGTGAGCAAGAGCGGGAAGAAATGCAGGAGGACACCGAGCAAGTCCAGGACGCAACCGCTGCACTGCAGCCCTCGAAGGCGTGGGTTGCGGCATTCAGGTGACGTGGAAATCGAAAGGTATGTGCACAAGAACAAAAAAGTACACACGTGTTGACTTAAAAATGAAGGATTTTCCCATCCGAAAAGTCCAGTTTTATGCTGGTAGAGCTCCGCCCCTGCTGCTGATTCGGCTGGGAGAGGAGCAAGTCTGACAGTACACCCACCAAAGAACCCCTCCAAAAGGCTTAGGTTTGTCAGGGTATCGTCTGTAAAAAGCCTCAATAAACGAGGGGCATGGAGGTGACCAGCAGATTCCCATGTACGATTCTCAAGCCTGTACCCATTCCAATGAACAAGGAATTACAAGCTTTTTCGTACCCTTCTAGAGTCCAAAATTGCCTCCACCTCATTTTCAGGTTCATCATCCATGAACACAGGGAGTGGTGGCTGGACCGGACACCGAGTTCCACCAACAACAGGCTCCAACAATGAAACATGAAATACAGGTTTTATCTTCAATATTGAGGGCAGTTCCAACTTCATGGTGACAGGGTTGACTACCTTGCTGATTTTATAAGGGCTAATAAAACGTGGCTAGAATTTTCATGTGTCTTTCACTGCTAAAGCCCGCGTTGTCATGACATACATCCGCTTGGACAACCACACCATATCCCTGATAGAATAACCAGGACTGGGATGGCTATGGAGATCCGCAGTCTTTTTGTATATCGTTTTGGCCTTATCTAAATTGGCCTGAGCTGTTGTATGACGTGTATGATCAACTAGATCTTAAACTGCTGGAATGGTGGAAGTGAGAGGAGGGTGTGAAAGCAAAAGACGATGATGAAAGATATAGTTGCAGTAGAAAGGAGAAAAAGTAATGGGGGAATGCATGCCATTGTTAACAATCTAAAGAGGTAGAAGCCCTGAAGCAAAAACATAATGGGCTAAAGGTGCAGAATCTCCCATACATACACAGGGGTTTAGTGATCCCTACAGTACTTTTGCAGCAGCAAGCTGGTGCCATTCACACATGCTCACTAGTCATCCAGGGAGCACAAAGAATAAGACTAGGTACTGTAGGGGTCCCTAAACCCTCTTGTATGTAAAGGAGATTCTGCACCTCTAGCCGGTTATGTTTTTGCTTTAGGGCTTCTACCTCTTTAACCCCTTCGACGCTGATGACGAGCTGGGCTCGTCATGAGGTAGCCTCCTCGCACGCTCATGACGAGCCCAGCTCGTCACGTAACATGCGAATCCGTAAAACCCAGCGTACGGGCGGAAATCCTACCGCACGCATGCGGTTAAATTGTTAACAATGGCATGTATTCTTCCACTACTTTTTCTCCTTTCTACTGTAACAATGGCTTTCATCCTCGTCTTTTGCTTCTGCACCTTCCTACCATTTCCACTATTCAGGCAGCACAAGATTTAGTTGCTCACATAAAGGAAGTACAAAAACCCACTCAGATCAATTTAGACAAAGCCAAAACTGTGTACAAAAAGATTGCGGATCTCTATCGCTGCCCTAGTCCTGTCTATTCTATTGGGGATATGATAATCTTGTCCATATACAATATCGTAGTGATAGGCACATGGAAATTCAAACCACTTTTTATAGGCGCATATAAGATAATCAAACCTGTGGCAATTAAATCAAAACGCAAGAAGGGATTTATACAGGTATATACATATAAGGTGTGAATTAAGTCAGAACAGTTGTATGGTATATATAGGGATTGACACAGACATGGATTCCCCTGTTCTCGTCTTTATATATAGGAGACATTTAGAATATCTGGGTGCCACGTACCATCCTGCTTTCCCTCTGTGGGACCTGTGCTTTTCCCTGCCCATCCCCTCTTCCCCCATTCCACCTTGATTAGCTTTGACTTATGTTGGGCGGTCTTGGTGGTGGGCGAAAGTTGGGACCTTGCTTCACACCCTTCCTATCACTTCTGCGGAATCACAAATGAGATTTGACAGATGGCATGCCTCTTAGGCTGGTTTGGTCATTGTTTAGGCATCCCTTCCTCTGTATTTCTTCTGGAGCAAATATCTTTGACCTTCACCAGGGGTGGGGTCAGAGGGATGACATAGCCAATTAATCATCCAAACAGCATCATGGCAGGGTGTCAGGGCCTTGAATCCTCAGGATCGTATGTTGCTATGTATGGTCCACCTCCTGATCGCTCCAAGGTCTGGTTCATAAAGCTACAGACTTAATGCAGTGATCAAGCGGGGGAAGGGAAGGAAGGGAAAAGCGGGGAGGGATACCTGTAACAAAGATACAACAATAATAATACCAGAGACCCGATTTCTACTCTCCTACTACTAGTGTGTGACATTAGCTATATATGTATATTTAAATATACCTGTAAAGAAGAAGAATGTTGCCTTAAATAAATTTGTGAAGCATGGATTCATGATATCCACTCTGCATTCTGAGTTAGAGAAGAATAGATAAAAAGCACTACATCAGTGGGAGATTGTTACAGTTGAAAGAAAGATACGTAGTCCAGTGATGTATATTAGGATCACAGCTTTATTCTTCAGATAGGATCCATATTAAGCCTCATGCTATGCCTCATAGTATGCCCCACCAGGAGCAGCATCCTTGCTGTTCAGCCCTTCCACACCAAATGATTCCTTCATTCACTCAAACCCTCTTCAACATTCTGATGACATCACATAGACTGAGCTGCAAGGCAAAGGGCAACAATAGAGAGGATGCATTAATCACTTACTAGATTATCACACAGACTCAATGAAACACACCTACCAACAATAGATATGTGAGAAGTTCGACAGGGTCAGAGAGTCTTGGCAATCCGGGAACTCTCGAACAACCCCTGCTGTAAGAAAATAGAACATAGACAACACCCAGTTAATTCAACACTGGTAACTTGCCATTTTAACTGTAATTCATCAGTCAATACTTCATAGCAGTACTTCAAGCATTCATACTCTTCATATCCAGACTAAAAGTAGGTAAACATGTCACCACATAATAGTTCAGTAAACCAGGTCTTCTGATATAAGTTTTCTGTTACATGTATTCCAAAACAAAGAACCATTCCAAGGACTGATGCTGCCTCTTGAAATGAAATGGCTTGCTCGCTCTAAGCGAATAAACGGCACTGATCCCCTGAACCGAAAGTACTTTGAACAATTTCTTCCTCTGACGTGGCCGTGCTGATGCACGGCAAAATTCCCATGGAATCATGGGAATTGTAGTATCTTGCAGAACGAGACCTATAGCAGGACCTATTCTGGCAGTGTTCTTTATGGTCGCGGTGCTCTCCGCTGATGCGCCGCGACACAGGGGCACAGTTCATAGTGCAGTGGGGTATGCACCGATATATCCTTAGGAAATGGTGCATTGCCCACTGAATGTCATCTGAATTATCCACTCCAACGCATAGTGAATCTCTCCACCTCCCCATTAGCTTGTGGCCACCAGGGAGTAATTGTACGATGATGAATGCTAATATGGTCCAGAAAGGTTCTGAATTATGCCCCTTGAAATGGAGAATCATTGTACATGTTGATTGTTTTGGTGATAGAAATACAAAAGAGGGTCCCTGGGTTCCTGAATATAGGGAGAGGAGGGCAGGGAAAATCAAGGAACAATAACAACAAACCTCTTCCTATGAGTTAGTTAATATATAGGTGGTACACCCTACATTAGAAACAACATCATTGTCCCACAGGTAGTATTTATTTTCCTGTTTTATGTTATCAAAAAACTATTTTTTATAGTTTTATATATAAATTAATTTGTATCGGAAACAGAGATCCCCCTGTTATGCGGCCAAAACGAATTTGCAAGCTGTGGCCCTGATTTACCCGGGATATCCACAAGTCAGGCGGCCCTCATCTACCATTAGCCACATTTGATCCTACGATTTTGAACTCACTGCCTTGCCGTTTTCACTTTTTAATATATTCCTGACCTGTATGATTTTATCCTGACACTTGACCCAGCATGAGGTCTTACATTTGCATTGCCGTACCATCTGAATTATGTTTATACGCATTAATAAATTATGATAAAGAGCCCCTCACACCACTTTGTAAATATATGTTCATGATCTACGGATGGTACCTGACACCAGCCTGTGAATTGTACCTTCTGCGCCCTGACGAAGGAATTGCTGCCTAACGTTCCACTCCGAAACGCGTCGGTGCTGTATGTTTTGATATGAATCATGAAATGCATATTTTGTTACTCTTTTGTTTCTAGTTTGTTGGGTGTATTGTTGTCCTTCTCTATGGAGCCTTGTATGATATGTCTGGTGTCTGTGTGGTATGTGGTGTCATATTGTTTTTGCATATTTTGTGTCATTTTATTGTGGGGTTGTTCTATTTGAATCTGTGTGTAGCAAAGAATTTTATACAAATTAATTTATATATAAGACTATAAAAACGAGTTTTTTGATAAAATAAAACATGAAAAAAATACTGGCTGTGGACAATGATGTTGTTTCTAATGTAGGATGTACCACCTATATATTAACTAACTCATAGGGAGAGGTTTGTTGTTATTGTACCTCGATTGTTTTGGGGATTACAAAGGTGGCAAGGATTTTCCCCAGTTTGGGATTAACATGTTTAAAAGCTGTAGACACATGATCTCACCAGCCAGGGATTTGGAGTGAGCATCCGTGAAGCCTAGAAACATGCGGAAATCCACTGACAACTTCGCCCAGGGCTCCTCTGCCCGAAACTCCAACATCACTGGAGCTGGTTTGTCCAGCTCACTGGTCAACTAGAATAGTCAACACTCCATAACTCATTCCTCCCAACATCTTGCCCATTTCCGGAAACAATATCTTGTCATGTAGCTGACTCTTGGTTTTCTCCCGTCCTGAGTATAAAATGGCTACCATATTTTCTTGCACTGCCATTGTGGGGGGGTGGTAATATGGCTTCTACTACAGAGTGAAACCTTCAGTGTATACACTGTTTGTTTGTTACATGTCATAGCTGTGTAATCATGTGTTTTCTGCTGGTGATGAGCCGCTATGTGTTCGTAAGGAACATCAAGAAGTTATTTACTGTTTCACTGAGGTTTTTTTTGGTAAGCATTCATAAATTATTGTTGCCTTGGCTACCTCCTTAAGGGTAAATATTTTGGGACATGCATTCTTGATAAGGCTCGTTGTAGGTATCGGTTTGTGTTTCTCCATTCTTGTTGCTGTTACTCCATACTTTTGGATGGTTTGAGAGGTAATCTGTGGGGTTTTCAGCCACTGGTCCATATACCACCTGAAAGTGGTACTTCTGCAGTTCCAGAATACACAGTTCAATCATGCGGGGGGATGTGGTCAGTTATGATCTTAAACTCTTGACCACATAGGTATAAGTCACAATGAGAAAATCCCCATCTGATGGCCAGTGATTTTCATTTGATCTGTGAATACCTGGTTTTGGTGTCTGTCAGGACGTTCTGCAAAGGCATGGCACACCCGCCTCCCCGGCATTGCTTTTTGCACCAATATCAACATTTCTGTTCTACCAAGAAGGTTCTATACGCGGCAGCAGTGGGAGGCTATGTATATTCAGAAACTCTGCTGCGAATAATTCCACCAATTACACAGACTTGGTCTTTTTAAAGTATTAGATATATTCAGTAAATATAATTCGCATTTAAGTAGTAATGTAACTAGCAAAAATAGTACATATCACCAGTAAAATAGTATGCTCAAAGCACATAGATTACAGATTGCCTAAAGAATCAATACACTCACCAGATCAATAGAGCATAATAGAATAGCCAAATCATTAGCATGAGCAACAAAGTGCTCTGCTTAAGAGTAAACGGTGGTAAGTGCCCGTAAAAGGGCTTCCCTAAAAATTTGCTCTAAAATGCGCCTGTAAAAATGAGCTACTTTACCAAGAGATGTCATGCTTCCTGCAAGGTTTTGAACTCTACGAACAATTCATGAATGGAAAAATAAAAAACCGTGACACATTTAATACACAAAATACTGCTAGCAACAGAAACCAACATGAATAATGTTACAAGGAAATTAAAACATTTTCCATTGCTTTCCATCTGGGCATTTGTATCTTTCTATTTTCTATACAGACATTTATTACATTCTACTAACTTTCCACCAGAAGAAAATAACAACTTTGAAATACATTTAATTATTTCACAACACTTTTTTGCACGTACTTCAGGCTGGCAGGAAGCACAGTATAACAATATGAGAACATTTGCACTTCTGGCAAAACACGCTACATACTTCCTCCTTGTGATGTTACATCTGATAAGCATGGAAAAATGCAACAGACCAGCAAGCTAGGAAGTTTCAACTAATTCACAGTATTGTTCTATTTTACAGAAAAAGAAACACTGCATATTTATTTGTTATGCACGTTTAAAGCATACTGTGCTAGCATCCACATAAATGATGTAATATATATTTCTAATTAGTTAATTAGCTTTCTCACCAGCACAGCCCCACCCTATTGAACTTAAGTCCACAATCAATCAGTCCCAGGGGGGTTTTGAGTGTGGAAATACATAATTGTTACTTCTGGTAAAAATGCCTTCTTCTCTTTCTGGAACAACTGTTCATGTGTCTGAGTCCACACTCATGGTGCATGTGTTTTCTTAATGAGCTCCCTCATTAGTTGAGTTGGAGTTTTCAGACCCAGGATTAACTATCCGCAGCAGTTGGCCATACCTAGAAATCTTCTCACCTCACTGGCTGAGTTGAGTGCCTTTGCAGTTTTTAATATTTTCCTACCTGTTGGGATCAATGCTTATGCCATCTTTCAAGTAGATATAACCTAAGAAGTGTATATTGTCTCTAAGAAGTCCTATTTTTCTATTTGCATGGTTAGCCAGTGCTCAGATAATCTTTATAGAGAGCCTTGTATCCTTTGGTGGTGTTCATCTTTTGTTTTTGTGTATATCAGAATGTCATCACCTAGCGCTGGGAGCCCTTTTGTGCACCCATGCACTTTTATAAACAAACAAAAAAAACACTTATATTGGTGTCTCATTCGAGCCCAGATGGCGCCTTGAAAAACATTTGCAGGCAAGTAGATTCCGAAATTTAGTTGCATACACCTACTCCGCCCTACATGAGAAGGATCTGGTGGTACCGTGTGTTTAAGTCGAACATTGTGAACCACTGGCACTGTTGAGGTCTGTGATGGCATTGTCGAGAGTAGGTGTGATGCATCTCTCTCGTCTGATGGATAAAGTGGGAAGTATTGTATCGATACATATTTTCACCACCCTTAGTTTTAGTGACTTGTCTATGTGTAACAGGATTGTCACTCCCCAAAACAGGTGCTTGAATTCCGCTAGAGCGTCTTCCAACAAGAAATCTCCTACCTGTCTGGCAAATGTTATCAGTCCAAGCAGAGGCGGCTCCTCTGCTATGGCAGAGGAGTGTCGCCCCACTGCTTTCAAGCAGTGCAGAAGCAAAAAACATAAAATGATAATTACTTTCAGGTATTATCATTTTATGTTTGGTTGCTTTGTGGTGGGCGGGGCTGCTCTGCAATCTTCGTTTGGGCAATCCTTGCTGTGTGCGTCTTGAGAACCGAATTCGCTGATTAATTGGGCAGATTGGTTGGCGCAACTATAAGCCACCCACTACATTCACTCATTTGGAGATATCGGAGGGCAGCATTTATACACCTGGACCCAAAATATAGGATTGCTCCAATCATTTATTATTCAGAAGTTGGAATTTCTATCCATACGCCATCCTATTTACGACTAGCTTGTTGTATATTAAGAAACTACACGCTCAAAACAACTCTTTGTCCTGATGATGACCGCACAGTTCCCTAGTGGTTGAAACGCTGTCAACACTTTTTGTGGCCATAATTTGTAAAGAACACATCATTTTGCTTTTGTTGTTCCTTTTTGTATAGATAATGTCTGTTTGTTAGCCACTGGTTTGGCATGTGAACTGTTTGTTTTGTTTTGCCTACATCTTTTTTGAGCGGTATTGTTCTTTCTTTATAAAAACGAGCACATGTATAATAAATTATAATTGCTTTTGTAAATTTGACAATGTGTGCATAAAGGCTTCTTCACTCTCTTTCTATGGTCTTAATGTTTATTGTTTAATTGTTGATTTTGACCTTTTCACCTGAACCTCTTGTTAGGTGTAATGCTCTGCAAGCATGGCAGTGGAGGAGTGGTTTGCCCACTCCTAAAAGTGAGCAGTGACTGTTTGGTCAGCCCTCTCAGGCCACCCAAACCAGTCATGCGCAATTTCCCACTTCTCCATGCAAGCTGCATTTCAGCCTGCATGGAGAACAGGGCCACCTCTACAGCCCCTTGCTGAGCACCGTGTCACAGTAGTTCCTGTCTTAGCATTGTCTTGGTGGCTTACGAGGGTGGCGTCTACCATCTCCTTGCCATTTATTTTGGCCTCTCTAATCCCCTATGCTATATTCCCTTGTTGATCAGCATGGCTTTGTTGAACTTGCAGAACATTTGCTGCTTTTTCCATCTGGCTCTATGTTGAAGCCAGTGTTTAATGTTTGCTGACAAGTGTCTCATGACCGGCACTTTAACCCTTCCCAATCTTTGCACTTATTTTCACTTACACCTTTCCCCTCCCCTCACCCATTGGGGCACAAATGTTTTTCTGAATAAGTGATGAATTTTATTTGTGATATACTTAACCCGCAGGCACATTGTGATTAAATAACTGTGTTCCCTTGCAAGCGTATGACTTTTTGTTTATGTTATGTTTTTGATTCTTGCATTAATTATCTACCTTGTTTTTAACAACTTTGTACTGGGACCCCTTCCCTATCTGTACCGCTATACACCCAGGTCCCAGTGACTTTATTTGGGTATACCCTTTTCCCGTAACGGACCAGAGTCAGCCATCACAAGGAGCTAAATAAGGTAGGCACACCACACGTTGCTTGCCATGAATGAACTCAGTCCCCTTTATTTATTTTCTTTACCACATCCAGCCCCAGCCGAGAGGTGCATGCTATGTCACTATATCACACAGATCATCCATGCTGGGTGAATCACTACACTATTTACTTTGCCGTAAAATAAGGTGTTCACTTGAGGTCTAAATTTGGGATCAGTGACTTATTCTAAAGCACAAAAGAGACTGGGATATTGGACATAGGTGGATATGATTTAAAGATCATTTTTCAGTGGTTTTGGAGATTCACTGGTAAAAATATTTTAAAGAACATTATTGTATATGGGGCCTTTCAAAAGGCATTAGCCAGTGATGTTGGTGAAATACAGACACAACTTAAAGATAACTTTATGAGGTAGGGCTGGTGAGGTCTTACCAAATAACTGTTTGAAAACATTGTGGCAATAGTGGATTGTAAAGAAAATTGGGTCACCAGGTTTGGTCAGAATTTGATAGGGTTTTTTCCAAGGGTGCTTGGTCATCTTCCAAAAGAAATTTGTGGGCAATATAAATGTTTAGTTTAAAATATTTTGGGTCAGGAATATCATGCACTTGCCTGGTCCCAACTGTGGAGACAACACTGGAGGTGATTCATGACCTCCTCTTCCTTTTGGAGACGGGAAAGATTTAAAGACCAAACTCTTTAGATCATGCACAGCCCCAGGGGAGAGGTAGTGTTAGGACAAAATAAGAAAAGAAAGATTTGTGATATTGGATCTGCTCAACCAATATGCAACACTGCATAACAGGATCTGTCACTTCTGAAACCTTTTACATTTGTGATGTAGCTGTGCACTGGACCAGAACCTAGGTTTTGTGATGCCGCAAAGCACTGAAAATAACTAGAGGTAGAAGGTATTATCAGTACACTAACATGTCTGTATATACAATGAATATACATTAACTTCAGTGACATACACTTACAGGTTTTATCAGCTGCACGGCATGAGAGCAGAATAACCAAAAACACAGATTGGAGTATAACACTCCTAGGGATGAACTCGGAACTAAAGTTAGAGTTACCTGCAACCCCAGGAATAAACTCAGAGCAAAGGTTTGAGATACTTACGCTCCCAAGGATACACTCGGAAGACAGGTTGTGAGTTACTTGCACTCCCAAGGATACACTCGGAACACAGGTTGGAGTGACTTGCACTCCCAAGGGTACACTCAGCACAAATGTTGGAGTTACTTGAACTCCCAAGGATACACTCAGAACACAGCTTGTGAATTACTTGCACTCCCAAGGATACACCCAGAACACAGCTTGGAGTTACTAGCACTCCCAAGGATAAACTTGGAACACAAGTTGGAGTTACTTGCACTCCCAAGGATAAACTTGGTACAGATGTTGGAGTTACTTGCATTCCCAAGAATAAACTCCGAACACAGGGTGGTTCATGCATATATCAAACACTATGATGTTGTTTCTCTGGGCACAACTGTTCATCAGAAAAACACAAAGCTCAAGTCTTTAATCATTGTGCACTAACAGTTCTAATCTCAAGGTTGCAGGAAGGGTCTAGAGTATAAACAAACAAGAAGCGCTGGTGTAATCACAGAAAGAGCCTGGAGGAAAGTCAGTAGTCTTTGTAGATGTGGATACTCCGTCCCACCTACTAGTATAGTAGGATTAGTGTGCACTAACCTGATATCAAGTACTTAGCCTAGTTCTTCCACTTGACTGAAGTTCGAAGAATATCTTGAGGATTTGACTCAGCGAGTAGCGTGGGGTCTGGAGTAGCTGATCAGATAGGAGAGAGGAGGTAGACATCATGGGAGGTGGAGCCACGGGAACCACAGGTTTGGATGGACTTGAAGGAGGCTGGAGTGCCTCTCGTCTCCGGCAGGATTCTTCAGGTGAGTGGGAAGGTTGAAGCTTGTTCCGCAGTTAGTGAGGCCAAGACATGATTTAGGGTTGAATGGGGTTTATATACCCCCTCGAAGACTCAACCGATGTAGTTAGATCATGTGAGGCACATCGGGCACATGGCTTTCTAGAATGTTCTCGAACTTTGGAGAAAACAAATGTTAGTAAACTCTCCTTGACCTTGTAGAATGGGCAGGTGCAACTTGATGTTGGGAACCAAATATCAGGAAACAAAAGTATTGTTTTTGCTCGAACGTGCATAACAGAAAATAACACCAAGGCCCCAGTAACAGCAGAAACAAGGCATGCCATTGGCTGATGGGATTCTGTGGGAAGCTTACAGGGATTCAATGGAAATCTACACTAAGGCCCTAGTAACAACGAGTGCAGACAATCTCTTGGGTCCCACGTTCTGGGGGATGCTTTCAGGGATTCAAGTGCAATGGAATTATTGATTTTGGGGGGAAGCTTGAAAATACTCAAGCGCAATGGATTCACTGATTTTTTAGGAACAACAGGCATGGTATCATAGCGTGCCATAAGGCACCACAGGGGTAATACACCATGAGCCCTACATGCACGTCCACGGTGTCCTGTCGAGCTTTCTGGAAGCTAACAATCTGCTCCACCCATCTCAATCCGGTTTCCGTCCTAATTTTAGTACGGAGACGGCCTTGTTAGAAGTTACGGAGATCATCAGGGAGACTCTGGATGTCGGCGGGAGGGCTATGTTGGTCATGTTAGACCTATCGGCGGCTTTCGACACCGTCCCCCATAGGGCGCTCCTAGCGAGGCTTTATGACATCGGCCTTAGGGGGACGGTGCTCAGGTGGTTTACATCTTTCCTTGAAGGCCGCCGCCAGACGATCTGGGTTTCCCAGAGCTCTGCCGAGATGCCACCATTGGGAGTTGGGGTTCCACAGGGTTCTGTGTTGAGCCCCACGTTGTTTAACATCTTTATGTCCCCTTTGGCGGCCTTGGTGGAAGCATATGGGGCCCAGATCGTCTCCTACGCCGACGACACGCAACTCCTCTTCACATGCGAGAAAGACCAGGAGTTTGATGGAGGGAGAATTCGGGACTGTCTTGCTTTGGTCTTTGACTGGTTCCAACGGAACAGTCTAAGGGCCAACTCAAGCAAGTCCGAGGTTCTATTCTTTGGTTGCGTGGCCGATCTGGAGTGGCAGCATTGGTGGCCGTCTGACATGAGCCCTCCTGCACAGTCTTCCGTGGTAGCAAAAAATCTGGGTGTCAAGCTAGACAACCAGCTGTCGCTGAGAACTCACATTCTGGGTCTGGCTGGCACCTGCTATGGAATCCTGAAAATGCTCCGTAAATTCCTGCCCTTGCTATCTGAGGAGCACAGGCGGATTACTGTGCAGGCTCTCGTGGGCTCAAGGCTAGACTTCGCCAATGCCCTCTTTCTGGGCCTCCCTGACTACCTAGTCCAGCGTCTACAGGTGGTACAGAACTCGGCCGCCCGGGCTATTTTTGGCCTGTGTAGACGAGCCCGAGCCTCCGGCTTGTTAGAGGCGTTACATTGGCTGCCCATCCGGAAGCGGATCCAGTTCAAATCCCTGACCCTGCTGCACAAAGCCTTGTATGGATCTGGGGCCGGATACCTTCGGCGGAGACTCTCCTTCTATCGACCAGTCCGCTCTTTGCGTTCAGAATCCCTTTATAAAGCGGTGGTCCCGCGGGTGAGGAAGGCCCGTGCGGGAGGGCGCTCTTTGAGCTGCAAAGCTCCTCAGCTGTGGAATTCGCTCCCGCTCACGCTCCGCAGCACTGCCAATTTGTTCCAGTTCAGGAAAAGCCTGAAGACCTGGCTTTTTAGTCTTTAGGCTCTTTTCACCATTCTCTGTTTAGACCATTTTTATTTCTGCTGTGTTGTGTTATTTTTATCCTGAGCTGCAGGTGGAAAGCGCCGGGACACTCCTTTCGAGTAGCCGTGCGCTATACAAAAGCGCTATAACATAACATAACATAACAGAGGGCGCAGGAAGTGGTTGTGACAGAGAGGACACTGGAGAGGGGCGTGACAGAGAGGTCATAGGAGGGGGTTGTAAAAGAGAGGGCGCAGAAGGGGTTTGTGACAAGGAACATTGGATAGAACTGCATATGATGAAAAGACCTCTCTGTGGGGGAGCTGGAGGTTCTCTGCCAATGAAACTTAGTTATACTGTTGTGGAAAAGCATACATTAAAAAGGTGAGAACCACAGGTGCAAGTGATGTTCCTCTCTTTTTGATGTATGCAATGCAATGAACGTCGTGCACAGCAGCAGGTAATGTACCATGCCTCATGTAATATATCAAGCACCTAAAATGAAAGCACCTTGCAGACTACAAACTTGAAGCTGATACTTGAATTATCCATAGTGAGAGCCACATGCACAAAGGCAGCAGCATGTGAAGTGATGCCTCACCTGGTAACATTTGTAAATTACTGGAGGCCTCTCATTACGAGTTGCAGTATTTCATCTTGTGTCACATAAACGGAACATAGATACTGAACATTTTAACAGAGCAATTTGTATTGACTATTTCAAGCTCTTTGTTGGCCAAAAACAAAATCATGGTTAAAATAATTGATGTAAGTTGACTCCATAGAGCACTGAGCCCAATGGGCGGTTCCCTGTTCAAACGAGATACATATTTTGGTCTCCAACTTTCACCCCATATAAAAGATGTTGCTTGGAGACTATTGACGTTCCTGTATCTTGGAAAGGTTCGATCTTTTGTCCCAAATATATACAAGCAATGGGAAAGCCAGTAGGTCTCGTCTATATAAGGCTATTGCTATGCTGTTGGCTGTGCCAATGCTTAAAGTGTTGCTAAAACAAAGGGCTTGATTTAAATTTGAGCAGAGGGGAATACTCCGTCAGAAACGTGACTTATATCCATCCACCATATTACAATCCCATTGTATCATATGGAGATCGTAATACAGCGGACGAAATTATTTCATCCGCTGAGATCTAAATCCGGCCCAAATAATAGCAATTTGTTTTAATACTACAGAAATGCATACACAATTCTTTTTAATTATCTGACAATTCTACATTTAATCCAATATTTTCAATTTTTTAGAAACAGTATTGGTTATTTTTTAAACACTTTTCATACAGAAACTGAATTTGGAAAGTATAAGAAAGTGTCAGAATTTAAAGAAAATGCTTGCCAATGCCTAACTTACTTTCCACAAGACTAGGAAGCAGTGAGAAGTGAAACAAATGCTATAACCAATTGGACTTTTGCATAGCCCAGAGAGCAGATTTGTGGACCTCTAAGAGAAGAGACATCCCATTTTAAGTCATGCTAATGAAATCATGGGCCTCCTCTCACATCAGAGTGACTTCAGCAGCATCCCCTATGTAGTGCCATAAATGCTGCCTTTTGTGTGTGTAACAAAGAACAGTCTCACTTGAAGCAGTAGATGTCGTTCAGCTCCCATCAACAACCTGTGCTACAAGGATGCTAGAGAGAAAGAAAAAGAAAGAAAAAGAGTAGAGGGACATAAACAAGCAAGAGAAAAAAGTAGCGGAAAGCAAAAAAGGACTCTTCTACTTCACCCCACAGAGCATGGAGGGAAACCCCAAGAGGAACAAGGAATAGAAAACAGGCGCGAATGAGAGAGAGAAGAAAAGCCAGGATGAGAATGTAGGAAGCTGACTCTGTATATACTATACCAAAGTGAAGTAGAGTGTGCACAGAGTCCAGTGAATCCCTAGAGGCTTACAGAGGCTAAAGTTGATACTACTAAAAGCTCTATTTGTGGTAGTGTTGTAATATTGTAAGAACTCAACACTTAGTGCAATCTCAGAAAAATGCAGTACAATCCTATGGAAGGAAAACAGGTAAGCTTGTTTAACAGGTATGTAATGGAAATACTTTTACTATGCCCAATGAGTGTAAAAAAGGCTGTGTAACATTACGGATATTGGTGAAGGTACTTCTGCAAGTCAATTCGGCTTCAAAGGCAATGTTATCCAAGGGTGCCGAATGGCACACAGTGCATTTCATAAGGAGAAATTTGGCAGGGTAGGAAAACATACAGCGCAGCGCAATCGGTGGTTCACCTTTGAGGAGCAGAGAGGTAGGGGGCTCAGATCCAAGGTTCCATTGTGCATCTTATGTAAAACTCCTGAGTTTTGGAGGGAGAACGGGACAAAGGAACACTGTTGCTTGTGCGCCACCAAAAGGAAGGCCACTAGTTGAATGCAGTACAAACGGACTTCCAAGGAAGTCAGAGTTCTCCCTAAAGAAAGAGATGGTTGCAAGGGTCGTGGGACCTTGGTGCCACAGCAAGTTTCTGGAGATCCTGGTCGGATGGCCAGGGAGCATCACAAACAGGACAGCTTGGCACCTTCCACAAAAGTGTGCCTTGCAGTCTGTCCATTGTCCCCTTTGGTATCGCTTTGTTCACCCTAAGTT
Source organism: Lissotriton helveticus (assembly GCF_964261635.1). Classification (NCBI taxonomy): domain Eukaryota; kingdom Metazoa; phylum Chordata; class Amphibia; order Caudata; family Salamandridae; genus Lissotriton; species Lissotriton helveticus. Next base: position 264,931,272 of record NC_136062.1, read on the forward strand.
GGCAGGGTATGCCCAGACGTGGGTCCCTTGCTCACTCTACCACTTGATTCAAGATAGCCTGGCTGATGAGGATTATGAATCCGAAACCGGCCCCAGGATGCTTGTTTCCCGTCCAGGGAAGACATGGCTTGGCAGTTCAGGCTGGACTGATCCCATGAGGCACAGGGCCAGACTGATTTGCATATGGCCATGTCTGAACTGGGGTGGTGGAGTGAGCTAAAGATTGATGATGGATTAAACCCAGATCAGTTGACTGGGGGTGAGTGTTTGATTTGCTCAAACGCTCCGTCCATGATCCCCTTTGGTATTGTTTTGTTCGCCCTAAGTTGGTAGGGTATGCCCAGACGTGGGTCCCTTGCTCACTCTATCACTGGATTCAAGATAGCCTGGATGAAGGGGATTATGAATCCGAAACCAGTCCCAGGATGCTTGTTTCCGGTCCAGCGAAGACATGGCTTGGCAGTTTCAGGCTGGACTGTTCTCAGAAGGCACAGGGTAAGACTGATTTCCATATGGCCATGTCTGAACTGGGGTGGTGGAGTGAGCTAAAGAATGATGATGGATTAAACCCAGATCAGTTGACTGGGGGTGAGTGTTTGATTTGCTCAAACGCTCCGTCCATCATACCCTTTGGTATCGCCTTGCAGTCAGGGCCGGCACACTTCTCATTATATTTCTAGGTCTTCTGGGACACTTAGGAAGTTGATTCCAGAGGCTGGAATTCCCTTGAGGCGGTGATGGCACGCTGGAAAGTGGAAGCCCACTGGGACCGTTTCCTTAATATTAAAGGTCATTATTAAAGGTCTGGTGCATCGTTTGCAGCTGGTGCAGAATGCTGCAGCCAGACTGGTGATGAGTCTTCCTAAATTTCACTCAGTTTCTGCCTCTCTCAGGATGCTACACTGGCTTCCTATGGACCGCAGGATCCTCCTCAAGATGCTCTGCCTAACTCATAATGCCTTTTATGGCGAAGGCCCTGAGGGTATCAAGGCAATAATTCATCGTTATGTTTCAACTAGACAACTTCGGTCTGGAGATAAGAATCTGTTAATAGTATCCAGATTTAACAAGGCTAGATGGGGAGGTAGAGCCTTTTCGACTGTTGCTGCAAGTTGTGGAACTCTCTTCCAGAGGAGCTTTCGGGTCAGGTGTCACATTCGCTCTTTCGTAAAGCCTTGAAAACCTGGCTTTTTTTTGCGGATCTCAGTTTAAGCATGACGGCTCAACTGCCTACAAGTTCCGTAATAGCGCCTTGACACACTTGGGCTAAGTTTTAGTGCTTTATAAATTTTATATTCATTCTTTGGTTTTTGGGTGCTGTGGCCTGGTACCCCGGGTATTGGTACCCAGCAGACTAGGAAGATCCTGGGACTACCAAATTTCATGTGGTGATCGATATGACCCACTTGAGGGTTGGTCCCAAAGCTCAACACTCAGCAGTCTCAGACGGGCCAGCCAGAGCAAAAAAGCACTACAGGATTTTTGCACCTGAAGCTGCAGGGGACAGTACCACTGTCCCGAGGGAGATCTTTGGCTGTTTTCAAAGGTTGATAGCACTCTGGGGATTGTAGAGGCCACATAACTGCAAGAGTGGCTGATGGGGGGGAGATTCTCTAGTTCCAGAGTGGTAAGCAGTGGTTTGGTGCCAAAATTCCTCTTATGATCTTCTGTTCTTGCTCCAGCAGCAGTTCCTACTCTTCTTCAATGTTTTGTCCATGGAATCTCTCTTCCTGGTCTAAGGAGGCCCCTAAATACTACCTTTAGGGACATTTAAGGGGAGTAGTGGGCAAAGGCCAATGGGCATCTTAACTCAACTGGGAAGGGACATTTCCCTAAACCCTATTGACTATATTTCCCCAACTTTAAGATGGTGTAAAGTGAATTTTGTGCTTTACCTCGAATCCCCCACTAGAGGGGTGGAGGTTGGCAGAGGAGGCACGCCTCATGGCTATTGTGGGATTCCCGCCTTTCTTCCAGCCAAAAAGGGCTGGGATAGGAAGGGGGAACTTCTCCTGCTACAGGAGAGGCTGGTGGAGGAGACCAACGGGTGCTAAGCCCTTTGAAGCTCACCGCCTCAGATTACCCATCCTGGCTAATAGGGGGTGTGAGCCCTCTGCCCAGCACAGGCTTTGTTCTAGATGCTGAGAGCACTTGCTCTCACCCCAGGTGTCCAGAACAGTGTCTCAGGACAGCAAGATGGCTCTGACCACTCAAGAAACATACTGAAGCTGTTGATTTTTCAGAGGACCCCTTCAGGGGGACACCTGAGTGCATTTGTTAATAAATCCAACCCTGGCATCAGGGTGGATATAATATTATGAGTAGTATGATATCAAACTCTCCTAGGTTCAGTAAAACCATCATGGTGCTGTGGAAATCTAATTTGGGGAGTTTAAAGCCCATGGACTGAATATGGTTTCACTTACAATAAAAAGATACACTAGCCAGTGTATCTTTTCGCGGGGACACTAGCCAGTGTAACCAGGCGCTTTACAATCTCTTTATTATTATTATTATTATTATAGATAGGCTTAATATTGCAGGGCTACATCTGCTCATGTAGATCTGTCCTCTCAATAGATACATTGCACCCTGCCTTAAGGCTGAGAGACATTCCAGAGGGGTGACTTATATATACCTTGGCAGTGCTGCTTGGGCATGGCACATAGGGCTGTGTGCCATGTGGACATTTCGTTTTTCTCTGCACCAAGGCACGCAGGCTGTAGTGGCAGTTTGCATGATCTTGGTGAGGGGTTCCCAGGGTGGCACAACTCGTGCTGCTGCCCTTGGGAAACATCTTCAGCACCAAAGCAGTAGGTGCCAAGGGTCCCATTTGCTAGGGACCTACAGGGGTGTCTGAAGTTGGTCTATTTGTGGAGTAGTGTTGGGGAAGGGACACAGGCATGGGGAACCTGGTTAGCAGGAACCCAGTGCACACTCAATCAAAGTTGCATCAGATACCAGGCACAAAGTCAGGGGATACAGCAACATAACCCCGTTTTCCTACACAGAGCCAAGAGGAGGAGACGCAAGGAAAGCAGAAGGACAGACGTGATCCAGAGCCAAGAAACCACTGCAAGACCCGACTTCGCAGATGAGAGGAGCATTAGAGAGACCTGTTGAGAGGCAACCACTCCCAGCCGAGTTTCTCCCAACCCAGAAAGGGATCGGACCAAGACATAGCTCTGCCACGCCCCGGGAGGAGCGTGACTAACCCAGTTGTGTCCGCACACGTGTGTGGCCACTCCGGCTGGGTGGCAGGGAGTACAGGTGGCCCAGATTGGGAAAAGAAATGTCTAAATAACAAAAGAAGGCATGGGTGGATAAACAGAGAAAACATGTATCGAAAAACAATAGTTTTTTAATGTGTTTTGTTTGTGATGGTTCTGACCAGGTTTGCCTCATTTAATTTGTTAACTAAGGAATAAAGAGAAGCTAGAAAAACTTGCAATTATAAATGCCACAAAAAAGGGTGGGTGGCCTGCCCTGCGAGGTGTGGAAGGTGATGACCCTTCCCTTTGGGCAGGACGGGCTTTGCACCCTGGACATGGACCTTATTATGCTCAAGCGCACTCAGCCAACTATTGGTTGCACCACACACAGTTCCAACCTCACACGGAGCCGGAACATGGCCTTGTAGCTCTTGTCTGTCCCCTAATGGCTGCCCTGTATCTTCCTCCTTGGTGCCCCCAGACTCAGATTGATACCGTGGCACGCACAGTTTGTGAATTGGATGGACTTCACCGTACAGTGCGTTTGCCACACATGTATGCACCAGTGGTGCCCCTGGGCTATCACCCCCTGATCCCTGCAACCATGTATGCCGGCGCTCACAGTCGCCTGCGATGGCTGTGGCTTTTATCTTTTGGGATGTGTACCCCGAAGGGAAGTTTATCCCCCCACAGCGCATATTAGATGCAGTAGCGGCTGCTACTGAACGGGGGTGGTGAGGCGCGGGGGAGTAAATGAAGGGAGGGGAAACAGAAGGGGGAAATATTTTTTTTTAAAAGCACTTACCTGAATACAGCCAACCACGTCCCACCACCTCTACTCTGTCCTCTTTGCAGCAGGAAGCACACAGTCTCTCAGAATTCTCTGGCCAATCACCACGCTGCCTTACATCAGCGTTGTGATTTGGTCTGAGCACCGCGCTACGGCGCCCAGAGAGGGACTGGGAGGCTGGGCTTGTTCTCTACACAGGCTGTACAATACAGCATGTGGAGAACATGCAAAGTGCGCATGACGGTTTGGCCGGCACAAGGTGGTTGGCCAAACCATCATGCGCACTTAAGATGCAGCCATCACTCCTCCTCCCTGTGAGGCTGGGAGCCCAGCCTTGCCCCGCCCTAACAACGTGGCTTCAACTGCACGCTCAATACAAAAAATGTAATGATAATAGTGCATAGTTATTATCATTTTATTTTTTGTATTGAGCTTTTAGTTGAAGCAGTTAGGCGACGCTCCCCTGCCTTACCAGAGGAGCTGCTGCTGCTGATTAGATGAGCCTGATTCCTCCTTGTTGGGCGTTGTCATCTATCAACAGTAGCGGGCCGCTTTGCACGCTGCTCATGATTCCTTTATGGAGGCCCCTCTGACATTTTTAGCACTGGAAATGATGACTATGTCCATTTGTACTCTTGCTGCGCAAGATAACTTGTCCACTGACCTGGGCGTTCCGGTCATCGAGGATTAGTGGCGCTATTGCTGTAACTCAATCAATAGCTATTTCACCAAACTACAGACTTTGCCTCATATTCTTTTAATAACTGAATAGAGTATCTTGAACCCCAGTTCAGCTGCTTAGGATGGGCATAGTCAAGGGGTGCGCTGCCTATGCTGTGCTGCGGCTGATGCTACTTTTCTGCACTTGGCGTGAGAGTGTGCTACAGTGGCCTGCTTCTGATCTGAGGTGTTTGATACCATTGCCTTGATCACGGACAAAGCTCTTGAAAGGACGCCACTGGTGACCCTGCCTGGCTATATGAAGGATGTCCCCCCTAGGGTGCAGAAACTCACAGCTACCCTTTTGCTTCTGGGCAAGCATAGGGTGCGCATCTATTGGGGCAGGCATCTGGTGCCTCAAGTGACTCGATGGCTGCAGGATGCTGTCTACTGTGAAGAACAACTGGTCATCTACTGGGGACTGATGCCTGTGAATTAATTGCATCCCGCGTGCTGATCTCAGACATTGCCCTGCTGAGGCTGCACACACCGGATGCACCTTGGTGTGCTGGGTCGGTGGGGGTGGGGGTGTGAGCCCTCAGGGCAGTGCCTTCCTCATAGTTTGCCTTCCGAGGTGAGCTCTATGGTCTAGCTATGCTATAGGGACTCCGCCTCGGTTGCCCTGATGTGCCTCTACTGCATGTACTGGAATACTTATTCACTGTGTGCCATTGTTTTCTTGGTTTCTTTTCCACCTGTGGGTGGTATGTATGATGCTACTCTGTAGTACAATAAAAATCTTAATATTAAAAAAAATGCCACAAAAGAAATAAAATAAAGATAAGTGTAGGCCAATATAGTGAAAGAACTAAAAACTGGCTAAAGGCTAAAAGGAATGTTTTTTTGTTTTTTAATATAGCAGCTCATAGATGAGGCTTTATGATTGAGAAGTAGTGGAAAAAACAATGATAAGCAATGTAGTCAACCAAAGCCTACTCTTTATGTCTTGGCATTGTGCACAGTAAGTCTTCTGCAACAAATAGCTACAAGTTGTCTGTAGGCAAGACTTAAAAAGGGTACTCCTCTTCACCTAGTAATAAAAGTATGATTGCCTTTCTAGATGCCGAAGTAAAATGTTATGCACAGATGCTTTTGAAAGAGTTACAGAAATTAAATGAAAGGAACTGCTTGTTTCTGATTCTACAGATTGGTTTCCAGTCGTCCTGTGGACCTTTGGACAATATTATTGCTATGAGTATAAACTGCCATTACATAACAACGTGGCGACCCAAAAATAATCCGAAGGACCTGGGTAGTTTATGATACGTAACAACAGTGGTCCAATCAGAACACGGGTAAGGATTAAATGAATAAACATATCCTAAATATTTCTCAAATGTCCCAACCCATATATTTGAAAGATGGTAGTAGATATAATTTCTAACAATAAGAGAGACATTTTTGAATCACACACAAAGAAGACACATTTGAATGTATAAATGTTTCTGTATTTTGAAAAATATCAACTATAAATTTATTATATATATATATATATATCGTTGCTCCAAACAAAAAAGCGGAGGGGTGCTCAGGAAAGATGTTCTTGTGAGTGAAGTATTTTAGAAAAAAGAGAGAGGAATTAGACTCAATACATCTACTGTCGTATTTACACAATAGCCTGTTAGTATATACTTATACAGCATAAGTACAGTCACATCTAAACAGAGGTAATCGTATGATTCATAATTGCACCGTTGTGGAATCAATACAGGCTGTAGGAAATTTTGACGTTTCGACCCGGCAAGTTGTAGGGTTTGGGGGCCAATCTATGCCTCAAAGGCAGGTCTTCATCAGGACTGGATACCCATTTAACATGGGGAGCAACCTATTGAAGAGAAGGGAATATGTCACAGAATATTAACTGTGCATACTTAGGCAAACTGTAAGCACATATTACTGTATGCATGTTAAAAAAAATGTTAATGCCACGTTTGATGGTGTTTGTAGGAATCTTCTTTGGTTCAAACTGCATAACTGGGGTATTCCATTAGCTCTACTTAGAGCTGCCATGTCCTCCTATGAGAATACGTGGGTTGAAATCAAACAGAATTCCATCTAGTCCTGGCCTGAAATGGGTGAGTTCTCGCGCCGCTGCTATTTAGTCTATGCACTGCTGATCTGATCCAACATCTCAGTACTACAACCACATCTCCACCAAACACACAGTGCCTCATCCCCATTTTGCAATATGCAGAGGGCACTGGTTGATCTTACTCCGATTGGCCTCCATTGGGTAATACATAATCTTGTACAACAAACCGGAAGTCAATAGCGATAAAACAAAGATAATGTTTTTTTAGTGAAAAGTCTGTGACCATGATATTTCTTGTTTTTGGGTAATAATTGAATTGGGAAATGAAAATGGGCTGCTATCCCAGGTGTACCGTTGAAATCACGAGGCAGTTTGTCAGCTCCAAACTTTATCTGCCAAAAGTATATTAAAAGTAATTTAAGCATAACTCTTTCCAGCTTAAACCTATCACGTGTAGGTTCTCCAAGCAAATTGACTAACTGGACGGACCTGGAAATAATCTGCCCTAATTAAGTCTCTCTTCTTTCTAAAGTGCCCAACGAGACAATGTTGTCATAAATTACAATTTGGTTTGATCAAGCAAACATTAGCCACAGTGGCAAGCTATTATAATATTGTCAGAGAACTAGACACGTGTGGTAGACACAGTAAAATGGGAGACTATGCCGTCCCTCTTCCCTGTCAGTAAAGCAGTTACAGTCGCTGGAGACTGTAAAGCTTATGGAACTCTCCTTTCAAATGACTTGGCTTTTTAAACAGTGTCAACAATATTTTGCACCTGTATCCTTACGCACAAAATGTTGCCTGGCCATGTTGTTTTCATCAAGCAGAGTAGACTCTAGACAGCCACAGTAATGTGAAATCTATCTTTCCCTGTCCCTTTCAAACAGTAATCAGCATAAAGTGTTCAGATTAAGGTTAATGCTGATTCCACTGATGGCATTTAGACCAGAGTGGTCATCATGCAAAGGTATATTTGGTGACTGCTGGCTCTGTTGCAACCGCAGGGAAAAGTTATGTCATATTTTATGTTTTTGCTCCAGTTTATTGGAGGAACATCATAATTTACTAAAACCTTATTTTCTTTCTACTACGCTCCGTTCCGTTTTTACTGCTGTTGATGTTTGTGTGAAAATGCCCCACCCGCCCCAGTTATTGTCAAGGGTTGTCATGTATTTCAGTCAGACGACTAAACTGTTAAAGTCTAATAAAACTCTATATAAACAAATCTGGCTAGTTTTAACGTTTTATTTGTGGAGGAAGCTTTCCATTTCTTTAAACTTTGACGTGTTAAATACTGAATTATTGTGTCTGGTTTGTATAAGATAATCATTTAGTAATGGTTTTAATATAGCCTTAAAGCCCACCGTAGTGGACTCTACCGGCCTGTAAAGGCCTGCTCCATCATACGACGAGGGCCTTTAACAAGGGAGCGGGCTTTTAATGGCCGGTGGAGCCCGTTATGGAGGGCAGAATATTCTAATTTGTAAAACAAAGGCCTCAAAGAGCCCAAGGGGCTTGTAATCCACTCGGGTTCCATGAGGCCTTTTGTTCACTGCAACAGCTGTGAACAAACATTGGAATGTTGGAGCTCCAGGATTCTATTGGCCATTAGAAGCCAGGAACACTTCATTGTTTTCAATGGAGCTCCCAACATTCCAATGACATAATTAACTGTAGAGTAAATTTAATAATAGTGTAATTGTATTTCTGGTCAAATTCTACCATTGGAACTCTCTTTGGGCCCAGTTGTAGGGCAGAGGCTGCGGGCAAAATCATAGCACAGCTCCCGTCTGACCCCTGCAGTAGTCCAGTAGGAGCAAACAGTGCTACCCCTGGACAGACACAAGCCTGTCCAGCCCCCCTGCTACCCCACCATGGCCCTTCTCCCCTATAACCCTCCCACTGACAATCTCCACCTGTTCAGAGCAAGCAAAAAAATAAATCAGCAGTTTTTCTCCCTGAATGGGGAAAAGTGCCTGGAAAAGGCTGTGGTATTATTGGTCTGAGCAGTTATTCTCCACTCTGGGTAAAACTATTTGTTGCCTGAAGCTGGTGTGGGGATACAGTCAATAATCTTAGTTTTCGGCCCCCTGATATCAATACCCTAAATTCCGTATTACTCGTAATGACAGCCTTGGAATAAATCATGTTAATTGAGGTTAAAGGCAGGTAAATCTGTTCACAACTATAATTCCTACCTCAGCAGAAATCCATACTGAAGGCACAAAATTATTAACATACAACCCACAGATATATTTAAAGTGTCCTTTTCCGTTTTACTTGACTGTAGTTAACATAAACCACATATTAAAATGGCCTATGTTGGATTTCTATAATTTCCTTGTAGTGTATCTTTTTCATTTCTGGAGAAAAGCTGTTCTAGCAAACTCGAACAGTGTATAATTTGCTGTTATTTTCTCTTGTGAATGTTCAACTTCACACAATACTGGGTGCATGCACTAACAAGCACCTGGGAGCAGTGCTTAATCTGAGCCAGTGGTTTCCGGTGCCTGACACAGCACTTAATTGTCAACACCGGCACCTATGATAGTCTGCCACATGGTGGAACTGTTTAGAGATGAGCACAACAACAGGTGTTTACTAATATACATTAGAATGACTAACACCTGTTGCCCAAGTTATTCTTATATCTTTGGGGTCCTGTTATAGTCTGAATTGTCACACCTGTAGGCGTGTGTTGGTTAGTAGTTGTGTTGCTGCTGTCATTGGCAGCGCTCGCAGGGGCAATGAGTGCTGCAAGCTGCAGTAGCCTCCTGGCGAGGGCCCTGGCACTGATTTTTAGGCACATGAAGCACTGTCTGGGAGAGGACATCTTGGAACGGGTGTATCTCCTTATGTTACAGATACTGAAGCTGAAGGATGCTAAGAAGACATTTCATTGTGCTTTAGCTTACGAAAATAGTGAACTTATTTGATTAGCGTACTCATTTTATTTTAAGATCGTCTGTCTGCTCGAAAATGTTTGTTTTAAAACACATAAAACTATTTGACAATCATCAACAAGAGGGGTTTTTGGGGATAAGCTAAGCAGTTTCTGAGGACTGGAGAATTTATTAGATAGAAGTTAAGTATTTGGTAAGTATTTTTTGTGGAGTTTATTTATTTACTAGAATGGGTTATCAGGTATGTATATTTAGTTCATCAGTAGGTGACAGCTTTACTCTGTGAGGGAAACTCCGGTAATGAAATCAGAAGTAATGGTATGTGTGGTGAAAGTGTGCATACTAGTCGTTTGCGTGGTAAGTTTATTGTTAACGTGAGTGAATGTAACAGCGTGGTTATAGTATGCGGGGTGAAAGCTACGATCTAAAAACATCCCTGGTAAAACCTCGCGTGGTAATGTCATGCAACCCATGGGAATAGTATGTAGGTGTAGAAAACTGATTAAATTATGTGTTTTTAAGCTAATGTATTGTAGACACAGATTCAGATGCTTTCCCAACTTGCTAGACTGAGGTATGCTTACTGACTTTTTTTTTAGAGGCTTTCCATGCTGACACCTTCTTTATGACTCCTCCCCAACTTTCCAGACTTTTCCCTAGCTTAGTCCAGTAGGCTTTTCCTTCAAGGGAAATTGAGTTGGCTGTAGTGTCCTAGGACTGTGGGTATAAGTAGGGTTATGCGTTATGATTGTACCTCGAGAGTTATGAGATTTGGTTCCAAGATGGGTCCATTTTGTAGTTGAGAATTGTAGAGTTGCGCTCTAGTCTTTGTACTTTGCGTGACTACGCAACGTGCAAGGACGCCTTGTCAGGAGCGTGTGCACATGTGCGAGGGGTCGCGAGCACCGGACAAGAGAAGACGCTCGGCTCTCTCCCGCGCTAGATCATATTTAAATAAAGAAAGCATGGGCGTAAAATCCGTTCCGATCGCAGAATTTGCGGATTTTCGGTAAATTCGCGATCCGCGAATTCTCGCGAATTTGCCGTAAATTCGCACGCAGTGGATTTTTTTGCTTGGTCGCGCTTGACAAATACAATATTGCGGCGCCCGGCGTTCACTTACCGTCATTCAGCGTTTGAAGAGTTGTTTTTCTCCATGTTTGCGTGTGCTGCGCCATTTTGGATCTTGCTGCGTGATCCCGTGGGAGTTTGTCAACCGCGATTACGTCATCGCGCCCGCCACCTTGCACAGCGAGAGTTTGTCAACGCGAGTACGTCATAAAGGCTCGTGATCACGCATCATGGGAGTAAACAATTGCGAACACGTAGATGCGGCGGGCAGCAACAATCTCGCACTCGCGAAATTGCAAAATTTACAATTCTGCACAAGAAATCCACCAGCAAGCAGCGTAAACCTTCTGAAAATGATGATTTTTATCAGAATAACTCCTAAGGTTGACATTTGCCTGCACTTTTTTTTGCAAGGAGTCCATTTTGGGGGGGGAGGAAGGAAGTGCCCCACAGTCTCCAACTTCCTGTTCCTGTCCAGCAGGCTCCTCCCAGTGCTTTCTTCATGTGCTGGTCACTTTCATTTGGATCTTGACCTGGAAGGATTACTTTTTGTGGATGCTGCTGGATATTTGGATTTGAGGCATTTTTGACTTTCTTTGGATCACTTTTGGATTAGAAATCAACTTTCACAAGTAAGTTTGTTTGGGGCATTACAGTTGCTGCAACTACAATTTTGGAACTTATTCAGAACATTAAATAAAATATATTGTGGGTAGCCTCAGTATCCAGTAGGACCAGGGTTAGTTATGGGTGCATGATGCTACTGTTTTGTTGAATTTCAACATCATTTAGGGCATGGATGGCATTGGATTGTGGTGATTTTTGTGTGTTTTTCGATTTTTTTGCTGTTCTTGGGGCCTTTTGCCCAGGGGTACTCAGTGGAGCATGGGCTGAGTCTTTCTGTGGAGTCTCTTTAATGTAAACATCATGGAGGGCATGGATGGCATTGGATTGTGGTGATTTTTGTGTGTTTTTCTTTTTTTGGGGTGTACTGTTGATGGGGACTGGCCATGTGGGTGGGGGCCATTTTGAGTGCTGGTACAGGCAGGCCCTGGCCATGTGCTTGGGGTGCAAGGGGCCATTTTGAATGCAGGCAGTGTTGTCAGGCCTGCACCCATTTTGCCTAGCTTTCATCCATTATGCCCAGGGGTAGTGAGTGGTGCATGGACTGAGTCTGTCTGTGGGGTCTCTTTAATGTAAACATCATGGATGGCATTGGATTGTGGTGATTTTTGTGTGTTTTTCGTTTTTTTGGGGTGTACTGTTGATGGGGACTGGCCATGTGGGTGGGGGCCATTTTGAGTGCTGGTACAGGCAGGCCCTGGCCATGTGCTTGGGGTGCAAGGGGCCATTTTGAATGCAGGCAGTGTTGTCAGGCCTGCACCCATTTTGCCTAGCTTTCATCCATTATGCCCAGGGGTAGTGAGTGGTGCATGGACTGAGTCTGTCTGTGGTGTATCTTTAATGTAAACATCATGGATGGCATTGGATTGTGGTGATTTTTGTGTGTTTTTCGTTTTTTTGGGGTGTACTGTTGACGGGGACTGGCCATGTGGGTGGGGGCCATTTTGAGTGCTGGTACAGGCAGGCACTGGCCATGTGCTTAGGGTGCAAGGGCCCATTTTGAATGCAGGCAGTGTTGTCAGGCCTGCACCCATTTTGCCTAGCTTTCATCCATTATGCCCAGGGGTAGTGAGTGGTGCATGGACTGCGTCTGTCTGTGGGGTCTCTTTTATGTAAACATCATGGATGGCATTGGATTGTGGTGATTTTTGTGTGTTTTTCATTTTTTTGGGGCGTACTGTTGACGGGGACTGGCCATGTGGGTGGGGGCCATTTTGAGTGCTGGTACAGGCAGGCCCTGGCCATGTGCTTGGGGTGCAAGGGGCCATTTTGAATGCAGGCAGTGTTGTCAGGCCTGCACCCATTTTGCCTAGCTTTCCTCCATTATGCCCAGGGGTAGTGAGTGGTGCATGGACTGAGTCTGTCTGTGGGGTCTCTTTAATAAACATTATGGATGGCATTGGATTGTGGTGATTTTTGTGTGTTTTTCGTTTTTTTGGGGCGTACTGTTGACGGGGACTGGCCATGTGGGTGGGGGCCATTTTGAGTGCTGGTACAGGCAGGCCCTGGCCATGTGCTTGGGGTGTAAGGGGCCATTTTGAAGGCAGGCAGTGTTGTCAGGCCTGCACCCATTTTGCCTAGCTTTCATCCATTATGCCCAGGGGTAGTGAGTGGTGCATGGGCCTAGTCTTTCTGTGGGGTGTCTTCTTGAATTAAACATCATTGAGGGCATGGATGGCATGGGATTGTGCTGATTTGTATTTGTTTTTCGACTTTTTGGGGTGTATAACTGATGTTCCTCTGTCTTCCATTGCTTTTAGGTGCACAAGAGAACCACCAGTGCCAAGAAGAAGTCCTGCAGCGGTGTGTGTGCAGCATAACGTCACGCGACGTCACGTGTGGCCACAGACAAGACAACTCTGCAACTCGTGCAACTGCGGCCTGCTGTTCTGACCTCTGAAGAAGATGGCCCCAAAAAAAGTTCCCCGTAGCTCCTCTAGCAAGAAAGTTGCCAGTAAGGAGCAGAAGAAGCAAGTGGCGCCACTTACCAAGGAGACTGGTGTGCCGACCGCCACATTTTTTGGGAAAAAAATAAGTACGCCTGCAGCAGCAGCGGGGTCTGCTGGGGACCAAGCTGCCGGGAGCAGCACCCCCGCTCCATTGGGCTCAGTGCCACCACCACCACACCAACTTAGGTCCAAGCCCTTGAGTGCTTTAGAGGCCGGCAGTATAGTTGTTCAATCACCATCGACCAGTGATGTTGGCTCATCGCAAGAAAGTAGCAGCAATGTCTCTCAATCAACACAGGTTGTTGTAACTCATCTGACGAGTGTTCAACAACCACAGCCGCAACAACAACCACATGTGCATGTACAAGCCCAAGTACATGTGGAAGGAGAGGCAGCGCAAGCAGATGCGCAAGAAGAGGTGCATGGAGCGGCACAAGTGCCCACAATAGTTGTTCCTCCCGAAGTAGGGGCACATCAGGAAATCGACATTCAAGCCGAGGTATCACATGAGGAAGCCACTCCTCCTGATGATTCATTGTCTTCCAGATCCCCAGCAAGGAAAAGATCAAGGATGGTGTCTACATCTTCTTCAAGCCCCCTTCCTTCTGATGATATGTATGAAACTTGGGAACCACCACTGCCGTCTGAGAGTGAGGCACACCATAATCTGACAAAGGTAGCTAAGCGTAAAAGGAAGGTCCCCGAAACTCTCGTACTTATGGAGTGTGGTGCTGAAGAAGAAGTTGGCGTATACTACTCCTGCTGATGAAGACTCTCACGACGCAGTCATCATACACGTCACTCCAGCCTCAGCGGGCATGCAGCAAACAGACATTTTGACCCTAGCCTGAAAAGCTGCTGAGCGTCATGTTGTCGACGAGGAGGCAATGGGAACACCATCATTGGAGTTAACTAGTACACCACCGCCTACCGCTTCTATATTTTTTTCTCGCCAGAAGGGACCTCCATCCACCTCCACCTCAATTAGTGGTGGTGCAAGTGCACAACGTAGTAAAGTTCGGCAACACACATCCTCCACTTCATCTGCCATTAGCAGCATGACCACCAGTATCGCCTCCTCCGCCCCCCACAGAAATTTGAAGTCCGCAGTTTGGGACTTCTTTAGTGTTTGCCCAAAAAGGGAAAACATAGCCATTTGTAGCATTTGTAAGCTTGCAGTTAGTTGTGGTAAGCTTGGTACCAACTATGGTACCGGAGGCCAGAGAGGTCATCTTAAGAGACACCACACTGTCCAATGGCTTGCGCACCTAAAGGAGATCAAGGAAAACCGAATTGGAAGTCAACAAACTGTATCCGTTGATGTTTCATCTGATGATGACGAGGAGGAAGGAGCGTCAAACATTTCTTCACCTACACCCAGTACCCCTGTCAGCAGCACACCCCCTGTGCGCCACACTAAGAGTGTGGGAGAGAGTGAGACATCAATGCGAAAAACTTCATCACCGAGCGTAACTGGGTCAAAGAAGTCATCATCTTCCCGTAAAAAAATGGTCCAGCCACCATTAGAAGCATGTTGTTTTCAGATGCGCCATTTGAAGGCAACCACCCAATGGTGCGTCTGTATAACACTAAGCTGGCTAAAATGCTAGCGCTGGACCTTCTCCCTTTTTCTTTTGTGGAAGGGGTTGGTTTTCTTGAATTAGTGGCAACGCTCTGCCCTAAATGGAAGGTTCCTAGCCGGTTCTATTTTGCCAGAGTTGCGGTTCCAGCACTACATGCAGATGTGCTGGAGGCGATTGGGGCAGCTTTGAAGAAGAGTGCTGTTCACACTATACATCTGAGAACAGACATGTGGACCAGTGGCGCAGGCACTGATTACATGTGCATCACTGCACACTGGGTCTCTTTTTCAGGAGTTACAGCAAAGCTAAGGGCAGGTGTTGACACGGACAACGTTTTTAAAGCTGCTCGGAAACATGCAACACTAGCCATGTTTGGCATGGAGTCAAGTCATACAGCAGAAAACATTTTGCAGGAGTTTAACACAAAGGTCTTTCGATGGCTGTCCCCCAAAAAACACATTATTGGTTATGTTTCCACTGATAATGGCGCCAATGTAGTTAAGGCCATGGATAAGGGTAACTATTTCAGAGTGCCGTGTTTGGCGCACTGTATAAACCTGGTTGTTAAAAAATTCTTGAGTGAAGAAAGTCCAGCGTGCGAGGTACTGACCACCTGCCGAAGAATGTGCACACATTTCAGCCATTCTTTTAAGGCCCGGAAGCATCTGAGGGGCCTGCTACATGAACGTCGACTGCCAGTGAAAGCACTCATCCAGGATGTGGCAACACGTTGGAACTCAACCTTCTACATGCTTGAGCGTCTGTATGAGCAGTTTACGGTACTCGATCAGTATTTCCTTACACTGGGTACAGCTGTGAAGGACCTGAGGTTACATGCGGAGCAATGGGAGCTAGTTAAAAGCCTGACAGACATGCTTCGTCCTTTTGAGGTCTTCACGCGTGCAGTCAGCAGGGAGGACTGTAGTTTGGGAAAAGCTATCCCATTGTTGCGCATGCTAGAGCACCA
Source organism: Lissotriton helveticus (assembly GCF_964261635.1). Taxonomy (NCBI): domain Eukaryota; kingdom Metazoa; phylum Chordata; class Amphibia; order Caudata; family Salamandridae; genus Lissotriton; species Lissotriton helveticus. Next base: position 264,947,126 of record NC_136062.1, read on the forward strand.
ACTGAAGGCGGTGTCTTCTACGTTTCAAAAAGATGAAGAAAAGCAAGAAGCTTTTGATTTGGCGGAGAAATTATTACAGCGCCTACTTTGCGATGAACGTCTTCGAAAGATCCACATAGAACAGCATTACATTTGTGCTACTATTCTGTATCCACGCTACAAAAAGGCACTGGCAGGCAGAGCATTGTTTGCTTTTGGTGACGCAGAAGTTTCAAAGTACAAACGTTGGCTAGCTCTGTCAGCCATGAGGTTTGAAAGAGAACGGCAGGAAATTGAAGGAAAAGGCAGTACATCAGCATCAGCAGGCCATCCGGAGTCCAAAGAATCCACTCCTGCACCTGTGGCTGTGGCAGAAGTGACCTCTCAGCCGTTAAAGACACCAGCAACCGGATCATCTGCACCAGACACAACAGCACCATTGTGTGAAGAAGACGATTGGCTAACTCAGCTTGGGTTTGCTTCTGAAAAGGTCCCAGCAAAAAGTAAGCAAAGTGGAGGAACCCTGCAGAACCTTGAGTCGATGGTGCAGGACTATCTGAATGACCCAACAGAGGTCTATATTCATGATGACCCATTGGCGTATTGGCATGGGAAAAGAGAATTGTGGCCAGAGATCACCAACCTGGCTATAAATTACTTGTCTTTCCCACTCACAAGCGTGTCTTCTGAACGTGTTTTCAGTGCTGCTGGTGGCATTGTAACTTGCAAAAGGACCCGCCTTTCGGCCAAAAATGTGGAGAGGTTAACAATGATCAAGATGAATCAGCACCTCATACCACCAGATTACAAAGTACGAGAATACACGCCGGAAGAAGACGAGGAGGACACCAACTTAGATGAGGGAATTTCTTCTCTGTTAGGTGATCTACTCCCGCCTGAATTCGCAGAGTATGAGGACGAACTCTGCTTCCCTGACACCGAGCCCTGAAAATGAGCCAATGAATCAATAGCTTTCTTTTTCGTCCTTATTCACTTTTATTGCTGTGTGTATGTCTTTCTTTGTTTTGCAAAGTCAATATAACTAAAAAATGTAATCACCTAATCACAAAAACAAGCCCATCAGCAGAACTGTCTTCACTTATTTGCTTATTGATTTGAAGGTGCCGCAGTCTTCATTCCTCAGGTTCACAAGTTCACAAGTTCACAAGAACATGCTCCTCTATCCTCCTCCTCCAGACTCCTATTTCCCTCAAAGCAGAGGGCTGGATTACGCCCAATGAAGAAAGACTCTGCACTTGTGGGGGTGTTCTACTTCTTTGCGGGTGAGTTGACGGCTCTAGGGCCATTGCTGGGAAGGTCTAAAACCGGATAAAAGTGGTTTGGACAAAATCGGAGGCAAAATTTTCTTTGCGTTTTTGCTGACTTGCTTGTCTTTGAGGTGCTGTTTGGGGGGTTCCGGGTGTTTGTGGGTGGGTTTTGTGGTCTGGGAGCACTGCTGGCACAGTCTAATTTTGATTGCATTTGTTTTTCAGTAAATCCATGGTGGAAAATGGGAGTTATGACCTAGCTGCACAGCGCGTTTGGACAGAAGGCCAAAAAATATTGTAAGTATGAAATTTTCCATTTTTGGTTTTTGGCTGTTTGGGGGTGTTGTGCTTTTTTGCGGGTGGGTTGGCGGGTCTTGGGGCATTGCTGGGAAGGTCTAATACCGGATAAAACTGGTTTGGACCAAATCCATGAGGAAAACGTTTTTGCTTTTTCTGACATTTCGGTCAATTTAGCGTTTTCGGGGGCCTGTTTGGGGGACTTCCTGGTGTTTGTGGGTGGGTTTCGGGGTCTGGGAGCACTGCTGGGTATGGATAGTTTTGATAGCAAGAGGTTTGAAGAAAATCCATGGTGGCAGAGGGGAGTTAGGGCCTAGCTGCAGAGCGCGCGCGGAGTGATTTTGGAAATTGCCCAGAAAATGACTAAGTGCCCCTTTTTGTACTTTTGCTTTTTGGCTGTTTGGGGGTCTTCTACTTGTTTTCGCCCGGGTTGACGGCTCTGGGGCCATTGCTGGGAAGCTATAATACCGGATAAAACTGGTTTGGACCAAATCCATGAGGAAAAAGTTTTTGCTTTTTCTGACATTTCGGTCAATTTAGCGTTTTCGGAGGCCTGTTTGGGGGGCTTCCTGGTGTTTGTGGGTGGGTTTCGGGGTCTGGGAGCACTGCTGGGTATGGATAGTTTTGATAGCAAGAAGTTTGAAGAAAATCCATGGTGGCAGAGGGGAGTTAGGGCCTAGCTGCAGAGCGCGCGCGGAGTGATTTTGGAAATTGCCCAGAAAATGACTAAGTGCCCATTTTTGTACTTTTGCTTTTTGGCTGTTTGGGGGTCTTCTACTTGTTTTCGCCTGGGTTGACGGCTCTGGGGCCATTGCTGGGAAGCTCTAATACGGGATAAAACTGGTTTGGACCAAATCCATGAGGAAAAAGTTTTTGCTTTTTCTGACATTTCGGTAAATTTAGCGTTTTCGGGGGCCTGTTTGGGGGGCTTCCTGGTGTTTGTGGGTGGGTTTCGGGGTCTGGGAGCACTGCTGGGTATGGATAGTTTTGATAGCAAGAGGTTTGAAGAAAATCCATGGTGGCAGAGGGGAGTTAGTGCCTAGCTGCAGAGCGCGCGCGGAGTGATTTTGGAAATTGCCCAGAAAATGACTAAGTGCCCATTTTTGTACTTTTGCTTTTTGGCTGTTTGGGGGTCTTCTACTTGTTTTCGCCTGGGTTGACGGCTCTGGGGCCATTGCTGGGAAGCTCTAATACCGGATAAAACTGGTTTGGACCAAATCGGAGGCGAAAACTTTTTTGCGTTTTTGCTGACTTGCTTGTCTTTGAGGTGCTGTTTGGGGGGTTCCGGGTGTTTGTGGGTGGGTTTTGTGGTCTGGGAGCACTGCTGGCACAGTCTAATTTTGATTGCATTTGTTTTTCAGTAAATCCATGGTGGAAAATGGGAGTTATGACCTAGCTGCACAGCGCGTTTGGACAGAAGGCCAAAAAATATTGTAAGTATGAAATTTTCCATTTTTGGTTTTTGGCTGTTTGGGGGTGTTGTGCTTTTTTGCGGGTGGGTTGGCGGGTCTTGGGGCATTGCTGGGAAGGTCTAATACCGGATAAAACTGGTTTGGACCAAATCCATGAGGAAAACGTTTTTGCTTTTTCTGACATTTCGGTCAATTTAGCGTTTTCGGGGGCCTGTTTGGGGGACTTCCTGGTGTTTGTGGGTGGGTTTCGGGGTCTGGGAGCACTGCTGGGTATGGATAGTTTTGATAGCAAGAGGTTTGAAGAAAATCCATGGTGGCAGAGGGGAGTTAGGGCCTAGCTGCAGAGCGCGCGCGGAGTGATTTTGGAAATTGCCCAGAAAATGACTAAGTGCCCCTTTTTGTACTTTTGCTTTTTGGCTGTTTGGGGGTCTTCTACTTGTTTTCGCCCGGGTTGACGGCTCTGGGGCCATTGCTGGGAAGCTATAATACCGGATAAAACTGGTTTGGACCAAATCCATGAGGAAAAAGTTTTTGCTTTTTCTGACATTTCGGTCAATTTAGCGTTTTCGGAGGCCTGTTTGGGGGGCTTCCTGGTGTTTGTGGGTGGGTTTCGGGGTCTGGGAGCACTGCTGGGTATGGATAGTTTTGATAGCAAGAAGTTTGAAGAAAATCCATGGTGGCAGAGGGGAGTTAGGGCCTAGCTGCAGAGCGCGCGCGGAGTGATTTTGGAAATTGCCCAGAAAATGACTAAGTGCCCATTTTTGTACTTTTGCTTTTTGGCTGTTTGGGGGTCTTCTACTTGTTTTCGCCTGGGTTGACGGCTCTGGGGCCATTGCTGGGAAGCTCTAATACGGGATAAAACTGGTTTGGACCAAATCCATGAGGAAAAAGTTTTTGCTTTTTCTGACATTTCGGTAAATTTAGCGTTTTCGGGGGCCTGTTTGGGGGGCTTCCTGGTGTTTGTGGGTGGGTTTCGGGGTCTGGGAGCACTGCTGGGTATGGATAGTTTTGATAGCAAGAGGTTTGAAGAAAATCCATGGTGGCAGAGGGGAGTTAGTGCCTAGCTGCAGAGCGCGCGCGGAGTGATTTTGGAAATTGCCCAGAAAATGACTAAGTGCCCATTTTTGTACTTTTGCTTTTTGGCTGTTTGGGGGTCTTCTACTTGTTTTCGCCTGGGTTGACGGCTCTGGGGCCATTGCTGGGAAGCTCTAATACCGGATAAAACTGGTTTGGACCAAATCGGAGGCGAAAACTTTTTTGCGTTTTTGCTGACTTGCTTGTCTTTGAGGTGCTCTTTGGGGGGGTTCCGGGTGTTTGTGGGTGGGTTTTGGGGTCTGGGAGCACTGCTGGCACAGTCTAATTTTGATTGCATTTCTTTTTCAGGAAATCCATGGTGGAAAACGGGAGTTATGGCCTCGCTGCACAGCGCGTTTGGACAGAATTAAAAGCAGGCCGAAAAATATTGTAAGGATGAGATTTTCCATTTTTACTTTTTGCCTGTTTGGGGGTGTTGTGCTTTTTTGCGTGTGGGTTGGCGGGTCTTGGGGCATTGCTGGGAAGGTCTAATACCGGATAAAAGTGGTTTGGATAAAATCCATGCTGAAAAGCCTTTTGGCATTTTTTGTAACTTAGGGTTCGTTAGGGTTAACACTAGCAGCAGTATTCCATGTGTTTTGGGGTGTTCTAGATGTTTGCAACTGGGTTCTGGGGTCTTACAGCACTCGTGGGAATGTGTAATCTTGGTTGCAAGTTGTTTGAAGAAAATCCATGGTGGCATTTTTTGTAACTTAGGGTTCGTTAGGGTTAGCACTAGCAGCAGTATTCCATGTGTTTGGGGGTGTTCTAGATTTTTGCAACTGGGTTCTGGGGTCTTAGAGCACTCGTGGGAATGTGTAATCTTGGTTGCAACTAGTGGTTTGAAGAAAATCCATGGTGGGAAAGGGTGGATTTTGCCTAGTGAAAGAAAGCGTTTGCCACTATTCTTAACTTAGGGCTCGTTAGGGTTAGCAGTATTGTATTGCATGTGTTTGGGCGGGGGTTATAGATTTTTACGACTGGGTGGGGTCTTGCAAAACTTGTTGTAATGTCTAATTTTGATTGCAAGTCAATTGAACATAATCCATGGTGGGAAAGGGGGGTTTTGGCCATACTTTCTGAGTGCGTTTTGACACGATTTGAAATTAGGCCTCTGTGAGGTAGCAGCAGTATTCTGCACGTTTTTGGGAGGGTAATGGGGGTGTTCTAGATTTTGGGGATTGTCATCTCTGAAAGTGACAGTATAATTTTTGCACTACACAGCGTGCCTTACATATTTTATTCTCCAAGGTGTCTTTAACCACTTGGATGCTAAGGGGTGTGCTAGGAGGACCATTGAATTTCCATTGAAATCAATGGAAACTCCATGACGAGCTGAGCTCGTCATGAGCGTCGAAGGGGTTAACACTTACTATTGTATTTTTCCATCATCAATTACAGGCAGGCTTTTACCCTGTGCCATCGATGTACTACTCAGGTGTACAATTAGCGATCCGCAAATCCGCATCAGGCAGGCAGTGGACAGTGTGTCTGGTCACCAAGATTGATCGACGGAGCATCCGATGGAATGAAGGAGTACCGCGAGTAAGAGGAATAGCTGGATGCATCGACTTCACAAATTCAACGGGACCACTACAAAAAACAGTAACAGTATCCAAAATTCTCCTTATCTTTTCAATGATATTCTTGTGAACTTGAACTTACTTCTACGAGTGTGACTCTGTGCGTTTGTTTGATCTCTGCTTCAAATTCATCCCTCCAGCTATTTGATACGTCTTTGCTATGTTTAACACTAATTTAATGTTCTAAGTGTTTATTGTCTGAGGGCAGAGAGGCAAGTGAAATTGTGTAATGACTGCAGCCCTGTACTGCCAAGTTTGCCAACTTGTTCCTTCGTAGTTACTAGTAAGTTGCAGTAAGTAGTAGTACTACTTTTCAGTAAGCTAACCATCCATTTAGCAAACAACTTCTCGCCTGCAGTAGTGCACTTTCTTTTTGTCCCTTTAAAGGTTTATCGATATCTTCAAATACAAAGATTTGTTTCTCTTCATTTGTTGTTTTACTGACCATGTTGTGTTTTTTTCCTCTCTACCAAACTTTCCCAAAAAACCCCATTCCCATCCAATTTTCAAACCCTAACCCTCTTCCCCCGGGCTGTGTGGTATTTCATTGATGTGTGACTGACAACAACAATAAATTCCACTCACTTGCTGGGGAGGATAAGGTCAAAGCAACCAGAAGTTCATGTGCGCCATCCTGGATTGTTAATAAGAACATCCTCCTCCTACACGACGTGAACAATCTAATGCGTAATGCTTACCTTACGTTGGCACTGCTTAGGCTACAATTTAGGGCTCTGTTCTGTACCGTACTATCTATTGTACTGTTTCTAATGCTACGCTCAGGCCACTCAATGTTTAATTTCCTCTTTTTTTCATATGGTGATACTGCCAGTGTGTACCACTACTGCTACCAGCATAACAATGATATTGCATCCGTCGAGGATTCAAGTCAACAACCAACCTTATTCACCAACCGTGATTCGCAAATCACAGGTAAGATAAGCATATTGGGGAGGTAGTAGAATAATGGGCTAGGACTAAGTTTGGAGGAGAGCAGAGACTAACAGTACTACTAGTAAAGTACAGTAGTAGGGCTACTGAATTGACTAACTCGGTTACTTGCATTTTGGTACATTTAGGACAAGATGTTTCATTCATGCTGGTAAGTTTGAAAAACCAAACGTCCAGTAACCACCGCCAACCCCCACACAAAATAATATGACCGCGTATACTGTGTTTTTGAATGAAAAATATAATTATTGAGAAATATAAATTATGGATGTTGTTGTCGTCACAAAAATAGAATTACTACAACTCACCCCCCTCCCTAACCAAACCAATGTCCAAAAATCAAAAAGTACCCTTTCCCAAAAACCCAATTCCCACCCCCCCAACAGTCTTTAAAAAAGGGACAAGGGACAGTCACTTCCTCCGGTGGCGTTTAGAGAGCTGGTGCTGCACGTCCCGCAGCTCTTTGCGGAGGTCCCGGACCTGGGGCTCCAGGTAGTCCACTCGCTTTCAGAGGCGGGGCTGGCGTACCATCCAGGCTCTGGGGGGGGGGGGCAGCTGTTGTTTTTGCTGCTGTGCGGCGGCGGCGGGAGGCTGTCGGGCCACAGCTCCGTTTGGCTGGAGGCTTGTGGCTGGTGGACCCGGGGGCAGTGGAGGAGGATGTGGAGGTTGTTGTAGTTTCCTCCTCATGCTCCCGAGCCCACAACCGTCGATACTCGACACAAATAGCCTCCAGCTTACGGGCCCTGGCCCGGACAGCCATCTCCTTACGGGTGAGCTTTTTGGGAGTAGCATCTATGAAAAAAGAAAGAAAAATACTGTAGCCAATAGTCTTGAACATAAAGTCAAAATAATTCAACAGAAAGTTGACACTCAGTAACACCAGCATAAGTAACACCAGCAAGTAGCAAACACAGTATAACATTTTTAAGATAACGGACCAGGTTTTTTTTTGATTGTCGATCCACAACTGGCGCCTCCCGTATGTGACGTTATTTATAATTTCTAACCACTATTTTGAGGGTGCCCCAGATAGGAGGAAGAACCTAAACCTCCAATTAGGACCAAGATCCAAACATAATTGATACAGCAGGTATCTGTGCACACGTCGCCTTTTACAGAGTAAATGCTGTTGGTAATCAAACAACACAACCAGACAAACAATGTGGAAGTAGTCTTGATAGAAGTTTTTCTTCAATTCAGATTTTATCCACCACGCCCAGCCAACACGTGTTTCGTCAGGGCTAGTAGCCAACGACTTCATCAGGGCTCCCGCGGGCAGCGGTTCCAAAGCTATTGCCACAATGGCTAGGTGCTCTCAGCCGGTTCTAATTCCGACCCGGCTACCGGGTACTGTCGAGGTTCTAGCTGAAGCGCTGAAAATGTTACATAACACATTTTTTTTATTACTGGGATTGAAAAAAAGTAACGGTTTTGGGGAGGGTGTTAACCTTTTATATGCTTATTCCATTAAATGCTACACTTGTTCTTATGACAACTGATGAATGCTTGCTTAACGGGCACCATTTTTCTCATTACAGAAAGAAGATTCCATTGCCCTTCTGCCAGACAATTCTCCAACTACTAGTAAGTCATCACCAGCAGTACTGTGTTTTCATTTCTTAATTGAAAATAAAACTTTAAAAACTAACAAACGCTGTGTGGTTTTTGTTTACGAGTGAGTGAGTGGAAAGGTATGAACTACTGCACTTGGCAGTCATGTTTCAGTGACTCAGATAGGCCGGGACTCGGAGGTAGTCTTCTTCTGTTCTTCTGTGTCGTAAAAATCATTGGTCAGACATTCTAGATAGTCAGTCAGGGGATTGAATTTGAATTTGAATTTAAAAAACGTATATAGCGCATCGTACACCATTACGGTTTCTTGGCGCTTTAACGGCTTGCAATAACACAAAGATGGGCCATTTAGAGTGGAAAGGCCTGAGCAAACAGAAAGGTTTTCAGGCCCTTACGAAAAACGGAATATTGTTTAGAGCTTCGGAGGTGGTCCGGCAGGGAGTTCCAGAAAACCGGAGCTAGGAAGGAGAAATTGGAACCTCCCCATTTTTTCCTGGTGAAACGAGGGACTTGCAGTAGGGACCGATCAGACGAACGAAGTTGTCTGACGGGAACGTAGTTGGTTAGAAGGGAGGAAATGAAGGCCGGGGCCGTTCCCTGTCGTGCCTGAAAGACCATGCACCCATCTTAAAAAGCGAACGTTGCCGGACAGGCAGCCAGTGTAGTTCCTTCAAAAGAGGTGTAGAATGATGGAACCGGGGAAGGCCATACACCAGCCGGGCTGCTTGGTTCTGCACAAGCTGGAGTTTGCGGAGGCTGTATGCCGGAATGCCGTTGTAAAGGGCATTGGCATAGTCTAGCCGGGAGATGACCAGGGCAGACATAATGAGTTTGAGTGCCAAAGGGGAAAAGAAACGGGAAACAGTACGAATAGTTCGAAGCATAAGAAAACAAGAAGAAACAACAGCAGCAACCTGTGAGTGAAGAGTGAGCTGGTGGTTAATTTTTATACCCAATGTTTTTACCGTAGAAGAAGGAAGGGGGGGGGTACCAAGAGTGAGGGGCCAAAAGGAAGAGTTCCAGGGACTGGAGGAGCCACCAGTAAGCACCAACTCGGTTTTATCCGGATTGAGCTTCAGATGATTGTGGCTCATCCAGTCCCTGATAAAAATCATAACAGACTGAAAATTGGAAATAGCGTGAGGGGAAGAAGAGAGGTCGAAGACCAGCTGGAGGTCATCCGCATAGTTGTACACAGCGACCTCCAGCTGCTGATGTGCAAAGATCAGAGGATAGATGTAAAGATTGAACAATAGAGGAGAAAGAGAGGAACCTTGGGGAACACCACAAGTGATCTTCAGAGGGTCTGCCATGAACTCTCCCAGCCAGACCGCCTGTGTGCGATCCCGCAGGAAGGACGAGAGCCACACTAGTGCTGACCCCCCGATTCCCGCCGCTCCGATACGTGAAAGCAAGATGGAATGATCCACCGTATCGAAAGCGGCGGAGAGGTCGAGGAGCACCAGGGCTTGATGTTTATTTTGGTCCCGACCCTCCCTGAGGGTGTTTAGGACCGACACCACCACAGACTCAGTCGAGTGTTTGGGGCGGAAGCCAGCCTGGCAGAATGCCAAGCCTCCCGTGGCCTCAACATGGGTGCTAAGCACCGAGGCGACATGCCGCTCAAGCACCTTGCCCAAGTATGGCAGCAAAGAGATGGGCCGGTAGTTGGAAAAAATAGCTGAGTCGGCCCCTGGTTTTTTCAGAATGGGCACAATAGTAGCTACTTTAAGGGCCGGGGTCACAATTCCCTGTGAGAGGGAACTATTTAGGAAGATGATCGGGGGCTGTGTGCAGACCGAGAAAATTTGCTGCAGAATACGAGCCGGGCAGGTGTCAGCAGGTGAGCCCGACTTAACTTTTAGCAAAATTTCCCGGAACCCGGTTTCCGTGATAGGAGGAATTGATGTTAGGCTAAGCGGCTGGGCTGGTGGGCAGGGGTCAACATAAGAGGCAGATGGAGGGGGAATGTTATTTTTAATGTTAAGCACTTTATCAATAAAGTAAGAATTTAATGAGTCACAGAGGGTCTGAGTAGGAAGGGGTTTGGATGTACTCCTATCTGAGAAGGCTAACTCCTTAACTATCGAGAAGATTTCTCGTGGTTGGTTCTCAGCTGCTAAAATTTTAGATGAAAAGTAAGTGGTTTTGGTTTCAACAATCAGTTTCTTATAGTCCTGCCGTAATGTTAAGTAACAAATTTTCAGAAGGGGGCAGTATTCCCTTCTCCAGAGTCTTTCAGCTCGCCGAAGGGACGATTTCTTATCTTTTAGGTTAGTGTCAAACCATCTATTCGCCTCCTTAGGTCTTTTAATTGAGATCCGGCGTAGGGGCGCCGCTGAGTCGCAGCCTTCCGTAAGCCAGGTATCAATCCCAGTGGCTTGTGCTGACGACGGTAAGCCATCTAGGTCAGGCACCGTGGCTAGGAGGGAAGATGATAACGAGGTCAAATCGACCCGGTTCCAGTTCCTGGCCCAGAAGTTCTTTTCCCGCGGAATCCTGGCTGGTAAGCTGAGATGGAGGGTAAAGAAAATGATGGCGTGATCGGACCAAGGACAAGGAGACACTGCTACAGAGGAGATAGAATAATTAAGAGACCAAACTTGGTCGAGCACGTGTCCACCAATATGTGTGGGAACCTGAACACGGGAGATAAAATTTAGAGACTGGAGGAGGTCAGAAAACTGTTTCGAAGCCTGACATTCAGACGGATCATTGGGCCAGTAGTTGAAGTCCCCTAATATAAGGAGGGAGGCATGGTTAACCGTCAGCGTGGCTACTAAGTCCTGAAAGGCTGTAGTGAAGTGAGGGGTATTCTGAGGGGGGCGATAGGTAAGTAAGCAAATCAGAGGAGGGGAAAAAGTGTTAGAGCGAGCTACCAGATACTCAACAGAGTCAATAAAGGCAGATGGAAGTAACTGGAAGTTGTACTCAGTTTTGGCGATAAGCGCCACACCGCCTCCTTTTTTCCCAGCAGGGCGGTCTGCTCGAAGAGCCACATAAGTAAGGGGAAGAGCCGCTAAGAGAGCGGGGAGTGACGAGTCACCAAACCACGTCTCTGTTAAGCACAATATATCTGGCTTCTGGGTGTCAAGCAAAATAAATAGGTCCTGGTGATGTTTCACCGCTGACCTAGTATTTATCAAAATAAAAGACAACGAGGAAGGAGGGGAGGGCGGGGAAGGGCAGGGCATTGGAGTAGAGGGGGTGAGACCAAGAGTTGCAATATTACTAGTGATGACAGGAGGAAGTAGCCACTCACCTTGTAGGAGTTTCAAGCTAGCCGGGGAATAGGTAGTAAGGGGAGCAGAGTGACATGCCCCTAGCCCCGGCCGGCCGCGGACGGGCGCAGACGGGCTTAACTCAGGCGCAACTCCGGCGCGCCTCCGTCGCGCCCGCTGCGCTCGTCCGCTGCGCTGACACATGAGGTCCGTATAAATGAACCCGTGACCAGAATGGGCGGGGTCAACAGGGCGGGTGGGCGGGATGATTAAAATTAAACAACAAGAGATTTGCCGCTATTATTCAGCGGAGGTCAGTGTCCAGAGGCTTGCAATCAGCCTAAAAGAGAGTGAGTAGGTCTATTTTAAAAGTATCGCATGCCGCCAGCGAGCCCGTCCTCTGCCACCGGACAGCTCGACCGGGGGTTCAACTTCTGTTCGGACTGAGGTATGTCGAAAGACGAACTGCACCTATCATCTTGTCCATACTTCTTTGTGTGCAGAATAGTCCCTGAAACACTAGCGGTATGGGATGTGCTCCTCTCAAATCAAAAAGGACACTGCTACCTTTTACTTGGTGTAAACAATTACATTTTGTTGTTGCAAATTGTCAAAGCACTTACATTAAGAAGACTGGAATAGACAGCAAGGGCAACCCAGAGGACTACACTCAGTGCCTAGAGCTATTGCTGTATCAGAGTTTTGTTTCACACCGTTTGCCGAATGGGCAAGCTTAGCTACCTACACAGACCGACTCATAATTGTAAATAGTAGTAGCACAGAGAGTGATGGTAGAGGCAGGATGAGAATGTAGAAAGTAGTCTACATTAGAAGAAGATCCAAGACTATTTTGTAAAACATAGAATTATTAGGAACCAGTTTATAATAAATAGGGGCTGTAAAAGTTAGGGAAGTATAAGTATTAAGATAACAATAAGACAACTTACTGGGGCCAGCAGAAGAGCCCGGAAGGGACTGCTCCTGTCCAACTTCTGCCACCGGAGTCTCGGTCGCCGCCGTCGCCTTGCCCCTGGGAGTTGCTTCTGGTGATCATAAAATAAAGAAACACAACATGGATGATTGTTTTTTGGGAAATATTTGATTTCTTTGTACTCAATCTAAAATTATGTCGGGGAAACAAATTAACATCAATTGCATCTGATCTGGTCAACTAAGAGGATAGTAGTACAGTATTGCAGGATTCGCAGACCGTCTAATAGGAAAGTTATGTAATTCACTAACTACATCAACAACAGAAAGGTTCTACTACGACTGCCATCACTCAGCAGCACAAGACGTCGCGTGACATACACAGTCCGTCATCATGATTGCAGACCACTAACAAATGTCCTAGAACAAGTAATAAATAGTATACTCAACGTATCAATCCACCACTATCTCTTCAAAGTGGCAGCAGCAGGAGTACAAAGAAGGACTAGACTTGAGTCTACTGTCTCTAGCATTACGTAGTAATGCTCTCAAATGACTAAAAAGTTGCAAATAAGTAAGCATAGTAGCAACGCCAATAACCAGGCGAGCACCTGCAATAACAGAAGCTATTTGAACATTAATTTACCTGCAATGTAATCTAATCAGCAGCATTCGTACTCTTCAGGAAAAAAATAGATTAGCAATATAACAGAGCAGAAGGAAAAAAAGTAGTTATTAAATAGCTACTTACCAAGCCCAGGGATCTCCACACCAAGCAGGTCGACCAGGTCATGCTCCCGGTCCAAGATGTCATTCCACCGGTGCGTCACTTGGTGGTAGGTGCGCCGGACCCCAGACTCCTTATGCATGCGCCGGCACACCGTGTCCCACAGCTGGCGATGCTCCCGGAGGCCGTAACCGGAAGCAATCCGCCCACCTGCTGCCACGGTCTTAGGGAGGTGGACCTGGACAAAAACCAGCAAGGCGGCCACCTCCACCGCAGAAAAGATCTCCCTGGGCTGCACTTCCTCCCCCTCCAATGCCCGCAAGGGAGCCGGGTACGATGGGCTGGGCCCTTTCCCTTGCCCTTGTTGCCTCCCTTAGCCATGGTCCTGGGCACAAGAAGAAGGAAAGAAGAATAGGTGTGAAAAAAATAGAGAGAGCAAAAGAAATTAAGTAGGTAATAAAGTAACAAAAAGTAAAAAAAAACACAAAATATAGATGTAGGAAATTGAAGAGAGGGATAATAAGCAAAAAAAAAAACAAAAAAAGTTCAGAAAAACATAGGATTGCAAAGATGTAAGGTGGATAGAAAGGTAGCATGCCCAAAACCATAGCAGTGAATGAAAAACAAGATGGCCGCGCCCATAGAGGACCGCGTGGGTAAGTTTGCGAGATATTTCCCCCGCGAGCACGCAAAAACGCCCACGAATACGTAATCGCGCGCCGCATACGACGCGAACTTGCAACGAGCGGCCGGAAACGGAAACACGTCACGCAAACAAGATGGCCGCCCCCGTACATGACCTCATGGGCAACCTCGGAGTCGGTGCGCTGCAAGCGGCCCGCGAAAAAGCAAAAAAACGCCCGAACACACAAAAAAAAGAAAAACCGCCCGAACATGGAAAAAAAAAAGAGAAATCAGCAAATTCGCACGAATTTGGATTGCAAGTTCGATTTCGCGTCCCGCAAATCTCGCGAAATGGAAGAAAAACAAATTTTGGAAAACTGAAAGCACTTAGCAGGTGCAAAAGTTCAAACTAATTTGTAAGCATTCCCTGTAGTGCTTCCTGAGGGGCCTCTCCAGAGTTCAGTTGCCTACTTTCAACTATTCTCTGACCCTGCTCTGACCCTCAAAGCAGGGTCAGAGAATAGTTACAAGTATGGCACATTGCTCCTGTAAAAAAAATAACTGCAACAGGAAGGTCTTACAGCTAAGGAAGCAGGTGCCAGACTTGAAGCACAAATTCAGTGACACTTTAACCAGCCCCAAATTAATTCATCTCAGTTGAGGCTGGGAAGGTGTGCTTTGCTTTCCCCCCATAATCTACAGTGGTGAACAAGAGGGTGGTAGTGGTGAACCAGAGGGTGCTGTGATAAACCAGAGGGGGACAGTGATGATCCAGAGGGTGGCAGTGGCAAACCAGAGGGTGGCAGTGATGAACCAAAGGGTGTCAGGGAGGAACCAGAAGATGGCAGCGATCAACCAGAGGGTGGCAGTGATGAACCAGAGGGTGCTGTGATAAACTAGAGGGGGACAGTGATGATCCAGAGGGTGGCAGTGGCAAATGAGAAGGTGGCAGTGATGAACCAGAGGGTGGCAGTGATGAACCAGAGGGTGCTGTGATAAACCAGAGGGTGGCAGCCTTGAACCAGAGGGTGGCATGGATGAACCAGAGGATGGCAGTGGCAAACCAGAGGGTGGCAGTGATGAACCAGAGGGTGGCATGGATGAACCAGAGGATGGCAGTGGCAAACCAGAGGGTGGCAGTGATGAACCAGAGGGGGACAGTGATGATCCAGAGGGTGGCAGTGATGAACCAGAGGGTGGCAGGGATGAACCAGAGGGTGCTGTGATAAACCAGAGGGGGACAGTGATGATCCAGAGGGTGGCAGTGGCAAACGAGAGGGTGGCAGTGATGAACCAGAGGGTGGCAGGGATGAACCAGAGGGTGGCAGGGATGAACCAGAAGATGGCAGTGATGAACCAGAGGGTGGCAGCCTTGAACCAGAGGGGGACAGTGATGATTCAGAGGGTGGCAGTGGCAAACCAGAGGGTGGCAGTGATGAACCAGAGGGTGGCAGGGATGAACCAGAGGGTGCTGTGATAAACCAGAGGGGGCAGTGATGATCCAGAGGGTGGCAGTGGCAAACGAGAGGGTGGCAGTGATGAACCAGAGGGTCGCAGGGATGAACCAGAGGATGGCAGTGATCAACCAGAGGGTGGCAGTGATGAACCAGAGGGTGCTGTGATAAACCTGAGGGGGACAGTGATGATCCAGAGGGTGGCATTGGAGAACCAGAGGGTGGCAGTGATGAACCGGAGGGTGGCAGGGAGGAACCACAGGGTCGCTAACAGGCTGGACACGTAGAAACAACAAGGTCGCGACCGTTGCGACCACACAAGTAAGTTCGCGTTCCCGAACTTGTACAAAACACTCGCAAACTGGCAAAAACAGCAAATTCGCACGAATTCGCGAATTTTGCGAATCGCGAGTTCGCAAATCCGCAAATTCGCGAACCGCGAATTCACAAAATTCGCCCATGCTTAAAAGAAACCTTTCCCCCACTTCCAGAGTCTGCCTCCTCATTGCGTGAGGGCTCCAAGTAACATCACAGTGGCGACGAGGAGTGGGATTACCCACAGTGCACAACAAGGAAAAAAATAAAATCGAAAAAAACGGAGGAGCAGCACAGGCCAAGGGGAACAACCCCATACAGGCCCAACCGAAGCCTGGAGAGCTGGAAAGTCACAGGGAGAGCGCAGCAGAAGCGCGAAGAAGCAGGGAGCACCCACCACGTGCACCGGGCTGGAAGCTGTGGCAACGAGGCGGAGAAGCACAGAAGGGGTTGATACTGCCCCACAGAGGCCCTGGCGGAACTAGAAGACCACAGGGAAGGGGGAACAGGAGAACCCCGTCCGAATCCGACAGCAGGTGGGAGCGCTAGTGCGCCAGGCACCCCAAGAGGCCAGGGAGTGGAACCGGAAGAGCAGGCCAAAATGAGCACACAGGCGTCATCGCTCACAGCGCCAATCCCGTTCTTGCCCAAGCTAGGTGCACCCCAGATGAAATGGGAAGACTGGAGGGAATATTTCAAAAATTACCTCGAGGCCCTGGAAGATGAAAATGGGGAGGCCTTCCCCAGTGCGAGGAGGAGGATACTCTTGCACAACCTAGGCCCTGAAGGGATAAGAGTATTCACTAACTTAGTGCCCACCACCAGACCACAAGCGGACGTTGATATCTTTAAGCATGCCGTAGAAGATCTGGACAATCACTACCGTCCAGCGGTGTGTGTCTCCATTGATCGCTACAACTTCCAGCAAAGGAAGCAAGAAGTGGGTGAGTCTATAGACGACTATGTCGCAGCTTTGAGAAGGTTGGCGATAACGTGCAAGTACGGGGCTCTCCAGGACGAATTCATAAAAGATCAAATCGTTATGCACACGACCAATAAGACTGTGCAAGATAAATTGTGGGCACATGGGGAAGCGACGCTGAAGGAGGTCATAGCGATGGTAAAGAAAGCAGAGTTGTTGAAACGATGTGCCGAAGCAGCTAAAAAGAGAGACCGCCCAGAGGACCATGGTGAACAGAGTGGAAGATTCGGAACCCTCAGGAAGGAACAGAATGGCGCCCGGAGAAAGTAAAGGAGCAAACAGATGGGCGGGAAAACCCGGACGGACAGGAAAACAGGCAACGGAAAGCAAGACCGCATGCTACTGGTGCGGAAGCCCGATGCACTCAGCCCAAGATAAACGCTGCCCTGCGTTCAGGGCGAAATGCATGTTCTATGGCCTAATAGGTCACTATGAAAAGGTGTGTCGCAGGAAGGTAAAGAGACCTGTGGTGAAGTATGTGGCACAAGACCAAACAGAAGGAGAAGAGGATGAGCTGGAAGAAGATGACCTTGTGTTGTGCATAGAGGAGCAAGTGTTGGGAATAGACAGCAAGCGTTCCCGTAAACCACAATGCGACATGCTGATAGGAGGAGTGAAGATCAAGATTGTAATAGACTCAGGTTCCCCGTACACTATAGTCCAAAGATCGGTGCGGGAGGAAGAGTTCGAGCCCAGCTTAGGACCCAGATTAGAACCTCCAGACATACGGCCGGTGTCGTACACAAGCACGCCCATCCCCATGGTGGGGTATAGGACTCTAATGTTTGAATTCAGAGGAAGGACAGTGGAGTGCAAGCTGTACGTAGCGGAGAAGGGTCCATCAGTGTTAGGGTGGATGGATCAAGGTGACCTGGGAATAAAACTGGACCTGGGAGGAGACATACAGGTGTTGATGACGGACAAGGAGTGCTGGCCGGACCTGGAGAAGATGAAAAAAGACTTCCCGAAGGTGTTCGGAGGGAAGGTCGGCAAACTGGAGAAGTTCACACACAAAATCCTGCTCAAGGAGAACTCCAACCCAGTGTCCCACAAGGTGAGGAATGTTCCCCTGGCAGTAAAAGAAGCGGTGCAACAGGAACTGCGTAGGCTGGAAGATCAAGAATAATCGAACCCATAGACAGTTCGGAGTGGCTGGCGCCATTGGTCGTGGCAAGAAAACCAAATGGCAAAGTGCGTCTGTGCGTGGACCTTCGAGAACTGAATAAGTGCCTGATTGTGGAGAAATTCCCGCTGCCTCGCATTGAGGAAATGCTGGCCAAAACAAGGGGAGTGAAGTGGTTCCCCACCATTGACCTCACTTCCGCCTATCACCAAATAGACCTGCACCCAACGAGCCGGAAGCTAACATCCTTCATAAGGCCGTTTGGATGCTATCAATTCCGCAGGATGCCCTTTGGTCTCGCCTCGGCCGCAGCGGTGTTCCAAAAGTTGATGCACCGCCTGTTCAAGGACATCGAGGGCATCCAGTACTTTCAGGATGACATTTTGGTGATGGGGATGGACCAGGAAGAATAAATGCTGTCTGGATTGACAGATTGGCCAACCGCACTCTTTTGGGAGAGTTACCTCTTGTGGGATCCAAAATAATTAAATCCAAGTTCTTTGTAAACAAATATCAACGCTGTGTTCCAAAGTTCAATTAATACATTGATCTTTATTTGCTGTAGTTCAATTCATGGAAAGTAACGTTGTTGCATCACAACTTTATAGAAGTTCATGAGTTATCCTTTTGAAAGTGTACATATCAGATAGTTCACATCAAATAATTAATCCACATGCCCAATGCATTTCGTGCTTGGAAGCACTTCATCAGGGGAAATACATTTCTGTGAAGTGAATAAAACGAGAAAAAATTGGTGGAGGGAAGCAGGTCACAGTCTGCGTTAAAACAAACAATGCGATATGTTCAAAAATAGCTAAACAGTAAATAACGATGTGTTGGGTAGAATCAGGAGTAAATGATACTCAAATGTGGTTTAAATAGTGAAAGAAGTCTAGATTAATCAAAAGGGTGCAACAGTTAACCCACATCCGGGTATGATTCTAAACACATTTTTGAATGGAAAATAAACGCGCTGTCCTCAAGCTACTGCATGTCAATTACGCGAATTGTTTGTTAAAGTTCCAACTTTCAGCGTCTATGCCTTGCATCACAGCCGTGCTGTGAACTAAAGTTGTTCACTCGTTCTTAACATTGAAGGTCACTATGCATACACTCACCGGGTAATCGGATTGTGAAGACGCCTAGTTCAAAACCGCCATTCTCAGCTTCTACCGGGTTAGGATATTCGCACATGCGCATTACGCGCGTGATGTGTGTTTATCGGCGTGTGGCATCAATAAATGTAAAGTGGACACGATCTGCCCTAAGAAACCAATATTCACAATCAAGTAAAGGGGAATGTTCAACATGCTTGGTGTAATGCGCTTACTGGACTATACACAAATAATAATTCGTTTAAACCAAGTTCATGTGCATGCTTTCTCGGTAATACGCGCGGCCATCTTAAGATGGTTACTTGTGCTTATACGGCCTATGTAAACAACAAATACAACACTGACAGGTGAAATGACTGGGTCCTGTTGAAGTTTGTAAACCCTATCCTTTTAACATAAACGACTGCTCAAACCTATTGCTGAATTTTCTATGAGGAAAAAAAATAATATGTGAAGAATGTTGTAGGAAGGGGGAGTCTCTGGTTGGCGCAGTGCAGCACTGGCGACAAACAGGGCCTCTCTCTTCCTCGTCAGGGCTGAGGGTTACCTCTAAGAACAACCTCTGCTTACCCTCTAGGTAGTGTGGCGCAAGCAGTCTAGGCTAATCTCTGGGGCACATAGGGTTATACATTTGCAATATCATACCACCACAACCAACCCACCACACAATGACACCAAACTGTTTTGTAGTAAAAAATATATTCTCTTTATATATTTTTAAAATCAGGCTTGTAAATACAGTTTGTTACTTTAAAGGATTGCGAGGTTCCAGTTACTCTTATTTATGTTGCCACAGTTCTTTTTAGTAATGTACAAGTCTTTATATGCACTTCTGAATGTTTTCTCACTTCCTTGTAGTTCAAAAATGGAGATTTCTCTGTTAAGGCGCTTTTGTTATAAATCTCCTAATTTCACAGTTCTCTCAGTGTTCTTTCCTTTCAAAGAGAAAGCCTCTCTCTGTTCTGGGGCTTTGGGACCCTCCTCGGCCTTCGGAGCGCCTTGCAGCGCCTCTCCTGCCGAGGAGGGTCCCAAAGATACCACTACAAGGGTATGATCCCCTGGGTCAGACCATACTGACGACAGACGTGAGTGAGAAAGGACTGGGAGCAGTCCTAGCGCAGGAGAGAGCAGATGGACAGTGGAGACCCTCAGCTTTGCCTCCAGAGCTTTATCTCCTACAGAACCGAAATTTTGCGTTATTGAGAAGGAAATGCTGGCGGCGGTATGGGCCATGGGGAAGTTCAGGCAATTCCTGTGGGGCACGAGATTCCGACTGCAGACAGACCACAAGCCCCTTGTCAAAGTCCTTACCTCGAGTGGACATGCGACCGCCACGCCACGAATAGCCAAAATGACATTGAAACTACTGGAGTACCGGTATGATGTGGAATATATACCGGGGACACTCAACAAGGTAGCTGATTACTTAAGTAGAGCCTCGGCCATGGACGAAGATCCTAGCCCTGCGGCAGAAAATGAAGAGATGATAGCGGTAATGGTGGACTCAGAAAGGGTGATTAGCAAGCAAGAATGGGCCCAAGCATATGACGGAGACGCAGACATCTGTGAGGTCAAGGAGTATGTAATCAGCGGTTGGCCTGAAAAGAAAAGGTTAAAGGAGGTGCTACGGAAGTTTTTTGAAGTCCGTGAGGAGCTATCGGTGAGTGACTCGGGAATCTTCCTGTACCGAGGAGACAAGGTGGTGCCTCCTACGAGATTGATCCAGCACCTGTTGGCCCAGCTACACGAGGGACACCTTGGCATAGTGAAAACCTAAATGAGAGTGAAGCAAATGTACTGGTGGCCTGGGCTGGACATACAAGCGGAAAGGCACGTGAGAGACTGTGATCAGTGCCAAGGAGCTGACAAAATTCTGAAACCCCTAAGGCCAACTTTGGGAAAATTCAACCAACCTCCCAATCCTTTGGAGGATGTCTCGGTCGACATTTTGGGACCCGTCTTGGACAGCCAAGGAATGCCGAAATATGTATGTGTCTTGGTGGACAAATACTCCAAGTGGCCTGAGGTTCACATCCAAGAGGAAATGGACTCTGAAACCGTAATAAAGTTTCTCACCTCGGTTTTCTTGAGAGAAGGTATCCCGAGAACAATCCTGAGTGACAACGGCCCGCAATTCACCTCCGAGAAGTGGTACAAGTATATGGAAAGGAATGGGATCAAAACCAAGCACACTTCCATATACCACCCTTCGAGCAACGGACAGGTAGAAAGATTCAACCGAGTCATCATGGGGTCCATCCAAGCGGCCATCATGAAGGGGAAGGACTGAGAAAAGGAGATCATGAGTATGATCTGGGCATACCGGATTACCCCCACATCAACAGGGTACAGCCCATTCCAGATCCTGAGAGGCAGGCACCCCTTCACCAAAGACAATGTGGTTTGGAGGGAAAAGACCATCACCAGCAAATGGTCTCCGGCAGTGGTTCAACACAACCTGGAGAAGGCTCAGAAAGTATATAGTGAACATTACAATCGGAGGAGGAATGTGAAAGAGGCAGCCCCCGAAAGAGGGGAGTGGGTGAGAGTCAAACTGGCTGTGCTGAGAAAGAAAGGAGAGAGCAAGTATAGCCCGCCTCTGCAAGTGGAAGAAGTATACGACAGAGCAGCGTTACTCAGCGGCGGGAATGTGTGGTCCCAAGACCGCATGGCAAAAATCAACAAGATCCTACAGTGGCCTATGGAGGAAGGAAGAGCCCTACAAGATCAAGGAGCAGAAGGAAGTGAAGGAGTCACTCCAACAGGTGCAGAAAGCAGAAGAGAAGAGGGATCTTGCAAGGAGGAGAGAGATCAAGAGATGCCCATGGTAGAGGAAGCGCAGAGAGAAAAGATGGCGACTCCTAAAAGAGCAGAGCAGAGTCCTCAGAGAGATAGTAGGGTGACCCTGCTGAGAACTGCACCCGAGAAGTCTCCACACCGGTAAGACGCACACGCGCGGGTAGAGTGGTGGTCAGACCCAATCACTTCAGAGACTTTGAACTGGGGGGGATGTTAAACCCCTGTGGACTCAGAGGACTCTTTTTGTATATGTATAAAAAGGGGAGATGTGTAGAGTTGCGCTCTAGTCTTTGTACGTTGCGTGACTACGCAACGTGCAAGGACGCCTTGTCAGGAGCGTGTGCGCATGCGCCAGGGGTCGCGAGCACCGGACGAGAGAAGACGCTCGGTGCACTCCTGCGCTAGATCATATTTAAATAAAGAAACCTTTCCCCCACTTCCAGAGTCTGCCTCCTCATTGCGTGAGGGCTCCAACTAACATCACAAGAATTGAAATGCTTTTTTGTGTATATTTCCTGTGTTTACGTAGGTAAATGCGCTTACTGCAAAGAGCTGAGGTTTTGGTTATCGGAATCGTCATAATCCAAACTCCGGGATTAGATATTGAGTTATATTAAGGTTGTAGCTTGTCTGCTAAGGTTGAGGTGTTGAATTAGTGGGCTATCGGCTGCATCAAGATAGGGACTTATTAAACTGCTATCATAAGAGTGTACTTACTGAGGTTGGTGTTCATTTATTCCTTTTGCACAGAGAACCAGACTGACCCAGTCATGGTGATTTTCAGCAGTTGAGAATTCACTTTGTATGTGTGATCGTTTACCCTGGAGCGATTGCTGACTTTGGATTTTATTTAATGAAATAAACAAGAGTTCTTGTTTCATTTTTGATTTTCCATAGTCTGCTTATGCAAAGCTGATCATTGTTATGTTATGTTAGGTTTATTTCTATAGCGCTCGACTCACCCTGGGGCATCTCAGCGCTGCCTAGAAATAGTAACCTGAGGACTGAAAGGACCAGAGTGAATCAAAGGGAATAATTGAAACAGAAAGGCTTTTAATTGTTTCCTAAAGATACAATAGCTGGAAATTTTGTGGAGTGAGAACCGCTGTGAGGGGCTGCGAATTATGTCTCTCCCTGCGCCTGGTCGGATCACTTTTTTATTTCCTTTCTTATACTTAAAGCTCCCCCCATCACACGCTGTCCTACTAAGTGTCCGCTCATTCGCAATTGGGGCAAGGTAGACGTCCCTTCACTTTGTCTCTCATTAGCGCCCACTACCCCTTCCCTGTTAGACGAGGCAGGCTTCCCCTTGTCTGTTCATACTCAGGCCGACAGAATTCACACTTGGGTTACAGACGCCCGGGACACTGTGTCCCCCCTCAAGAAACTCAGGACCAAGCGCAAGCACGATGCTCAGCGGTGGTTCTGTAAATCATTACTTGACTTAAAACTCTCACTTCGGCAAACTGAGCGCAAGTGGAGAACAGATTACTGTCCCATTAGGAAATTTGCATTCCTTGCGGCACTCAAAGAGTATAAGCTGGCTATTCTCGAGGCCAAAACAAAACATTTTTCTAATAAAATACTGAATGCCACTAACAAGTCTAGGGAAATATTCTCCATCGTTGACGAGCTGGCAAAACCTGATCGGATCACTATGACCCCCCTTCTTCACAGCCCCTCTGTGATTCTTTGAATGACTATTTCCTGGGAAAGATTGCCTTAATTAAGGCAAGTATTCCTCTACCCAATGCAGGCTTTGATGCAGGTAGTGTGCCAAAAAATACGGCCTCATTTGTAACTTTTCCTCCAATTACATTGGAAATATTTATGTCTCTTCTCAGGAAAGTCCGCTCTGGTTCCCCCGCCGACTGCTGCCCTGCTCACATTGCTCGCGAAATTTTTCTCAGCCTCCCTGAGGCTCCTCTCTCACTTCTCAATAATTCCCTTGCTACGGGAACGGTTCCTAATGCTTTTAAATCTGCTGTGGTTTCACCGATCCTCAAAAAACCCAGGGCTGATCCACTAGTTCTGAGTAATTTCCGCCCAATATCCTTACTCCCTTTCTTGAGTAAACTCTTAGAAACTTATGTAACGGGCTGTCTTGGCTCTTTTGTTGAAAATTCTCAGTTCCTTGATCAACATCAAGCTGGTTTTAGGCCACGCCATTCCACCGAAGCCGTAATGGTGGCAGTCCATGATGAACTGAGAAGGGGGGCGGACAATAACATCTCTCAAGCTCTGGTGCTCCTTGATCTGTCGGCTGCTTTCAACACCGTTGACCATACCATCCTTCTTCAACGGGTCGAGAGTGCCGGCATCAAGGGCACCTCACTGAGTTGGCTCTCCTCCTTTTTACGGGATCGTGAGCAAGCTGTTCGCTTGGGCTCATTTACATCTAAACCCAAGAATCTGACCTGTGGGGTCCCGCAGGGTTCTTCCCTTTCCCCGTTATTATTTAATCTCTATATCTCCCCCCTTATTTCTAAATTGCGAGAGCTACCGGGGGTCATCTTCAATTATGCAGATGACCTCCAGCTCATTTTTGATATTGATCCTTACCCCACTTCTATCGAAAGGTTCCAATCCACCATGTTGTTCATCGTTAATTGGATGAACGTTAACCAACTCAAATTGAACCCTGGAAAGACCGAGATTATATTGACTGGGCCTTCGGCCAATCCTTGGAGTTCCAACTTCTGGCCGCCCTCGCTGGGCAGTGCTCCACGTCCTGCAAGCTCGGTTAAGAGCCTTGGAGTTACCATCAGTGAGGACCTGACTATGAAACCACAAATTAAATCGGTGCTTTCAGCCTGTTTTTTCCATCTTCGCCGTATTAGGAAGATCAGCAGGTTCCTCACTCATGAGGCCCTGGTTCAGATCATGCTTGGACTGGTCATGTCCCGTATTGATTACGGAAATGCGCTTTATGTGGGGATTCCTCTCTATCAATCCCGCCAGCTCCAGCTGATCCAGAACCAAGCGGCCAGGCTGGTTTTTCGTCAGCCCAGGACAAGCTCAGCGAAGCCCCTTCTGAGGAGTTTGCACTGGCTCCCTGTGATCCAGCGCTGTCTCTTCAAGTTGGGTTGCCTTTCACACCAGGCCTTGGCTCAACAAGGCCCAGCCTTCATTTTTTGTCGTCTGGATCGATACATCCCATCTCGAGTCCTTCGCTCTTCGAGCTCTAATCTTTTAGCATCATGCCCGTTTAAGCAGAAAAGACTGGGTGGACTGAGATTCTCTTTTCAGACTCCCCTCTTCTGGAACTCTCTGCCTCCTGATCTTCGTCTCATTCCTTCTTATCTTAATTTCAGAAAGGCTCTGAAGACTTGGTTATTCTCCCAAGCGTTTGATTAGTTTGGTTTTCAGCCCTTTACCTCCAACTTTAGAGAGCCCTGTATAACTTATTTTAGTTTCCCGAGCCCTCTTTTTGTTGGTTTCCTGTTTTCTGTTTGTTTCACCAATGAACAGCTGCCCCACTGCCATTCAAAGCGCCAAGAAGCCGTTGGTGTACGTGCGCTTAATAAATTTCTTTTTTCATTTCATTTCATTTCATTTCATTTCATGTCATAAGGTGTAACGCGGGGATAGTGTCACGGTTCGTGGCGATGCGCGGCCGGCCATCCCCCCATGTACACACAGAACGCCGGAATACTCACTTCCGGCCGGAAGTTGAGTCCCGGTCTAGTCCCGGGCAGCAACCTGGGAGCACAGAAGCACTTCCGGGGGAATCGCATAAACATCGCGTTTCCCGTCGGTTCTGTGCTTCGAATTCATCGCTGGAGGTTCCTGTGCGACGGACTTCTTTCGCCCTGGCCGAGACCTGCCAGTCTCTCTCAGAGTCAAGCCGCGCTGGAGCGCTGCTGCAAGCGCAGGAGCGCTTGCTGAGGCTCACCTGTCACCTCAGAGTCACGCCGCGCTGGAGCGCTGTTCTGCCCTCACGTCTGCGCTGTTCATGAGCGCTTGTTTGTTCTTCCTCCTGGGTGATCCAGGGATGTGCCTGGTAGTATTTCTTTAACCCTTGCCGCGCAGGAGCGCCTTGAGGGTGTTTGTAGACCTTACACAGGAGTGTTTTATTTGAGTTTTGTACATTTCGGTTTCCCACCGCGCAGGAGCGCTACTAGGGAAACAGCTCAGCCAACAGGCTTGTGTTGCTGGTTGAGTGACTACGCATTTTCCTGATACATGCGCAGGAGTGCTTCTTTTTGGTTTGGACTTGGGTGAAATGTGCAGGAGCGCCTTCCCTTCACCTTTCGTATCCGGAGCTGAACCTGTCTGGGGACCTGATTCCCGGAAGCCTTGGTGAGTCCTCAGAGGGTGACTAGGTCTGTGTGTGCATATGTGGGGTGGTTCCTTTTTCTGGTCTGACTCCTTTTCTGATCTAGCTCTTTATTGATTTCTAGTTGACACCGGGACGCCCCGCCAGCTCCACGCTATCATTTAGCCCTACACCCTGGCTCCCATCCCTGCGTCCATCTCATCCCTGCTGGGTATTGCCTTCCACGAGGGTCAGGTGGGTACAGGGACGGGTGCTCTTGTCGTCCCTGCGGAATTGCGTCACAAGTAAAGGTAAGACTTGTGGGGCACCTGACAGATAGGTTGGTTGGGGTATGTGCTGCTCCAGGATTGGTCATTACTTAATTTAGTACCGCGCTGTGAGTGGTCGGTTCAGTGGTATTGTGGTACGATTAAATGCTGAATATTGCATTGTGATTTGCTGGGAATTGCCAGTTATTTCAATTGAAGTTTACTGATTTCTTGTTGAATTGTGTTCAGAATAAAGATGAGAATTTAAAAGAAATTAAAAGCTTTCTAGTAAGACTACATGTCCGTGAGGGTGAGGAGGTCCCTCCAGAAAGCACATCTGCAAATGACATGACAACAACGATCAGATTACATGTATTTGGGTTAACCAATAGAACAAGATTACAGTGAATGAAGGGCCTTGAAATTCCCCCCCCACATGGCACCTATAATTTGAGATTAAATCAGAATCTGAGGCGAATGTTATATGAGATGAGACCCCAGATGACACCTGCTGAATATGAGGTTTTGAATACATGGGAAAGTGCCGCACACATGAAAGAGAAGGAGAAATATCAGACCCGAGCAAGAAAAACGTTCCAAAGTTGGGATACAGAGCAGCAGGAATTAAGAGAAATTTGAATGAGGGCATAGTATTGTATCCTGCAATAGCGTAGGGCAAAACAGAAAGAAAGAAATCACGAGAGGAAGGTGGAAATAAGAAGAGAGATGAGAGTGATTGTGACTCTAGTGATTACTTTTTGGATGATTTGTTGACTTCCCACGGCCTCTGTGTAATGCAGTCCATCGGACTGGAGGAAACCAACAACCCATTGACACAGATGCTAGTGTGCCCATTGATCAGGGTCCACCAGTGGGAGGTTTACCCCTTGCCGCTCCAAATCTATTATTAAGAGCCACAAGCACTGCTGTCCTTAGTACACCCCAGGTACACCTGCTGTTACTACTGTCATCATTACACCCCAGGTACAACTGCTGGTACTTCAGTACCTGGTACGTCTGGTATTGGTACTATCCTAGATTTGGGAACACAACCTCAAACAGGAGGAGCTCCCCTTGTAAGTGTGCCTGTTGGTCAGTTTCAGGAAGATCCCGAATCACAAACCCTGGAAAGAGAGAGACCCCCTCAAGGGGAATAGATGTTTTGAGGTTAAAGGAAGAATTTGAGGAGCTTGTTAAAGGAAACCTAGGGTTTGTGGATGGAAACGATGAGGAACTGCTTTTGTATTTGAATAAAGAAGCCTCAAGGCATGCTTGTGACAATCACAAAAAAATTAGAGGAGTTAGCCACAGAATATTGTGTTGATTTGTTTGAAAGTTAAAAGTTAAGAAGTCATTTTAGAATGTTTATGAGTGAAGATACTATAAAGACTATGAAAACACCAAGTATGAAATTACTTGTGAAGCAAGTTGACGGTAGTATACAAAAGTAGAGTGACACTCAAAGGCATGAGGATCTGTGGTTTAGAAAGGAAAGGAAAAAGTAAAAGAAGGTCAATACAGGGTGGCTCAAAAGGAAGAGTAGTGTGGTCAATACAGAGGTCAATGTGTATCCATTGTTAGAGATGTATGGAGGTGGATATGTCCATGTGCCCTGAACTTTTGGTGATCTTTCCATATTTACAAATCAGTTCACAAAACTGTGAGAAAGTGCCATCTTTCTTGCATTGGTATGCCTCCACTTTTTGCTGAACTGCTGATGTGCTTTGCCTGAGTGTGCCCTGGGCTCATGCCAACCAGGTACCCCGGGCCTGTGTTCCTTCCCTAAAACTGTGTTGAAACTAAAATCCAAATTGGCATCTCTGGCCACCTGTCAGCCCCTAGTAAATGGTACCCTAGATACCCAGGGCATGGTGACCAGAGAAGAGCCCTAAGGGCTGCAGCACTTATTGTGCCACCCTTAGGGGCCCTGTACCCTGACACCCACACACTGCCCTTGCAGGTTGAGTGCCTAGGTACAGAACTAAATAAAGAGTCGACATGGCACACATCCCTGTGTGCCATGCCCACAAACCCACTGCCCTGGTATACATCAGTCGGCCCTCTAGCTTGGTGCCCTATGCCAGTGGTGTGGGCACAGGTGCATGAGCCCTGTGCCCCTACAGTACCCAGGGCCATTCCTGGGCACTGTAAGCGCAGTGATGCCATTAAGAGTATATGGTGCTGGGAGGTCGTCAGTACGAACTCCACAGCACCATAATGGCTACACTGAAGACTGACAAGTTTGGTACCAAACTTCTCAGCACATTAAACCCACACTGATGCCAGTGTGGGATTTAATGTAAAATGCACCCCAGAGGGCATCTTAGAGATGCCCCCTGAAACCTAACCTACAATCCACGTCTGGACTGAGTGGCTGCCCAGGCTGCCACACAGCAGGCATGTTGCTGGACCCCTGGGTGGAGAGCCCCTCGCTCTCCTGGGCCTGCAACAATGCACATCCTGGGCGAGGTGCTAGGACTCCTCCCCCAGGATGGGCAGGGGGAAGCTTCAAAGGCATGCCACCTTTGTGAGCCTCTCCAGGCCAGTTGCTGTACTCAGAAACTGGCTCCCACCAGTTCTAACCCCCACTCTGGCGGGAAGACTGGCGGGAAACCCTACATCAGGAAGGGGGGTGGTGCCAGCCTGTGCCAACCCCACCCCTCAGGTGGGAGAGGCGAGGTGAAGCACGACCCCGGGCTCCGGCCATCTTGAAGATGGGGAGCCCTGCCCAATCACAGCTAGGCTCCTGCCCCCCTCCCACAGGAGAGGAGCGGGCTAGGGGGTGTACCCACCCCAAGACACGGACCTATTGGTCCCTGCCCTTGCCCTACCTGTAACGCCCCTAAACCTAGTATTTAGGGGCACCCTGAACCTTCCTTCCTCAGATCCCGATAAGAAAAGAAGAAAGAAGATCAAGAAGAAGAAGACCCGCTGTGCAGCTGCCAACAACAGGACGACACCCACTAACTTGGCTCCAGCCCTACCGGCCTATCGATCCTGGAACCTGCTCCTGCCTAATCCCGACGACTCCTGCGGACAGCAACCTTGGGACCCCCGTAGGACTTGCCTGCCTTGACCCTCTTGAAGACTGGGACTCCCATAAGCAGAGGCTCTGCTTCAACACCCATACCCCTGGGGCCAGCCAAGAAGCACCAGACCAACCCACTCGGCACCCGCCGAGCCCGGCCCGCGCCCGAGTGATCCAAGACCACGAGGACATCCCCTCGATGACTCGGACCGAAGTTCAGTGCCCGAAGACCACTCCTCGACCAACCAGACGACGCCTGCAGCCTCAGAACCAGGGACCCCTCCAACCGCAACCAGCCGAGGGTAAGATTTCCCGACGCCCAAAGACACCCCTGCACCCGGCACCCTGCATCCCCCTGTGCCTTCCTTTGGGGTACCTACCTCTTCTCCAAGATCCCAACTTACCTCTCAAAGTGGTGGTTGCACCTGAAGAATCACCGTCCCCGAGTCTGCAGCCTTTGTTCCCTTTTTACCTTTCCGATTGAAAAACATTGAGCCCCCGACGTCTCAAAAGAACCCTGCACCCAGCCCTCCGAGTGCCCCTGGCCGTGCACCCTGTGTCCTAACCTACTTCCCCATTTGCCCTGAGCAAGTGACCAGGAGCCCAGCTCCCACAGCCGCGTGGCCTGCTAACCAGCAGCCACCAACCGAAGGCCCCCTGCCTCTCATGGGATAACATTGGGCCTAACTACCCCTGCACCCGGCTGCCCCTGTGCCGCTGAGGGTGAACCAACTGTACCTACCTGACCCTGGGGGACCCCTGAGTCTAGGCCCAGAACCGTAACTTCATCACTCGAGTACTCACCTGGGAACCGGTAACTCACTTACCTGCCATTGGATAACATTGACTGGTTTGACTCGGAAAATCGTGTAAAGTTTTGGAAACTTAAAATATTCCTATAAAATCAGCCGAATTCCGAATTTCGAAGTACTCACCTGTGATCAGGGGAGAAGCCAGTACTGTACCTTGTAGCCCAGTACTGAACCGCAACAGTAATCCGAACTGGGTTTACTAGTAATCTGAATTTTCTCCATAGGAATCCATTGTCTGCTTTTCTGTGAAATTTCGTCTGTCTACTTTTGAAAACTTGAAATATTCTTTAAAAATCGTACTAAGTACTGAAACGTAATTACTTACCTGTCTTAAGTAGAGATCCCACTGCTGGTCCTAGGAGCCCAGTACTGGGTTACAAAAGTAACGAGAACATACTTTACCTGTAACATGAAATTTCTCCCATTGGATAACATTGCCAGATTTTCACTGAAAAGTTTTTAAGTGTGAAGTTTTAAAATACCTTTTTATTCCTTAAAAATCACTGCAATAACCAAAAGTTTTTACTAAACTGTTTCCAGCTTAGACCCCAGGACTGAATCCAGGATCCAGTCCTGGACTTACAAAAGTAATCTACCAAGTAATCAACTGTAATTGTGTAGGAAAAACCCATGGAGCTCAATGCTAAATTATGTTTAGAATTGTGTTGCCTACTGCAACCCCTGTACCTATTGTGTTTACAAAGTCTATTGCCTTTCTGCAAAGTACTCATATGAGACCTCTCATATTGAGAAAAGTATCATTTTGATACCTGTTGGTTCTAAAAATAAAACAACTATATCTTTGATATAAAAACAATTGGCCTGGAGTTCAGTCCTTGAGTGTGTGAAACCTTTTGCTGACTGAGTGTGTACAACAAATGCTTTACAATGTCCTCTGGTACTGCCTTACTGCTCGACAAAGCTACCACTTTTGAGAGTAAAGTCAGCCCTGACTTTAACCTCTGTTATACCTCTGGGGTTGATGGCCACTATACACACTGTACCTTACTTTGGTCCAGTGTATATAGGACCACTTTGTCACAAAAAGTGAGAGAAAATTATGACCTGTGGTAATCAGAAGAGGAGAGGTTTGTGAAAACTTTGGAAGTGCAGTGGGAGGATTTCAATATATTCTTTGATTTTGATGTCCCAAACAATTTATGGGCTATGAAGAAATGTGGTGTATTACATAGTGTGATGTGCAAACACACCATGTAATAATATACTTATCTACTCCTTTAAGATAAGTAGGTTTTGTTTGCCAAACCTTCAGCTCAACCCTGGGTAGCTGAGGCTTTGAGCACACAAAGGAACCAGTGTAAAACATTTAAAAAGCACCAAAACAATTGAAGTATTCAAGAATTCCAGATCCCAGCCCGAAGAAGTGGGAAAAGATCTGGGGAGCATGACAAGCCTAAATGGGGTTTTGATGTTAATGGGGAGGGTGGGTGCAGGGTTTGGGTCTAAAAAGAGCTCTTGTAGTTTTGATTACTCCACTGCTCTACAAGGTTGGTCTCTGTCATTTATAGTGTTGGTACTATGTTATTCGACATGTCCAGATGTGAATTCCTCTGTGCTGAGCATGTTTGCAATAAAAAGAATAAAAAATAAATAAATGAATTTCCGACCCTAATTTATAAAAATAGCCTGTCTTTTTATGTATTTCTAGACGTGACAATGAAAACGATCTGCCGGAGAGTTCCTGAGAAATAGAATTTACAAGGTATAGTAAATCAAGGCCTTTTACTCAACTGCAAACAAGCATTGGCAAGTGCTCCTGTTAGCGACGCCTTAAACAGAACCAACTACTGACCATGAAAGTGGGGGAAGGATGTGCTGTAATGGCCAGAGTTTGGTTGGATAAGAGGCAATATATAGGCACATGCACTTAGGTACACAAGAACACGTAATAACAAGCATTTACAGATGAATGTATTTTTGGTCTTTTTATTCTTTGTTGCGCTTCACATGATACATTCAGCCAACGCGTTTTGCCCCAACATGGGCTTCTCCAGGGCAGTATGATATTGCAATAGACATGTTCTTTGACGCGTATGTCCAAGAAGATTAAAGCGAATCCTAGTGCACATAGGTGAAGCTCATGCTAGAGTGAAGTTCTACGGGTATTTTAGGGTTTGGTGTTCTTCAAAGCGGTATTAACCGCAAATGAAACCTGGAACCGTATACGTAAACAACGTTCTCAGGCTAGCACGGTAGATCTAAAAGCAGCAGATCATTTGAGGTGGGCAATACGATATACAGTTTGTCACTAGTTCTGGTAGTTCAGTCATCTATGACCCGGCTGCTTCTGACTCTCTCCCTTAATCAGACCCCCCAGGATATAGCGGCATGGATTAGCAAATTTAGCGGCACAAATATGGAAATTTAGCGGCACACATATGGAAATTTAGCGGCATTTTTGCGGCCCTTTATTTTACTCATAAACATTCATTTTCAGCCTTAAATCAATGGAAACTGTTTTAGCAGAGTATTCCACTTTGAATAGGCAACCTGGGATATGGAACAGAGGAAGCAGTCCACAGGTGAAGGCTCCTTAACCACCCCCTCCCCTTTCACACACCCACTAGGCATTTCCGCTCTGCCCAACTGGCCCTGGCCCCCACCCCCACCCCACGGGTCCACAAGACCACAGCCGGAAGAAGATCCTTCTGCTACCTTGCTGCGAGGTAATTGTCCAAAGTATCCTATTTGGTCCCCTAGACCTCTGTCCTGTTGGAATGGTCTCCCAACCCAAGCCGGAGTTTCAAACTTTTCAAAAGTTTTTATTGACCAATGTTTGGTTGCGGTTGTATTTAAAAGTAATATTATTGTCTAAAATCTGTATCTCCCGACCCCTTTGGTAGATTTTGCTCATCTTGGTCTCTAAAAATTCTTAAAAATATAATCTATGTTTATACATTGGTGTCCTCTTCCTTTCGTGTTGTGTGACTTTCTCATTTCATTGTTTGGTGATTTTAAATGCTTTACACATATTTCTTCTGCTAAGCATTATGTCTCACAGGCATAGTTACCCAGGGTTGAGCTTGAGGTTAAGTTAACAACCCTGTCAAACCTCGTCCATCGAGCCCATCGAACAATCGAAACATTCGGTGTAACATTAGGATTATCCCCTTACCTCCGCACCGGAATCTACGGACCCCCACGGCGTAGTTTCTCGAACACCTGAGCTCCGGACTCCTCGAGGGTCGCCTGCTGCCCTCTCCAACCGGGGGACTTCGCCGTGTCATCGGATTCGATCTTGCTCCTCCTGCGGGGCTGCTGCCCATCAGCCGGCCTGCAAGAACTCCTCGACAGGGAGCTGCCGCTCCCCCAACGTGGCGAGGACCCGCATGGATTTGGTTTGACTCGGCTCAATACTGCGGGAGTCGCCGGAACCTCCGTCTGCCCCTCCAACAGGAACCCGCCGCTCCATTGACGTGGCGAGGACCCGCACGGACTCGGTTCAACACTGCGGGAGTCACCGGAGCCTCCGACTGCCCCTCCGACCCCGAAGTCGACATCCTGCACGTGAGGGAGAAGGGAGCTACGCGTCGACAGCCTCAACCCGCGAGGAACAAGGTAAGGGTGGCCCCCTGCCCCCCCGAACCGCTATAACAAAGATTGTGCCACCCGACTGGACTGAACTCCAGCGACCCGCCCGACCTCCACCTCACCTGGTTTCCCTCCCAGCATCCGGACCCTACCCGACCCCTGCTACGGTTTCGCCCACGCTCCTGGGGCTCCGCAGCCTTCTGGCGGGTGCTCTCCTCCCTCTCGACAGAATCTTTCCCCGCTGCGGCCGCCAACCTCACAGCTTCCACTGAGGTCCCTGGGGAGCATTTCTCTCGCACCAACAGCTGCTATGGCATGCAGGGAGAAGATTGGCTGCCGACTTTGCCCCTCGAGCATTGCACTAATAAATCATCAGCTGTTGCCTTAATCATCCCATGCGCATATAACAGCCTCTGTAGTATCGTGCGCTGGGATCCACCGAAATAAATAAAGAATAAATGAATAAATAAATATTTAAAATACGATTGACCTAACCTCACTGGTTGCTGATGTAAACCCCAAACCTGATTCAAAATGGCAGCCCCTGAACAGCATCCATAGAAAGAGGACTGCTTCTCGAAATAATCAAGGTCAAGACTCAAAATGGAAGCCCCTGGACAGCATCCATAGAAAGAGGACTGCTCCTCGAAACAATCAAGGTCCCCTAACTGGACCCCAACCAAGCTTGCCCTCAATCAGCTATAATGGAGAGAGGACTGCACAAATCCAGTCTGTAATAACAGAAAGAGGACTGCACAACCTCTATCCACTGAAACAGAAAGAGGACTGCTCACTCTTACAACCCTGGGGCGGCCATCTTGAAGTGGCACTGACTGACGGCATTTACCCACAACAACCAAGACAAGCCATAATCCCCCCTTCAAGCACCTCTATCCTAACGATTATGTCCACATTGACTGCCGCTCACTGATCCAGGTCTCCACGAGTGTGCCCATCCCAAGCCACCATGGTGGGCCCTGGTCTAACTGCCTCTGGGACAATCGCTTACACCTTGGTCTACCCCCCTAACCTCTCAAAAAACGCCACAAAAGCCTTCAAACATCTCACCCTGAAAAACCATCCCGAGACACTGATCTCGGACCTACGTTACTGTGCGGACATAGGCACCATCACTAACGACCTTGTGTTCTACTCCAGAAGAATCCCCGCTTGGCGCAATACCTTTTCAATATTCCTTAATGTACGCTCATCCAGGAACATTCCATATGGCACTAAGCTCACAACAGTGCCATCAACAACCCTTTAAGCTGTCCTCACTATCACCCTCTACAAAAGCGGCATTGTACTGATCCAAGCCTCAGCAAAAAACCTTGACAAATTCTCAGATCTTTTTACCACTCTCCGAAACCATGTGCATGACACTGGGACGCCGACCTACACACGGCCTGACCCTACTCCAACCCCCCTGCCCAATGTAGAACACCTTAATCCCCTCACTACTCCCACCAACCTCCTTAACGCTTTGGACCAGAGACCCGTGATTCCACACCTCCATGCTCCCCACTCGAAATCCACGGCTTCCATCACAGCTCACCCTAACCCCACCAGGCCTCCTAAAACCACCCGAGCGAAATAAACCCAGAACCTTTGGTCTCCTCCCTCCATGCTCCCCACTCGGTCTCTAAGATCATTACGACATCAACATCTTTCGCTGTGACAGGTCAAGCCAGCCCCGCTAACACTCAAGCCACCCCCTCTTTGATTCCTAACACAGCCCACCCTTGCCCTCCAACCTCCCCCTCCTCAGCGACTCCTCCTGTAGCAGGTCATGCCAGCCCCGCCAACACTCAAACCACCCCTTCCACGACTCCTATCACAGCCCTCCCTTGCCCTCCAACCCCCCCTCCCCAGCGACTCCTGCTGCTGCAGGTCATGCCAGCCCCGCTAACACTCAAGCCACCCCCTCCAAGACGTCTAACACAGACCACCCTTGCCCTCAAAACGCCCCCTCCCTAGCGACTCCTGTTGTTGCAGGTCACGCCAGCCCCGCCAACACTCAGGCCACCCCTTCCACGACTTCTAGCACAGCCCTCCCTTACCCGCCAACCCCCCTTCCGCAGCTATCTATTCTCTGCACTCCAGAGCCTCCAAAATAATTCAGAGCTTCCACTCCTCCATCCTCGATCTAACAAACCTCCTCCACCTCACCGAACTCTCTTTCGCAAACCTCACACCTCAGGTGTCTTCCCTTCCAATCCCAGAGCTTCCCAAACGCCCCCTACCGACATCCTTGAGACATCTTCCCCCCCCTCAAGCACTCTAGCTACCTATCAGAGGAGGAAACCCTTGACATCGCCCTCTCCTACAACCTTTCTCTCACGCCAACAAACTCACAAAACCTCACTGAAAAGGAAATCCTGTATTTTCTCAAAGACCATAACGCAGTACCTACCTCTCTACCTTGTCAACCAGACGTGAGTGCTGCACACGCCATCTGCACGGTCGCTATTAACCCATACAGATCGGCCCCCCTCTGCAATAGAAGGGTGAACAGAAGCAACCTTGCATCCGTACCCCTGTCGGACCCGACCCCCGCTACCACCCCCCTCCCTGCTCTGAAGGGGCCCTTAATCAACTGCCGCTCCACAGTAAAGCATGCGGCCGATGACGCTGCTCTCATTCTGAACAACAACACAGACCTAGCCACTAACAGAATCATGGCTTAATGACGCATCATCCCCATGCCTCGACCTCTTAATCCCCCCAACTTTAACATTGCCAAGCTAGACAGACCACATAACAAACAAGCATTTACAATGCAACGGTTTTGCCTTTGTAGAAGTTAGAGCTATTGGCATTGTAAATGACAACATTTTTATTTATGTGTTCGTTTTGAAAACAGATAAATGGCATTGTCATTTATAATGGCAATAGCCTAATCTCTCGCAAATGCCACACACACACACCCACAGAGAGCCCCCCCCACACAGAGCCCCTCCACACGGAGCCTCCCCACACACACACAGGCCCCCCCCCCACACACACCCAGACAGAGCCCCCCCCCCACACACACTCAGACAGAGCCCCACTTGGGTCGTGGTTCTTATACCACTTTTTTAGTATATGGTTTGGTCCGCCTCTGAGGCCCAGTGTTTCTTAGTGCTATTTACTGGCCATACCTGTACCATGCGGTTTGCATCTAGTGCTTCGATAGCAGTTCATAGCTTCAATGTGCGGCACTCGTTCGGCAAGCAACAATACACAGCCATGGTACTTCTGATTAAGTAAAGTGTGAATTGTCCAATGTATAATACGTGCTCACTTTAGCCTCAAGTTTACATCTCATTGTGCAGTTCTCGTGCATTCGCTAAGGGTTTTACCAATGCGATATTCAAAAGCGGTCTGTCACCACCAGTGCTCTTAACAACAATCGAGGAGTATTTGGGCTGGCGCTGCTCATAGGCGCTCCTCGTTAATACTGCCAACTCTTACTTGGGCGAAATGCTTTTGTACGGACCTGCACATTGGTAGTTCTGCAGTTCTAATCATCCCTACCGACACGAAGATGAGAACGGAGGCGCACTTCCTACCTTGGTTCAGCCGGGAGTCTCTGCACTGCTTGAGCGCTAATCACAAACGCGTTACTCGGGACATGGTCTGTGTTTGAACGGCGCGCGGCTGTAACTCCTGAAGTCTCACGAGATGATGCGGAGCGTGACCTGCTCCTTTTGAAAACAATGATGTTAATGGCTCCCTGCATTGGAGTGAATTACTGTCCGTTACCGGTACATACTGTATTATTTTAGCGTATACGAACCTAGGTACTTTGTACACTCTGATGCTCCTGCAACCTGCATTGCACTTACCCGAAAGATCCTACAGTTTATTTGTAAAGTTTTATTTGTAAAGTTTTATATAGCGCGAACTTGACCCAAGAGGTATCAGAGCGCTTTACATTTAGGATCGTTGCGTTACAAGTTACACCAGATACAAGAGCTTAGTAAGATACAGTACATTAGATAGCGCCACACGTGTGAGTCTGAAGACAACTTAAGGCCCTGGCACGAATTATTTTACAAAAAAAGCACTGCCAGCACAGGGGCAACTTCAGCATAGGGGCTCATGAGATGCGGAGTATGAGGAGTAACAGAGAGCGGACAGTCAGTCATATATGTCATATTGTTCATTTTCTATAGCGCTTTACCCCTCCTCTACTCTGCTTTAAAGCACTGAGTGGGGAAAAAAGACATAAGGCAGGGAAGGACATGAGAGGGCAGCAGGCACTAGACATAGGGCGAGTGTACAACATATGGGAGGTGGGTACATGATATGTAAAGGTGAGAAATTGTGCAGTGCTTAAACGCCCCACTTTTGTGTCAAAGCGCTACAGAGGGGCAGAAAGTAAATGGGGGTTTAGGGTGAGGATGGGAGAGGGAGCCCCCGCCGACAAATAAAAGGCGAATGAGTAAGCCCCGGAGTAAGAGATGCTTTAGGAACAGAGACATGAAATGACACAATACAGCAATATTTGAATTGAAGATGAGGGCGTCTCCTTTAACAGGGGAGAACTGGCCAGTGTGGCTGAGGTCACAGGGTGACAGTGCGCCCCCACCCCCTCCCACGACGAGCCACCTTTAAACTCTCCCCTACAGTGTGATAAAGGCTGCGCCGGAGCTTCGGCAGACCTCTGGTGTACAGAAAGAGGGGTGCACAGACTGATGGGTCCTTATCTGACCTCATTAGGCGTTTTTACACACTACCCCCAGATGCAAGACTTCAGCCTGGCACTGTTGATTCGCAACACCTGCTCGGCCGATGCCAGCACACAGGGAACCACGTCACCATAAAAGCCCCAACACACGGTATGCCAGAAACACTCCACTCCCTGGGGCTGAAACTCACGGCTTGGCACTCAGTGTTAAATGTATACTCATGCTGTGAACGGTAACATTTTGGGCGCGTGAGTACATTAACACCATGAGTGAGTGAGCACTTTGAGTATCCGAGCAGGCGACAATTCTGTTCATGCAGAGATCTCACTCAGCTCCACGTCGAGTGTGACACATTCCTCTTGCATTGCATTCTGGTACTTGAAGTGTTTGCAGAATGTAGGAAATAAAGGCAAACCACCACTGGGATGGGGCAGCTCCAGGCCTCGTGGCAAGGACACAGAATGTGTATTTATTTTTTTGAGAAGTTTTATATAGCGCTGGCTATACCCCGAGGTATCAGAGCGCTTTACATGAGGATCAGAGCGTTACAGGTTACATCAATTGCAGGCCTCAAGTAAAGACAGAGGAGAAAATAACAACAACAAAATGTAGTCACCTCCCCTACTCTGCAGGGCCCTCTTGGTTCTCACCAGCCTCATCTTCCATGTGGGCCGCAAGCGCTGGACGCTCACCCAGCAGCTTGGCCAGAAGATACTATTTCTGCTAACTAGTCCCACCTTTCAATCACAGAGGAGCCTTTTCTACTGTACATTCATAAAAATAATCTTCGGTCATCCCTACAAGTAAATATGCCTCGTCGTTAGCCACAGTGCCCGGAAGCCACAAACTATGGCACACAGCGCTATCTTCTCAGCAAGTTACATAAAACTTGTAACATTGTTTCTGGAGACGGGCTTTGTCCCGCGAGGGTAAGAGCTCTTCGGGCTGAGCGACTGCTCCAGAGCTTTCAGTGTTACCATGGCAACACATGTTCGGATGAGCCCCTCCTACTTTCATCTATGTGAGCAGATAAAATGAGTACCACTAACTTAGATATTAACTGCAGCTATAATTTAACCACCATGAGGCAGTTCCGTCTGTGGCACGCCACGAGGGGTTTGTTCAACATCGATTACATTGTTATTATGACATTTGCAGCACCTGCTTTTCTTAAACTCTGAAACAAAAAAAGGGGTTTGGAGAACCCATGTAATAGTGGCATGTACTTTCGGCAACAGTAACGCATCATAGTAACGCATACACTGTCTCTTCCTACAATGCTGTCTGGGGGCTCCGGTGACAGTCACGAGCCACTTGCTGCCACCTTGGGGAGAGTTCAGTTTAAGCCCCACCCTTTCCCCCCCTCCCCCCCGCAACCGAACCCGTGGGGAGAAGCGCCCCAATAAATCAGAGCAGTCCCTTCGTTTAACTCTTTCAATACTGTGACATGTAAACAGTTCCCGTTCTCCCCGAAACACTAAAATGCGCCCACCCCACTCCTACCACTCCTATACCAAGGCCCCGCCAAACTTTCATGCAGATAGTTCACCCCAAAAGGGGTCATAATCAGAGCTGGGGTGGCACATATTGACAGACGGGTCCCCGCTGGAAAAAGCATGAAAGGCTGTGGTAGTAGTGCATCTTGGGGGCCTCGGGCAAGACATTTTGGGGGCACCTGTGCAGAACAAGTTTGAATGTTATAAACCATTCCCTGAAAATTGCCAAAAAGCGCATCGACGCCTCACCAGGGTAGTAAGCGCTAAATAATTGCAATCACAATAATGTATACCCTCTGTGATGCCAAATAACACTTGAATTATATTAAACTTTAACAGGGTAACACAACCGTTGAAATATGTTATGACCTGGACCAGTGCTTGAAATGGAAAAATAGAAATGCAGGCACTCTGTATGAGAGGACCCGCTTCTTGAAAAGAGAGAGAGAGGCGGAGGTCAAACAGAGAGAAATTTCACTTTCACAGAGGGGCCCTTGGGAGGTGGGGGCCCTGGGCAATTGCCCACGTTGGTCTTGCCTTATAAACGTCCCTGGCTGGTAGACGGTGTAATATCACATGGACCTCATTCACAGCTCAGAGAGTTCAACGCGTAATTAAATCTTTCCAACCACTGCACCACGTGAACCCAGCGCACGAGGCATTTTGTGTACGTAACACGCGCATTACAAGCAAGAACAGCAGAGCCGAAAACTTACTTAGTTCAGTATGCCCCCACAGGAGAGGCACTGGACCCGGTCCTTTGGCCCCACGTGAAAGAAGCCGGCGCTGGCCAGGTGTGCACCAAACGCTGTGCCACGGTCGGACACCTTTCGAAGAACCTCAGCCTGTAGAGCTCGCGCGTAGTTCTTGTTCTTCGCGCCATCTTGCTGGTGCTCGAGCACAGAGAGACAAGTCAGGTCCCGGGCCGCGCTGTGATTGGCTGACGTCACGGGGGTGTCCCGGGCCGGCAGCCAATCACAGCGCGGCCCGGGAATGACGTCACGGGGGTGTCCCGGGCCGGCAGCCAATCGCAGCGCGGCCCGGGACAAAGGGGCGGGGCTTAAAAAAAGCACCAGAAACGCCCCCGAATCGCGTTTTCGGGAGAAAGCGCGATTGACAGCCTCTGTCTCCCAATGGCTAGCCTCCATTTATGGAGCTAGCCAATGAGAGGCAGAGGCGGGTCATCGATCATATATAGAACTCAATAGGTTTTTTAGCGAATGCTCACTACGTGAGCATTTGCAGGCAAAACCTAAAAAGGTGGCGGAATCGCCTGCATCCATCGCTCTAACCTCCTTGTCACAGAGCTTCTAACGGATACCACTGATGCCTGTGAATATCTAGCCCTCTCAGTCTGCAGTAGCACCACCCTCCTTTGTAACCTACACATCTTTTACCACCCCCCAGGCAATAACGAATCCTTCACTGACTACCTCATGGAAGTTATCACGGCTAAGAACTCCCCCCAACACCAAAGACATTTTCCTCGGTGACTTCAACCTGCACTGGAACGACCTTAAGGACCCTCATGTCAACGCCATTAAAGACCTCATGACCGATCTAGCCCTGACCCAAGCGTGCCCTCTCCCAACCCACTCGAAAGGGGCCACTCTAGACTGGATCATCTCCAAGGAGGCAACCGTCAAGCTCATATCGATTGACCCCTGTGACTGGTCAGACCACCATGCCATCACCTTCCTGCTACCTGGCACCCGCAGGACAAGGACACCACAACCGGTGCTCCCAAAACGTTGGGCCAGAAATACCAAAAACCCAGACCTCAATGAACTTGAGATTCGCTGCATATCCGACCCCCCCTCCACATCACCTCAGTCAGTGACCTAAATGATTACTACTCTGCTACAATGTCGAGTATCTTGGATTACCTAGCCCCTCTTAAACTAAAAATAACTCAAGTCAAAAATAGAAACCCATAGTTCCCTGGTTCCCTCAACAACGAGAGGAGATCCCTCCGACAAACCAAAAGAATCTGGAGACAACACCCCTCGGCAGATCATCTAAAACTTCTTCGCCAGGGCAGAAATACTTACAACAAGAATATCGTCAACTCAAAAAAAGAGTTTTTCAGAGTGGAATTAGGAAATGCCCAGAACAGACCACGCAAACTCTTTGAGTTGGTCAAACTCCAATCGAACAAACTGTCCAAAACATCGAAAGAAAGCCGCAAGTCTGTCATCTCCTCCGAGGATTTCTCCTCGTTTTTCGCGAACAAAATCAAAACCTTAGATATCGAACTCAAGGCTGCCTCACTCCCCCCTCCAATCCTCGACCTTCCAACTCCTCTCCCCCTGTCGCCATGGTCCTCACCGAAGAATCTAGCACACTGGTCCGAATTCACACCTTACGATGAAGACGCTGTCGCCAAAATCCTTTCCACCCTGAACCCTAATAACCATTTCAACGACCCGCTCCCCTCAAACTGTCTCGCGACCGTTGCCAAATACATTATTCCCAGCTGGACTGCGATAAACAACGCCTCTCTCTGACAGGGATCAATTCCGACCTATCTGAAAGCTGGCCAAGTCCTCCCCATTCTGAAAAAAACGTCACTGGACCCGGCGTCCCCAGACAACTTTAGACCAATTTCCAACATTCCTCTCTTGGCCAAAGTGCTGGAAAAGTGTGTACAAACACAGCTTAGTCACCACATCAACAACTTCCATCTACTCGACGACTGCTAATCCGGCTTCCGACTTGGACACAGCACTGAAACAACCATGCTCCACATTGTCGATGACGCTCTTCAAGCCCTAGACAAAACCTGTCTCCTAATCCTCCTTGATCTATCCTCGGCCTTCGACACGGTCAACCACGAGATGCTACTCGAAAGCCTCACACTGAGGATGGGATTAGATGGCACAGTCCTTGACTGGTTTAGTTCCTACCTCCAAAACCGTTCTCAGAGAATCCTAATCAATGGCGATCTGTCCGCTCCTTCCGTGGTCACGGTGGGAGACCCTCAAGGATCAACGTTGTCCCCCACCCTCTTCAATCTCTATTTAGAACCCCTTGCCGAAGTCCTTCTTACTGCAAATATCTCCTTCCATATGTACGCTGATGACACTCAGATCTATATAAAAATCTCTTCTCTTGCGGAGATCCTCACCTTGAATGAGGCCCTGAAGCTGACCGTCAGATGGCTCTCCTCCAACCAACTCAAACTCAATGCTAAGAAAACTGAGTTCCTTTTAATCTCCCCGCCCAAGAGCAACCCTGAGATCCAGTCATGGATTAAAGCCATCACAGCCTTAAACTGTTCCCCAACCATTGTGGATTCGGCCAAATCGTTGGGAATTACCTTGGACTGTAACCGAAACATGCAAGACCACATCAACGCAATGACCAAATCTGCCAGATTCCACCTGAGCTACCTATGGAAACTGAAACC
Organism: Lissotriton helveticus; assembly: GCF_964261635.1. Classification (NCBI taxonomy): domain Eukaryota; kingdom Metazoa; phylum Chordata; class Amphibia; order Caudata; family Salamandridae; genus Lissotriton; species Lissotriton helveticus. The sequence goes on from NC_136062.1 coordinate 264,990,049, forward strand.
TTTTCTTGACCCTCCTGACCTAAAACTAGCAGTCCAATCACTAGTTATCTCTCGACTGGAATATGGTTGCTCCACCCTCTCCGGCTTACCCAAGATCTCGCTGGCTCCCTTAAAAGCCTGCCTCAACGCAGCCGCCAGACTACTTACAGGCTCCAGAAAATTCGATCATATCACTCCTCACCTGAAAGCTTTGAAATGGCTTCCCTTCGAGGCTAGGATCCACCTCAATCTGGCATGCATCACGCACAAGGCCTTACACTCTAACTCCCCTGCGTATCTTGCACAGAAGCTGGTGATATCCGGTGGAAGCAGAAACCTACGATCGACCAATGCCCTCCTCATCCCGCCTGCACGCTTTAGGAAAATAAAAACCTACAATCTGGCTTTCGCCGGGACTGCACCAAGAATATGGAACTCCCTCCCCCCTGATATCAGAAGAATCCCTTCCCTGGCACACTTCAAAAAAGAGGCTAAATCCTTCTTCATGGGTAAATTCCTTGGATACACCCGTCCCACAGCTACCTGAGAGACTATTGCCTCATCCTGCGACCCTGTATAGGACTCGTGTGATATCCTGCCTATTGTATGACTCTGTCTCTGTAAAATGCCCTGATGTATAGTTTTCCCCTATCCCTATTGTACTGTACTTATGTGATATCCTGCCTTCCCTATGACCCCTCGACCCTGTAAGCTCTCTGATGTACAGGTCTTCTCCTTCTGTATTACCCTATTAATATGTAAAGCGCTCTGAAACCCTCACAGGTCAAGTTCGCGCTCTATAAAACCTTAAAATAAAAAATAAAATAAAATAAATGATATAGTGCACCCAAATACTCACAGGTAGAGAGAGGTGAACTGGGCATGAATGAGCATTCTGCTGCTGTGGCATTTTCGCAGTGGTCTGCAGGCCAGCAGACTTCTTTCAGAGAAGGACGGACTAGCATGACACATCCATGCCCCCATTGCTCTAGTTTAGTCACAGCCTGTTGCACTGTAGGGCTGGTTTTTGTTACGGTCTGGTCCAGTCGGTGAGGTTATGGGAGAGAAGTGGATAGAGAGAGGTGGAACATTGGATTGGAAGAGGTGAGGTAAAAGGAATAAAGTTAGAGAGATAAGAGATTATCATTTAATGATGTAGAAAATAGGTTAGAGGGATGGGTGGAGAAAGAGAGAGAGAGAGACACTGCCTACTGGGTTCCCACTGTGGTCCTGAAAGAACTGAATCACTCCTCTCCTCGTCATCTTGTGCTGTGTCTCAGCCTGTAGCCGACCTTTAGGTTGAACTTGTTATGCATTTGACACAAGGAAGTTGTATTTTCCTGTATCAGTGAATGTTAGAAAACAAGCCGGTACAATGTAATATTCAGCATGAGTACATCCTGCTCAGAGGTGGTGGGGAATAGGCTTTCCAGGGCAGGGGAGCCGTAAACGTTTTGGAATACATACAAACGTGGTTTTGTGGGCATACAGTAACTTTTTCATGGCAAATTCCACCTTCAAAAAAGAGATTTACTTCTGTCAAGGGCAACATACATCTGTTTTCAAGGTGGGAAGTATTACAGGGGAACTCCGGGAAAGCTTTGTAAATCAGAAATAAATTAAAATGTGCACCCAAGCGAGGAGTAAACTAAAGGGTGCATATCTAAGCATTTTTTTCTGAATTGGGCCCACATACCTCTTAACATATAGAACAGTGCGACATTGATTTCAATTACAAGATACATGCCATTCATATTTCAGGTACATTATGCATTGCCATACATAGGCACTCAGTGATGGAGGAGAAAGACAGACAGTTTCGGTACCACGGAGTCCACCTTCTTCCTTATAGTCATTACATTATGACAGTGAGTCATGTTCAGGAAACAGGCAACTGCATTGTCCCCTTATATTTCAAACAAATGTTTAGCCTCTTCCCCTACACAGAGTAGATAAATGTCTGTACTCTTACTCAGCACTGAGTTTGTTACATTCAGGCAAACTCTGCGCTGAGTGCTGGACGGAGCCTAGAGTAGAGTCTTTTCTTGTTTTCTTTATTTTCCAGCTTTTGTTTGATTTGATTTGATTTTGAGATTTGTAGAGCGCTCGAATGCCCGAGGGTGTCTTGGCACTGTCAAAGATTAGCTGCTCAGCGGTGGATCTGGTGCACCCTCCGGCTAAGATGAGAAAAGCCAGGTCTTTAGGTTCTTTCGGAAGGACCACAGTGAGGGGCTGTTTTTCAGTTCGACGGGAAGCTTGTTCCATGTTTTTGCCGTGTTGCCTATGAAGCTTCTCCCCCCCACCTTAGTTGTTTGAATCTGGGGGTCATGAGGAGCTTGGCACTGCTGGATCTAAGAGTCCTGGTCGGTTCATAGGGTTTTAGGTTTCTTTTTAAGAATCGTGAGCCTGATCCGTGCAGTGTTTTGTAAGCTAGACAGGCTGACTTAAACTGAATTCTTTTTTCTACAGTGAGCCAGTGAAGGCCTCTCATTTTTCTGGCTACTGATTCGAACTTAGGAATATTTAGAACCAGCCTGGCTGCCGCGTTCTGGAACCGCTGCATTTTTAGTAACAGCTTTTTTTGTAGCCCTACATATAAAGCATTACCATAATCTAATTTAGATAGGACTAACAAGGTAACCAGGGTTTTGGAGGTGTCAGGTGGTATGTATGGCAACAGTTTCCTAATGAGTTTCAGCGTATACCAAACAGATGAGGAAAGGTTGTTTATTTGTGCTTCAAAGGTTAGTTTGGAGTCAAATATGACACCTAGGTTCCTCACATTGTCCACCGGGGAAAGACATCTGCCGAGGCTGTCTGGCCACCAGAGGTTAGACCAGATGTCCGGATCGGCCCCCAGTGGCATGACCTCCGATTTATCACCATTTAATTTTAAGCAGTTGTCCTGCATCCAGTGACTGACCTGGTCCATGCAGAGTCTGAATCTATCCGCGGTCTCAGTGGTATTGTTTGAGATTGCCACCACTATTTGGGTGTCATCTGCGTACGATAGTGGGACGAACCCACAGTTCCTGATGATGTTAGCTAAGGGGGCAGCATATAGATTAAAAAGTGACGGCCTCAAAGACGAGCCCTAGGGAACCCCCCACGGCAGACTGAAGGACCTAGATACAAATTCCCCAAGCTGAACTGAGAAGGTTCTGTTTTCTAGGAAGGAGGCCAGCAAGTTGGTGGCAGATGTGTCAAGGCCTATGTCTTTCAGCCTGCTTATGAGGATATCATGGTTAACAGTGTCGAAGGCCGCCGACAAATCTAACAAAATGAGGGCGGCCTTCCCTCCTGCGTCCAGAATACTCCTGATTTCCTCCGGTGCCATCACCAAGGCAGTCTCAGTCCCGTGATCCTCCCGGAACCCATATTGGGAGTCATCTAGGACATGCGTGTCCCTGACGAATCCTGCCAGTTGAGAGTTCAGCAGTTTCTCAAGGATTTTAGCCTGAAAAGGAATTCTTGAAATTGGCCGGAAGTTAGCTGGAATTGAGGGGTCAAGGCTATTTTTTTTAAGTAATGGAAGTACCGAGGCTGCCTTCCATGTTTTAGGAAAACAGCTGGACTGAATTATGTTGCTGAAGAGTGGCTGGAGTTGGGAGCTCAGCAGTTCTGGGAACATGTGTAGGACCTAAGGGTGGACAAGGGTCCATAGGGCCTCCGGATTTAGTGGACAGGACCAGAAGTCTGATCTCTTCGACCGAGGGGACTGAAAACTTAAATTTGGGAGTAGGGGGGCTGAGGTCTGAGGGACTGTCCTGTGTGGGGTGATCATGTTGCCTAGAACCCCCTGCATCTGGGACGATGGGCCTCTGCGGGAAAGAATCGTAAATAAGTTGCACCTTGTCCACAAAGAATGTCCTAATTTGTTGCACAGGTCTGTGCTACCTGCGACCTGTTTGGTCGCGGGCTCTGTACGTTTCTTTACCGAGGCGAACAATTCTTTACTCGAGTCTTTGGCCTCGTTGATCTTTTTTTACGAAAAATGCTGATTTTTCTTCCATAATCAGATTTTTATAAGTGGCTAAGGTTTTGCAATAATCAACTTTCTCCATTGTCCCGTAGTGGGCCCTCCATCTCCTTTCTGCCCTCCTGCAAGTCTGTTTAAGCAGTCTTAATTTCTCTGAAAACCAAGGTTCAGAGCGTTAACTCCTTTTTTGTTTTTTGATTTTGATGGGGGCGACTGCAAGCACTGCAGATTTGATCCAGTTCTCTACTTGGTGTGAGGCTATGTCGCAGTCCTTATCTAACTCTAAAGTAGTGGTGCCAAGCAGTGAGTGTAGTTCAGCGATATCGATCTTTTCCCAATCCTGGTAAGGGCGCTCCCCCTCATGAGGTGCCCTAACCATTTTTTTCTGGTCTAGGTTTAAGGAAAAATGAATTACTTTATGATCGGACCAGGGGACAGACAGCACTTCCCCTATTATGTTGTTGGGATTTGAGGTGAATATTCCGTCCAGGGTATGCCCAGCGGAATGAGTTCCCTGATTCACTAATTGAGACATGCCACAGCTGGTCATTGTCTCTAAAAAGGTAGTCGTATTTCTATCATCAACTCCTTCCAAGTGGATATTGAAGTCCCCCAGGATCGTGAACTCTGCCCTGGATAAACTGGACTCCAGAGCGGGCCCCAATAGTTGTGCCAAGGGGATATTTGCCTTTGGAGGCATGTACAGTAGAAGGCCGGAGAATATACAATTATTAGTGATGTGAATTTTAAAAGGTAGCGTTTCACACTCAGGGGAGTTGAGACTCTCGAGTCCCTGCACATGAAGTGTATCCTTGCTGATGATGGCTAGGCCTCCTCCCCGCTTCCGGGTTCTGTCGGCACGAAGGAGTGAGTAACCCATCGGCACTGCTAATGCCAGGTCAATGGCAGACGATCTATCTGCCCAGGTTTCAGTTATAAACAGGAGGTCCAGGTTATAGGTGTCAATCATGTTTGCTACTTCAGTATTATGTTTCACAAGCGATCTAGCATTCACTAGGGCGGCCTTTGTTTGTATATTTACTGGGTGACCCTGTAGCAGGCATCGAGGTACTGCTATCCTACAGCGCGTGTAGGGAAACTCATGATGACAGCTTGTACAGTATTTGACTTCATCTCCCGGATTGAGGGGTGCACAGGAGGGTTTTGGCCGTAGGTCCTTCAGTTGTGAGCTGTTATAGACCTTCCAATTTCTGATAGTTATATTTTGAGCAGGGATTACGGCCCTGGGACCGTGCCAGGCGCGGACGGGCGCAGACGGGCTTGCCTTTGGCGCGCCTTCGCCGCGCCCGCTGCGCGCGTCCACTGCACGCACGAATCCGCATCTGTTTAAATTGTCTCAGGGTTTCAACGACTAGCCCGCTCATCCCTGTACTGCTCTCCCAAGCCGGAAGTGCTGTGCTCGCTACCTGCGCCCTCCGCCCCTCCGTACAATCGGCACTTACCGTGACGGACTGGGGAGCTTTGGCGGGAAGTTGCAGCCTGTGAGTCAGAGCAGAGGCGGTAAGGAACAAATGCCTACAGTTTTAAAATCACCGTAACATCTATTTAAACAGTTTTAAAATCACCGTTAAAATGCGCCTATACAGTTTTAAAATCATCATACAGTTGCTTAAAATATGAGGAAAGATTTGTTTTTTTAAAAAGCGCGAGTTACCAGCGCCGGCAGCACTATGTAGCAGCGGAAGTCTCAATCTTATGGACCACGTATCTGCTCTACCAAGCTATTTGTAGTCCCAGGGCTTCAACGACTAGCCAGCTCACCCCCGTACTGCTCTCCCAAGCCGGAAGTGCTGTGCTCGCTACCTGCGCCCTCCGCCCCCTCCGTACAATTGGCACTTGCCGTGACGGACCGGGGAGCTTTGGCGGGAAGTTGCAGCCTAGGAGTCAGAGCAGAGGCGGTAAGGAACAAATGTCCACAGTTTTAAAATCACCGCAACATCTATTTAAACAGTTTTAAAATCACCGTTAAAATGCGCCTATACAGTTTTAAAATCACCATACAGTTGCTTAAAATATGAGGAAAGATTTGTTTTTTTTAAAAGCGCGAGTTACCAGTGCCAACAGCACTATGTCGCAGCGGCAGTCTCAATCTTATGGACCATCTTTGTAGTCCTCTTGTGGTCACACCTAGAAACCAGTTTGGTTTCCTTTTTTTTCGTTTATGATGACGAGCACAGCCTTGCATATTGTTATCTTGGAAACCTGGCATTTCCATGGAGTGCTTCTGTGACACAAAGGGCATGAAGATCTCCCAGCACAGCTGTGCTATTTGTGGGTAGGGAACAGTCCCAAGCTTTCCCATAGGTACCCTTTTTTATCAGACAGTGTCAAGAGAGGGCAATGATCCTGGTGGTGATGTCCCTGTCAGTTTCTCTCAATATCCCTCAGTCTCATCGTAGAGATTGTCCCAACTCATGGTTTGGTGGGTACGGGCTGTGGGGAGCTGCTTGCCAAACCGCTACTTTACAATGCTCAGTGCCAGGGATTGAAGTATTTGTTTTAATCAGTGTGGGAGCCGAGAAGTAGCTGTACTGGTTTAAGTCTCCCTCTTGCCTTCCTTGTTGTTGGGACAAAAATGTCCCCTGCATGGTAAATGAGCATGTTCCCCCACTCAACCGCATCTGAAACTGCCATGATAAACTTTTATTTAGGCCTCACCACCACGCTAAACTAGCATGCTTGTCCCTGATAATGCTCATTCCAGGGCCAGTTCAGTGACCTCAAGGGAAGCACCAAACATGTTCTCATTGTAGGCAGGGGGCTCCTGCCCATGCCTTGAGTACATCACGTAAAACTGTGGTGGCAATGTCCCGTAGCAGAAAACCAAACTGCATTCACAGAAGTGATTTAGCAGGCACATTTGTAAAAATCGCGGCATTTTTACAAAAGTGCTGATTTCGCGGCAAACTGCGAAATCGTGAAATCCTGGAGGGTCTGTTTAATGGCCAGAGCTGCAGACTTCAGAGCTGGGGAACCAGGTTCGAGTCTCGACGTTGGCTCAACATCCTGTGATTCTGGGAAAATTACTTAATCAGCCCGTAAATGAATGTGTCCTTAACTGGTGCCAGTGAAAAGCGCCAGTGTTGATGATTAAGTGCCGGTGCTGAGCACTGGGAACCACTGGCTCAAATTAAGCACTGCAGGGTTGGCCTATTCTCAGAGAGTACCCTCAGGGCAGACGTGGTCAATAACCAATGGGCTTTTACGTTCCCTCCCTCCTGATGGCCACTTCCTGGTAAGTGTGACATCTGGCTATCCCAAGATGCACCATTCTGCCCACTCCCTATATAGCATAGCCCCTCTCTCTCTGTCCAGATCTCCCTACCCCAACCCAGAGGAGTGGCTAACAAAGGGGCTACATGCCCCTTGAAAACTGGTTTGACAGTTTGCTTCCCCTTTCCTGTCCCTAGTGCCAACCCGTCTACTTAAACATTAGAACAGGCCAAGTGATGTCCATTTGCCCTTCAAATGTGGCTCCTCCTTCTAAGTTCACCTTTTGGGCTAACACCAGTGTGGCTTCCTGCCTGGGGGAGGTAAGACCTCATCCAGTGACAGGCCTCTTTTGTTATCTTTTCTGGAAGTTGTTCACACATCTCCCGATGAGGGCAGAAAGCTGCCTGGGAAACAGACCCCAAGTACAACTGTAAAAGGCACTAGAAACAATGGGAAACTAAAGTGGCAACCTCTAAGGTTGCATTTTGCCTATCATTAAAACGTAAAGGTAAAAATGACATTTGATTTTATGCACTGATTCTTTTTTTTTTTTATATATATTTTTATTAATTATAACACAAGAGTAGAAATGTACATTTCGGGTATCATTGGTATAACATATTACAGTGGCGAATGGGCAGATGAATAAAGAAATACAATGTAATTGTAGGCCTCTGGAAAGTATCAATACCAGCCGGAGCTGGGTCAAAACAATACAAGACAAATAACCATAAGCAAACATTATCAGAATCTGCCCACCAAGGATACAGGATATAAAATTAGACACTCGACACCCGAATATGCATAACAACAGGCTCAGGAGAATACGCCACATCTCTTGTGGAGAGGGGAAAAGGGAAAAGATAGGTCATAGAACAAAAGAAAGGAAAAAAAAAAAACACAACCCCCCACCCTGCACCCCTGCGGATGGCTACGACCTAACCTCACTAGCAGTGTGCCTGTCGCCCCCTAAACTACACCCCAAGGAAGGGAAAAGACGGAGGAGGAATATCTTACGACCCAATGCGGGCTCCCGGACTCCCCTCCCCCCCTCCGCGAACAGACGTTCCCCACCATGGTACTAAGAGAGGTGAAGCAGACTTATAAGCAAACTGATGGAGAAATCACCAGGAGAGAAAATACCATCCCGCCCAGCCCCAGACATAACAGAGGCAGCAAATCCCATTGTCGAACACAGTCAGTACACCAAAGCCAAAAAAAACAGAATCCCATATGGCCCTCACTCCCACCGATACCACCCAGCAGTGTCAAAGGAAGTCTCTGCACAGAATTAAAACAGTCAAGTTCAACCCTGGCCTCTACGATCCATCACACAAACCCTCTCCGATAGGACCAGCACAATAGCAAAGGAGTCAGAACGTTGTAGAAAGGGGAGAGGATCAATATAGCATGTAAGGGCCAGAAGAGTCAAGTCTCGAAGTCTATCAGGGATACGAAAGTCAATCCAATGAATATCGATGGAGGTCCCCAGAAACGAAGAAAGAAATAAGTCCTGTGAGGGCGATGACTTTGCCGAGTTTGCTGGCTGGTCAGGGGCTCCAGTCGCGGGCCGCTGTAGTTGCGCAGATATAATAGGCGTCAGATTAGAACGATGCTCGGGGTTCTCCTCCCGGATAAAATCAAACTTTGCGGGGGTCACCATATAGTGCGGGTCTGACTCTGGGCTAGGGTCCGGTCTCGAACAAACAGTCTCAATGCGTACGGTTAGGTTGTGGAGAGCAGCCTCCATTTGCCAGTGAAGAGCCCCGATGGCGGCCATGACGGTCCCCAGTGTCGGTCCACACGCCGTCCGATCCATCTCCGCTTAATCGATGACAAAGCAGGTCATCAACCCCGGAGGCCGGCTACTCCGGGGAAACCAACTGGAGTGGGGTGGGCGAAGTCGACTGGCGACTGTCAGGCTGTGCGCTCTTTACACCGCTGCCGAGAGCGGGGGGCCCCCCCGCGGACCCCGAGGGCTGCAGCAGGGTCCCAGGAACCGGACCCCCACTCACCACGGCATCCACGTCTCATCGCTGTCTAGCGAATATACGCAGGGACTCGAGACAACCACCAGGATCGAGAATTTGTGTCACTCCAATGAGACCGGACCCTGCCAGGTACCCGCGGCCGATGTTGTTCAACTGAAACCCGGCTGGGCCAGTACTCGAGGCCCCGGCTTACAGTCTGGAGAAGGCCCGAAAATGACAGACGGTGTAACTTCGTCAAAAAAGGTGATAAAGACTCCGGGATTGCGTTCCTGGACTCAGTGACGATTCGGACACACGGGAGTCTGGCGGGAGGTCAGGATTAAGTTCAGGATATATCCACCAGCGACGGAGGTCGACAGAGCCGGGAGCTTATGCGGCCATCTTGGTTGCTAGCGTAGCTCCTCCCCCCCATGCACTGATTCTTTTGATACCTTAGAGTACCAACTTTAGTAGTCCCATTCAGAAGTTAACAGGCCTGAGGTGTCAGCCTGTAACTCTGTACTTGCCACTGGGGCTACTACCGTTTCCTCAGTAAAAACGAGAATATCGGGTTTTTACTGCTGGAACATGTAAACATACACGTTTCACTTTTTAACATACAGCACCCTGCCTTAGGGCTCATTAGGTCTACCCTAGGGGTGACTTACATATATTAAAAGGGGAGGTTTGAGCTTTGCCATGGCAAAGTCGAGTTAGCAGTTTTAAACTGCCCTTACAGTCTGCAGTGACAGATTAGAGCCATTTTTTATCTTGCGGTACTCATGGTGGCACATTAGTGCTGCAGTTCATGAGATGCACCTCAACGTACGGGCCCTAGGTACCCTAGTATCATATAATTTATAGATAGTTTTCCCATGTTGTCCAGTGGCACCAAATGCTGCTGAGATCCTTTTCCAAATACCCTATGATGAATGGTTCACGGTCATTGACCTGTGACAGGCATTATTTTCCATTACTCTACATGAAGATAGGCAGTTCCTTTCTGATTCCAAAATAAAATCTTGACATTGTGCGGAGTTCCACACGGTTACACAGAGAGTCCCTCCATCTTTAAACAGATCCTATCGAAAAATCTGGAGACCCTGGAGTTGCCATACAACTCAGTTTTGGTCCAGTACAACGACCTAATTGTAGCAGCAACAACTCAAGATGCATGTAACAAAGATGTCATTGCCATATTGAACTATTTAGCACAAGATGGACATGGAGGTTCCCCTACAAAATTGCAGTGCTGTCAGAGATAGGCTCTGTATCTGGGATGTCACGTTGAGAAAGTAGCTAGTAAAGAGTCCCAAGAGAGAATTTCTCTAATCTTAAAATGTATCCCCCGCCCCCAATGACAGAGAGAAGTCAAGATAATTCTGGGAATTGTGAGCTTCTGTCATCAATGGATTCTTATGGTTTCCCTACCTGCATTAGCGACTTCCTCGAACTGAGAGAAAGTCGCTGTCACAACCCGGCTCTAGTAATGCTTGATTACTAAAAAGATGTTGCCCTCTAATGTTAGGACCATGAAGGCACAGACCCACAATAACACTAAATGACCAGTTGCCTATTTTTCTGCCACTCTTGCTCCAGTAGCCGAATAGTAGCATGGCTGCCTTAAGGCAGTGTCTGCAGTTGGTGTCAGTGTTCAACAGTGTGAGAGAATAGTGATGGGATATTTGCTTATTGTAATTGTTGCTCATTCAGCGTAGATTTTATGAACCCTTTCTGAACATAGCACATGCCAATAGCATAATAATAAGATATGAGCAGGTTATTCTAGCAGCTGTGAGTGTTACTCTGAAGAGATGCCACACCCTGAACCTTGCTACTCATTTGCGTTTGCCTGTGTTTGATGAAGATGATTATGAGGTTGACCATGATGTCCTTGATGTGACACAATTGTGTACTAAGCCAAGATCTGATAGTCGAGACGTCCATCTAAAAGAGCCCGAATTTATCTTGTTTGTGCATGGCTCATGTTTAACCCCTTCAGTGCTTGCGTCGGCCAATCGCCGACGCAAGCACCCCCTCCTTGGTGCAGAGCACGTCAGTTGATTGTCAAAGCCCCACCCGCTTATTAATTCACCCGCACTGCGGGAGAATTCGCGCCACGGTTAAGGGGTTAAGAAATGGAGGAGGAATTCTGAGAGCAGCTTATGCTGTGTGCACCTTAGAAAGTGTTGTGGAAGTTTCCTCTTTGCGCAATGTAGCATTCCCACAGGTGGGTGAAGTGTGCTGTGAGTTACAATTTATACCGATAACTAGTACGGTTTTCGTGTGGTCCTTGAGTTTAGATAGTTGTGGTCTTAGAGAGGTTTCATGACTTCTTCTGGTTCCCCCATTAGGAATGGCAATTATGTAATAGATTTGGTTTGTGCATTACAATTGCCCACATAACTAGCCATAGTTAAATGTGCAGCACACAAGAGTGGATTGTATTTTGTGACTGCTGGAAACCACTACGCAGAGGGATGGAAACGCTCTCATCAGAAAAATGGTACTCTCTTGAGATTAGAAAAGAGGAAATGTAAATCTCTTGAGATAACCTGGGGGCGCTGAAAAAGCACATCTGACCGTCAAGCTTTCAAACATCAACTGAATAAGTATCATCGAGCGCTTAAGGGAGTAAAGAAAGATACTTCATAAGAAGACTAAAACAAAATAGAGCTCCTCTAGATAATTATTATACACAATTGTAAAAGAACTCTCCCAGCCTACCAGCTTGTCGCAGGCCATTGCCCCTTCAGCCCTCCATTGCAACTACTTTACAGAAAAAATGTATAACATTTTCTCTACTTTCAACACACAAGCCTTTCTAGAGGAGCTCCCCTGGGGTCAGCTACGACCACACCCGGAGGCAAGCGCTCACTTGGGGAGTCTCACAAATGTGTCAGTGGAACATGTCAGAGGTCAAATCAGGCTCCCTGCATAACCCTAAGTCAGTATTTGACCTAAATAGTCAACTTCTCCTTGACAAATGCGTAGTACCCGGACAGCTGGAAACAAGCACTAATTCTTCCTCTGGTCAAAAATGCAGGATTAGATGTTTCCCCTGTATCCAACTGCCGCCCTATATTCTTGCTTCCATACATGTCCAAATTCCTGGAAAGACTTGTCAACACACAGCTGATAACCAACCATTCTGGAGGACAACAAACTGTTAGATCCATCTCAGGTGGGATTTAGAGAAAAGAACAGTACAGAATTCACCCTTCTTGCTGTTTTGGACAGCATTAGAATGGAAGTAGATCAGGGCAAGACTTTTGCCCTGATTCTACTTGAACTTTCTGCGGCATTTGATATGTTCTCACATAGCTTAATGATAAAGAAATTCATGATATAGTACTCCACTCCACAGCGCTATGATGGTTTGGATCTTTTCTAAGCAAAATAACTCAGTCCATTCAGTTGAATACTTTTAGATCTCCCCCCCCCCGCAGTTCTAAATGCGGGGACCTTCAGGGCTCCTTCCTGAGTCCAACACTTTTTAACGTGTATGTTTCGTCCCTCACCAAAATGGTCAGAAATTGGTTATTTAAGCTCTGCTTATATACAAACAACGCCCAATTGGTCATTTCTGTTGGAGAGAAACACATGGAGACCAGAAAAACCTCCCCAGCCATCTCTCTGAGGTGGCTAGATGGATGATGGCTCACTGCCTAAAACTAAATGCCGATAAAATTTAGATTTTGCTATTCGACATTGCCCACCAGATCTGGGATGCATCTTCGTGGCCAGCTTCTCTGAGCCCTGCACCAGAGCCAAAATAAATGGTGAAAAACCTAGGAGTTCTCATCGACGAATCATTATCCATGCAGGAGCAAGTCAATGTCACTTGTGTAAAATGCTTTGGCTTACTCAAGCTCCTAAGAAAACTTTTTGTTGAATTACAGTACTCTAAGCCCTAATCACTAGTTGGCTGGACTACAGAAATGCCCTATATGTGAGTGTGGGTGAGCAATATTTTTATATGGTTTCAGGTGATACAAAGTGCAGCCGTTCATGTCATCTGTAATAAGGATAGATATATCCCTGCTGCATCGGCATTTCCACTGGCTGCCTATCTGCAAGAGAGCCACATTCTAGCTTCTCTTCCACACCCACAAAGCCTTCCATGATTCCGGTTCTTTGATCCTCCGATCAAGTGTTGAATATTACAAACAAAAAAAAACTTGAAATCCCCAAATGTAGCCTTAGCCAAAACTAAGCATGTCAAGAAAACTATACCTGGAGGCTGCTTCTTTACTTATCTGGCAGTGGCCCACTGGAACCTACTATCTCTAGACCTGTGCCTTAAAATCCACCAGGTCATGTTTAGAAAAAATGGCTCTTCCCAGAGTAATCCAAACACACTCCCAGATCATTCCCCATCCCTGGCAGTGCTTCAGCTGGCAGGATGGCCAAAGTCCATACTACAACCTCTACGTCAAACAGGGAGAACAAGAAGAAGCCACGATGGCCAAGGTCCATACTACAACCTCTACGTCAAACAGGGAGAACAAGAAGAAGCCACGATGGCCAAGGTCCAAACTACAACCTCCACGTCCAACAGGGAGAACAAGGAGAAGCCAGGATGGCTAAGACCTAATACGCATGCCCCATGCCCGGGATCACACGATGAAGTCAGAGTGGCCAAAGTCTAGTCCATAAGCTCCAAGACTCCCAGAGATCCCCTGTGGAAGCAGCTGAGGCCTAATACTACAAGCTACAAAACCATCAGGAAACAAGAGGAAGTCAAAGCTGCCAGAGTCTGACACACCATGCCCCAGGGCCAGCATGAAGCACAAACATAACACAGTGGCTGCCCTGCCTTGTACAGATCTGCCTTGGAAGGAGGCAAATAGAGATACAATTGTTTACCTTCATCTACTTCTGCAGAAGAGCACTTTCTGTGTTCCAAAGTGGCAACACAAGAGCTGCACAGAAATACGCCCCTCTGCATAGAGAACCATTGAAGACTATGATGTAAAAAGATGCTCAAATAAGGGCGGGCTGCCCACAGGAAGACTGGTTGCTAAGGGATCATAGAGAAAGGCTGCCTGGCTGCAGACACAATAGCTTTGTCAGGTGTGCAGGAAAATCTTGCAAGACTTATCATGATAGAATTTAAGGAAATATAGTAAGCAAACATGGCTGAGTATTTGTAAGGTTAAGAGCGTTTACGCAAAATAGGTCAACATTAGGTTAATAGAGTATGGTTGTGTGCTGAAATAAGCTAGAGGCAATTTTAACATTTGCTTTACTTTTATAACGACTGCTAGTATTTTCACAATAATTATCATTATTCTGATACAGATGATTAGAAGACGGATAAGGCATGATAAATAATTGTTTGGTGTAAAAAACACTAATTACACTGTGTGAGTCCATTGAATTCAGGGGCCAGATGTGGATGTTGATGCTATGATTACGTTCGGTAATCCCCATTACTCTTAGTCCTACTCGTCCTCGACCCAGTCATCACTCATGAGGTATTCCACAGACAGGAAACAAAACAGGAAACGCTTTTAGGCTCCACCCCCCCCCCTCCTGCCAGGTGCTATATCAGACCTAACCACCAGAAGCACATCCTGACACACCAAGCAACAAAGGCCTGGACATGGAGGGAGGGTGGGACGTATGACTGGGTCGAGGACGAGTAGGACTAAGAGTAATGGGGATTACCGAATGTAATCATAGCATTACCTCTACGTCCCTCGTCCTCGACCCAGTCATCACTCATGAGGCATACCAAAGCAACGCCCAAACAGGCCTTTGGCAACCCAAACACAGCAAAACACAGACCAGACACAAAGGAGTGCAGCAAGTGAAAAAAGTTTAATACACAAACAGAACTCAGAGCGGAGGGGGAACCCCCACAGCTGGCAACACCCCATGACCAAAATTGGTCCGGTCAGACAGGGCAAAATTCAACCGGTAGTGGCTCACAAACATGGACTCAGAGGCCCAGGTCCCAGCACGACAAATCTCATCAAGAGACACACCATGGTAAGCAGCTCAGGAGGCAGACACACGCCCGAGTGGAACGTGCCTGAACACCCGCCGGACAAGGCAAACCAGCACCACGATAGGCAAGAGTGATAACAGCCTTAATCCAACGACCCAAGGTGAGCCTGGAAGCAGCCTTACCCTTACCAGCCAAACCAAAGGTGACAAAGAGAGAGTCAGAAGAGCGAAACTCCCCAGAATGAGCCACATAAATGGACAAGGCACGCCTCAGGTCCAAAGAATGAAGCAACAGCTCAGAAGGAGAAGAAGGAGAAGGACACAAAGAAGGAAGAACCAGCTCCTGAGAGGAATGGAAACGGGAGCGGATAAAACCAGGATCCAAAGAGAGCACCACAGCGTCATCCAAAAAACGCAAAAACGGGGGGAACAACGCAAGGCCGTAAGCTCCCCCAACCGCCTCGCAGAAGTGATGGCCACCAGAAAAGCCACCTTGTAGGCAATGTTCCCTCTAATTTTTTCCCTCTGTGTGCGGCAGTGGAGGGTCTCTGTGCGCTGCAACCATGGCTATGTGCGCCAGGAACCGGACCTCGCGCGTCTGCGGCGCCCAATGCCACTCGTTTTTGGTGCCCTCCTGCCCTCTGCCCCACTCGCTTTTGGTGCCCTTCTGCCCTCTGTCCCACTCGCTTTTGGTGCCCTCCTGCCCTCTGCCCCACTCGCTTTTGGTGCCCTTCTGCCCTCTGTCCCACTCGCTTTTGGTGCCCTCCTGCCCTCTGCCCCACTCGCTTTTGGTGCCCTTCTGCCCTTTGTCCCACTCGTTTTTGGTGCCCTCCTGCCCTCTGTCCCTCTCGCTTTTGGTGCCCTCCTGCCCTCTGCCCCACTCGCTTTTGGTGCCCTTCTGCCCTCTGTCCCACTCGTTTTTGGTGCCCTCCTGCCCTCTGCCCCACTTGCTTTTGGTGCCCTTCTGCCCTCTGTCCCACTCGTTTTTGGTGCCCTCCTGCCCTCTGTCCCACTCGCTTTTGGTGCCCTCCTGCCCTCTGCCCCACTCGCTTTTGGTGCCCTCCTGCCCTCTGCCCCACTCGCTTTTGGTGCCCTTCTGCCCTCTACCCCACTCGTTTTTGGTGCCCTTCTGCTCTCTGCCCCACTCGTTTTTGGTGCCCTCCTGCCCTCTGTCCCACTGGCTATGTGCGCATGGAAGCATGATATGCACAGCGTGTGTTTGGAAACTGTCTACTCTTTTGTTAGGAAAGCGCGGGGAAGACTCTGGCCTTTTGTTTAAGTATTACTGTTAATCGGAGCCCGTGAAGGGGCTCTACTTAACAGCAATACTTAAACAAAAGGCCAGAGTCTACTCCGCCCTCCCTCATAGCCTCAAGCGCCACAAGCCCTCCCCCCACCTCCTTACCTGCACGCCTCACGACCGCTCCGCCGCATTCGCGCCGCTCGCTTCTTTCAAAGCGGCCGGCAGCGCGACTTCCTGACCGTGTGCGCGCTCCACGCTAGGTGGTGCGCGGTGAGGTCAGGAGCGGTGCGCGCGCGCGAGGGAACAGTGCTTGTAGGACCGAAACTTAAGGTCCACAGTCTCCAAAGGTTCAAAGGGGGAAGACTGCAAAACACTCAACACCAATGAGAGATCCCAAGGGGGCACCAGAGAACGAACAGAAGGGGAAGAAAGAGAACAAGCATTGGAAATGCAATAGGGCTCGCATTAGGAAAGTTTGAGCTATTGGTCTTATAAATGATTTTTTTTTTATTTATGTGTTATTTTTTAAAATAGCTAAATTAATGGCTTTGTCATTTACAATGCCAATAGTTATAACTTTCGCAAATGTGACACCTATAGCATTTGTAATGCAACATGTTTTGTATTTACGTGACTTAGATGTATTGATATTACAAATAACAATGGCTTTTAATGTTTTTAAATAATTAATACTTAAATAATTTATTTAATTTGTAATGGCAATAGCTTAAATTTTTGTAAATAACTTTTGTGAAGATTATGTTCAGTGTTTTTTATTGTGACGAAAATCCAAGAACAGAAGTGAAATATTAACATTTTTTTGGGATTTGTAATAAAGCGTGAAAGCTTGAAAACAGTTTGAAACATTGAAAGAACATATTTGAACCAGTGATGCTGTGGTTGTGCTGAGTGATGCTGTGGTTGCGCTGAGTGATGCTGTGTGTGAGGGTGAGGATGAGGGGGTGTGAGGGTGAGGATGAGGGGGTGTGAGGATGAGGGGGTGTGAGGATGAGGGGGTGTGAGGGTGAGGGGGTGTGAGAGTGAGGGTGTGAGAGAGTGAGGGGGTGTGTGAGGGTGGGAGGGTGTGTGAGGGTGAGAGGGTGGGTAAGGGTGAGAGGGTGGGTAAGGGTGAGAGGGTGGGTGAGGATGAGAGGGTGTGGGGGTGAGGGGGTGAGAGGGTGAGGATGAGGGTGTGTGAGGGTGAGGATGAGTGTGTGTGAGGGTGAGGATGAGTGTGTGTGAGGGTGAGGATGAGTGTGTGTGAGGGTGAGGATGAGGGGGTGTGAGGATGAGGGGGTGTGAGGGTGAGGGAGTGTGAGGGTGAGGGGGTGTGAGGGTGAGGGTGTGTGAGAGTGAGGGGTGTGTGAGGGTGTGTGAGGGTGAGAGGGTGGGTAAGGGTGAGAGGGTGGGTGAGGGTGAGGGGGTGTGAGGGTGAGGGGATGGGAGGGAGAGTGAGAGGGTGTGTGAGGGTGAGAGGGTAAGTGAGGGAGGGTGTGTGGGTGTGAGGGTGTGTGAGGGTGAGAGGGTAAGTGAGTGTGAGGGTGTGTGTGAGGGTGAGAGGGTGTGTGAGGGTGAGAGGGTAAGTGAGGGAGGGTGAGAGGGTAAGTGAGGGAGAGTGAGAGGGTAAGTGAGGGAGGGTGTGTGAGGGTGAGAGGGTAAGTGAGGGTGTGTGGGTGTGAGGGTGTGAGGGTAAGTGAGTGTGAGGGTGTGTGTGAGGGTGAGAGGGTAAGTGAGGGTGAGCGGGAGAGAGTGAGCTAAGGGGGCGGAAGAAACGCCTGCAGGGGAACAGAGACAGAAGAGCGATGCACAGAGACAAAGGGGATGAGAGGAAAGGGCGAACGGGGGAGACACAATTGAAAGCTAAATGCAATTCTGCTGTCATTTACCTTTAAGCATTAGATTGGCACAATAACCAAATCTGTCTTGTTTTCCTCTGCGTTGCCTAAATACATTTTGTATTGGGGCTTTTATCACTTAGAGAAGTGAGTAGAGCTGTTGTACACATGGCATGACTGAGCATATAAGGCCACCTATGAGACTTTGTGAATTCAACTAAACACATCTGTCCCTTGGTGGCGTTGTTTCATGGCGTGTATTAAAGTTTCCCATTTCCCTCCGACCAGCAAATTCTGCAGCCATCAGCCTCCTCCATTATTCGTTTTAGAAACTAGGCCAATAGTGAGCATAGGTTAATTAAAGTTTAAAAAGCTGTTCTGTGATACCCGACTGCAAACACCACCAATAACTCCAGGGGTTAATTGTAGAATAAAGCCTCACTAAAGTCTCTAACATGTCCACTTCGGAACCAGAAGACCAGAATTTTAAAAGACAGCATACCCTAGTGAGCAACTAACTTTAACTCTTAGTACCACACCCCATTACTTTTACTTGCCAAAATTGGGAGTAACTAAATATGTTTTTGTTTGTATTTGTGCAACCGTGTAAAGCTCTTTTATTCAGTTGCTGCTCTTTACTTTGTCATGATTGTCTGACATCGGATTGATAGACTTCAGTCAAATTTAAGTAATGTTAGGCTAAACATGCTTCCCGGCGGGGCAAGGAGAGTTAAGTGTAAAGGTAAAACGAGTATGGTACAGAATGGGAAAATGTGTAACAAAGAAATAAAATAAAATGGTGCAGTGGCATCTGAAGATATAGAACTTGGGTTCTGAAATACTTACAGATCAGAAAGCACCGTAATATCTTGGTAAGTTGTTTGCAGGAGAAAATCTATTAGGGTGCTCATCCTGTAGCCGGTGCTTCCAGCAGCCATGACGGAACCCAGAGGAGGTGGCAGAGGAGTGGAGGATGCCGCTGGTCTCCAGTTGCACAGGGGCCATGATGTTGTTGGAGCCCCAGAGGTTGAGTGCCCGAGGAAGGGACTGACAGTAACTCCAGTTACTCCTGTACCCTGCAACTGGTGCACAATTTTATACTACGCCCTCTGTCAGCTCCCTGGGCAGGGTACGGGATTTCTGCAAGCCTTTAGAGAGAGAGAGGTGGAAGCTGCTTGGAACTGGCCAGTAACAACCTGCGAGAGGCTGCTGTCAGCCGGTACCCATGGTGTCCTAGTGAAGGCACCTCCAGTGCTGTTTTCTGCTCTGTTGGACTGGACTGTGTGCCTCTCCGTGCCCTGTAGGTGGTGGAAGGGCAGTGGAAAGGGCTTTGTTTTTATGACCGGTGTGCAAAGAGACGGGGCGGAAGTGTTTTTTTTACGAGCTCAGTTCATTGTCGAGAGATCGACATGCAACTGTGGCATATAGGAATGCTGCCCATGGCTACAGGACATGTACAGTTGCATGTCGAGAGATCGACATGCAACTGTGGCATATAGGAATGCTGCCCATGGCTACAGGCTATGTACTGTATCTTTTGTTTACCCCCTAACTCGAAGAAATGAGTTTACTTAAAGCAAATTCCAGCTGTGTAGGAGTTTTACACGGAGATTGCACACACACACCGACACCTCCGAAGGGTTCACCGAACAGCGCAATGATATTATTTACTGCAGGCTGGAGTGGCACTGAGAAGCAAAGTCTTTAACAATCTGCGATAGGGCATTTTTTTTCCAAATAGGCCTCCTGCTGTCACAGTCAAGAGTCCAGTCTCACTCTCAGCAAACAGTACTCCATGTTTGCAGCTTCGAACGGAAAGTGAATAGAGGAACCAACGGGAAGAGGACACTGCCTGGCTCATTTGTTACTTTATTGCAAAGTAATATTTTAGTGGCGCAACCAGCATTAAATGTTAATAATTGTAAACACTAGACGGCACCTTTATGTTTTAATTATGAAGTTGAAATTTTAACCGTTTTTGGATGCAATTGAGCTGGTTACTTAAAATGTGAAAAATCTGATACGTCAGCTATTCTATATTAATATTGCTGTCTCTTCCCATGAATGACAGTAGTAATTTTATTCCTTGATTTTGAGTATTTTATGTGGCGCTTAAGTTGAAAGTTAATTAAAACAAGCATCAAAGAGCATAAAAGGAGACTGAAAGTACGGCCGGCCGGCCGGCCGTGAATAATTAGGGGAGGAGAAATGCCGGCCTGAGGCAGAGCGCACGCTGAGAAGCTTGAGGGAGGCTGGCCTGCCTTTGATGTGGTAATGCGAGGCAGGCAGGCAGGCGGCTGGTGGCATTGTGCACGCGCTTTTTAGGGCTTGCGCTTGCGCAATGACCTAAAAAGCACATGCACTGCAAGGAATCGCCAGTGAAATCGTGCTTGGTTAAACCCTGGATAGGCCACTATAGAGCTTCGCCAGCTATGCGCTATGCGCATCAGCAGGCGAGCCCTAAAAACTATGAAACAGATGAGAAACCAATAGGCCATCAGAAGAAAGAAAAGTATCCGGGTCCCGGAAGGCCCGGATAGCAGCCCACTGGCCCCTCAAGGTAGACACAGCAAAGCGCTTCTGAAAACCATCCATAAAAAATTGAAGGACAGAAGACACAGGGCAAGAGGTAGGAGACAAACCAGAAGAGGAACACCACCCCGAGAAGGTAGACCAGTGCTTCGAGTAGGAAGACAAAGTAGACGGCCTACGAGAGGCCTGCATCACAGAAATTATGTGGTTGGGCAGACCACGGACCCCAAGAGACACCCGTTCAACCTCCAGACCGCCAAGGAGAGGGGAACCAGAAGAGGGGACGGGGACCTCAGAGGAGAGGGATAGCGGGGCAGAAGCCAAGGAGGGCCCACCGCTAGGCCCAGCAGCAGAGGAAACCAGGACCTCCTCGGCCAGTGCGGAAGAACAGCCACCACCTGAGCCCCCTCCCGCTGAACCTTCAGCAAGAAGGCAGGAATCGGAGCAAAGGGAGGAAAGGCATAAAGAAGCCAAGGAGGCCACCGGAGAGACAAGGCATCCACTCCCCAGGCGCCCACCTCCGGAGACCTGGAGCAGAACAGGGGAACCAGGGCATTGGACCGGGAGGCGAACAAGTGCAGACCCGGAGTCCCGAACATCAGGCAAAGCAAGCGAAAAGTCCGGGGAGCCAGGCACAGGGACAGAGACGAAGGAAACCTCCGGCTCAACGAATCCACCACCACGTTGTCCACACCTCGAATATGTTGCGCAGACAGGGCCAGAAGATTCTCCTCCGCCCAGTCCGAAATGGAGCAGGCCGCCAGGTTCAGGGAAGAACTGCGGGTCCCCCCCAGGTGATTGATGTAGGCCATAGACACCATGTTGTCCCCTCAGATGAAGGCGGAAAAAGCGGAGTGCCCTCTCCACTGCAGACAACTCCCTCCAGTTGGACGACCTTCAAGACTCCGACGGGAGCCAACGAGCCTGCACAGCCCAATGGTCCAGAGTCGCCCCCCATCCGGAAGCGCTGGCATCCGTGGTCACAACCAGAGGAGGAGGCAGACGGAACAACATCCCCACTGAAAGGTGGGAAGGATCCAGCCACCACTGAAGAGCAGACACAATGTCCAGAGACACGGGCACAGGAACCGCATAATCCAGGACAGGAAAAGGGACCCACCGCTGCAAATGCCACAGCAGAGGGCGCAGATGAACCCTGGCCCAGGGCACGGAGAAGACAGAAGCAGCCATGTGGCCCTGAACCTCCAGCCACTGAAGGAAAGGAGCCGAGGCCTGCGACAACAATTTCCTCAGCAATGACTGAAGGCGACGAATCCGGGCCTCCGGCAGGAACACTTTGCCCAACACAGAATCGAACACAACCCCGATGAAGGTCCTCCGGGTGGCAGGCTCCAGGTGGCATTTCGGCAAGTTGATCAAGAACCCGTGCTCCCTGAGCGTAGACATGGTCAAGAGAAGGTGGTGAGACATGACCTCCAGGGATGGAGCCTGAACCATCCAGTCGTCTAGATACGGGAACACTGACACCCCCAGGAGATAGAGATGGGCCACCAAGGGAGCCACCACCTTGGTGAACACCCTGGGGGCGGACCGAAGACCAAAGGGAAGGACACAGAACTGCCAGTGCTGACCCTCCAGGCAGAAGCGCAGGAAACTCTGATCCCTCACAGCCACCGGGACGTGCAGATACGCATCCTGGAGGTCCAGAGTGGAGAACACCCAACCGGACTGGATCAGCGGAATAATCCTCTGGAGTGTCTCCATCTTGAACGGGATCTTCCTCACGAACAAGTTCAGATCCCGAAGGTTGATGACCACCCGAAAGCCCCCCGTGATCTTCGGCACCACAAAGATGATGGAGTAGACTCCCAACCCCCGCTCCGCCACCGGAACAGGGACAACCGCAAGCTTGCTGACCAAAGAACGGACCCCGTCCAACAAGGCCAGATGACGGGAGGCATCCCGAGGAGAAGGGGTCTCCACCTGCCCGGAGGGGGGTGAGGGGGACAAGAATTCGACCCGGTAGCCCCTCGACAAGACATCCAGCACCCACTTGTCGGAGGTTGTCAGGCGCCAAGCAGGAAGGAACAGGTGAAGCCTCCCACTAGCCAGAGGCGGACCACCAGCGAGAACGTGCCCTAGGCTGGCATAGTCAGGAACGCTGCGGACCAGACCCTGCACCCCTCTGGGGCTTCTTCTGAAACTTCCGGGGAAAAGACCGGCCAGTGCCACGCTGACTCCGAAACAAGGACTGCTGAAACCTGGAAGGCTGGCGGAAAGAACGTGCACCAGAGAAGGAGGAATCCCTACGGGGCGGAAGATCACGAAAGGACAAAGAATGCTTGCGCTCCTTGAAGACCTTGTGCAGTTTCTCCTCCAGCGAGTCACCAAACAGACGGGCACCAGTGAAAGGGAGCCTCAAAGCCATGGAACGTTGGGCCGCGTCCATCTTCCAAACCCGCAGCAACAGGTTACGACGAGCAGCAACAGAGGGACCACAGGACATAGCAGAAGCCCTCACAGAATCAAAGGCGATGTCCGACAAAAATTCCGCCTGGCGCTCCATAGATTCCAGCAACTCCGGACAACTGGCACCCTCCTGCATCGATGAAAACAGGGACTTGAAATCGGTCAGCAGAGACTGGGCAACTTAGGCCCCATAAACGCCAGAACGAATAGCCAGGTGAGAAGCGGCATAAGACTTCTTCAGGGCAGAATCCACCTTTTTGTCCACGCCATCCTTCAGAATGTTATCATCAGCCATAGAAGGACGACCCACAAGACTGGCCACAACAGAGTCCACAGGAACGGTATCAGGCAAATTGTCCGCCATATCCTGCAAGGGATAAAGCTTGGACATAAACCTGGGCATGGAAATATGATCTGGGTCCTTCCACTCCCTCAACAGGACATCAGAAACAAAAGGATGCACAGGCAAGGAAAAGGCAACAGGCTTCCGAAACTGCGGCAAGAGAGAATCCTGAGAGGAACTGGGCGCAGAATCATCCGGGAACCCCATGTCAACTCTCACTTGGGAAAGGACATCAGGCAAGACATCCCTGGAAATGTACTTGCCCTGAAGCTCAACAGCAGCTGAAGAAGACTCATCAGACTCAGAAGAAGATGAAATATCAGAATAAAGCGCAGCAGAACCAGAAAGACCAGCAGCACCCTTCTTGGACGCCTTGATATCAGAAAGAGTCTCCAGGATAAGGCGCTTAATCCTATCATCATCAACCCCCTTGGCACGCTTCACAGGAGGAGGAGAGGAGTCCCTACTGGAACCCAAGGAAGCGGGAGGCACAGGAGAGGAATGCTTCCTCTTACGATGGTGCTTGCCCATGACTAACAACCAAAGCACAAAGCAGGAACAAAGGAAAGAACACCACAAGAGTACACCCCCCACCCCCCAGAGGACACATATATATATATACATATGTAGGGCACACCCCAATTAACCCCCCACAGGGAGGATCGGGAGAGGCCAAAAACGGCCGAAACAACCAAGACAGCCCCTCAAAACAACCAGGGAGGCAAGTCCCGACCCCCAAGCCAACCAACAGGCCAGGCTGGAGAAGAGGGAGGGACAGGCAAAGCAAAAAGAGAAGCAGAACAGCCCGCGCGGCATAATAAAGCAAATAACAAAGCACGACTCACCGAGGCTCCCGTCAGCTGAAAAGCCACGCCAGAAGCGGGAGTCAGGGGTGCCGGATCCGCCCAGTGTCCCGTGGCGGTGGCACAACCAAAGTCGTCCCCAAGGATCGGAGCGCCTGGAGCCCACCCGGGCGTCCGTACAAACCGAGGCAAGGTAGGAAATGCCAACCGCGCATGCACGCATACAGGGAAATGCGAGAGGAGGCCGGGCTTCCACACAACGAGGAAGCCCGGCCACAGCAAACAGGGCAGCAGAGCCGGCCGCCGGCACTCAGCGACCATCAGCGCCCCCCTCCCCCCGGCCCCCACAGCTCAGAGAGGCCCGGGGGGGGGAGGGGGGAGGGGGGAACGAGAAACACGGGGAGGTGCGCGCAGAAACCAGCGCTCCTCAACCCACGCACCAACCCAAACAAAAACATCCCCGGGCCCCCATAACCACAGAGAGGCCTGGGGGGGGGGGGGGGCAGGGGGGGGGGGGTTAAGGAACACCCCGGGGAGGAGCGCGCACACTGCAGACCAGCGCTCCCTACCCCTACCTGACAGCAGGCGAGCAGGAGGAGCCGGCAGTCATCAAGGGACAGCAGCAGGAAACCAGGCATGAAGAAGAAGGAGGAAGACCAGAGAAGCCCAGCAGCTCAGGTCAACCAAGCCCAGGAAGAGACAGGGAAGCCCAGCAGCCCCACTCCAAAGAATCCCACGACAGTCGATGGGAGCCTCCCAGAACCCAGCAGAGGAGGATCCACAGGACAAAGATGGAGGTAAGTGCCCGGCACCCACCCCAGCGTCTCCCATCAAGTAATCCACCAACAGGAAACAAAACAGGATGTGCTTCTGGTGGTTAGGTCTGATATAGCACCTGGCAGGAGGGGGGGTGGAGCCTAAAAGCGTTTCCTGTTTTGTTTCCTGTCTGTGGAATACCTCATGAGTGATGACTGGGTCGAGGACGAGTGGGACGTAGAGGTAATGAGAGGTTCTCTGGCTGCATTGTCTGACTCCTTACACTCCTACCCCCACGAGTAATTAGAGTGGGAAGCGAGAGGCGCCTCCCAGCTCCCCTATTCTCCAAAGAGAGAACGGTATCGTATTTCCTCTTGGCGCTGAGGAGATCTAACTTCGTGTGTCCCCCAAACTAGAGGAGTTCACGACGGGGGAGGAGGGAGGGGATGGGGTAGGGGGGTGGATCAAAGAGAGGATCCGGACAACTCTAGTGGCAGGGTCCCAGAACTAGGTGCCCCCTTTGCACTATTACTAAGAGGAAGCGGAACATTATAGGGCCGATTCACAAAGTAAGCCTAAGTAGAAGTAAGCGAAGAATAATTAAAAATACTCCTTTGGTACTGCTTCTGGTACAGCTAAGTGTTTTGTGAATGAGTCACTCAATATTAATAAATAACAAAGCTCTACGCTTCCGAATGCTCCTTTTTCAGCTTCTGGGTCCACTAGGTGGCGCAATCGCACCGCATAAATCGCACATGAATAAGCGAAATTAATAGCAATGTTATGTGGCCTGTGTATATTGGGTTAAAGCAGACATTGACTTCGTAGCTAACTATTCAGTAGTTAAAAAGTTGTTAGAAAGGTTATAAAGTAGCTAGAAGGTTCGCCATACAGTATCGGGCGTGCTTCCAAGGGATTTCTTGCATTCGCCCTTAGCTGATGATTGCTGTCAGATCGGGGACTCCCAATCATAAAACTCAACCCTACCTTATTTTACCACACTGTTTCTTTCGTGTGTAGATCCAGATGAAATGCAGTTAGAAACACGTGGGGTCTGATGCAAAAAAGCACTGCAGGTTTACTAAAAGCAACAAATGGCGCAGCAATAGCGCAAAACAAATGTGCAGGGCTCAAATGCACCACAGCATGCAAAATGATCAGCGACTGCAATCTTAGCTTTGTTTGCATTTCGGGAGTGTCTGTTAAAATGCAAAGATATTATGCATGGCAAAAGCCATTTTGTGGCTGTTAACATGCACAAAAAATGAAAACTTCACGAAAAGTTCAAAATGAAGTAAGAAGATGCAGGAGGCCAACCAGGGTGCAAAAACGTGCAAGCCAATATATCTCCATTCTTCGCCATAGTAAGGTACCCTGGTGCAGGTAAGGGCTGGAGCCGTGGAATAATGAGCCAGGAAGATTGAAGTTACCCACAAATATCATGAGTGAAACAAAGGCCGATGACATTTTTTTTTAGAGCTAAATATAATCTTTATTTAACTTACTCTAACAGATATAGGAACAAAATACCAAACATTATTCCAACTGGACATGTACACACGAGTCTTAAACAGCTGACAGGACAGGGCCACCAACCAACGTCACTCCATGCGAACTGTAAAATAAATATTGCAAAAATTGACATTTGCCTTCAAGACCTGCCATCAACGAGTCTTGTGTGGACATTAAATAAGGCCTATATCAGTCACTCACGTGGCTTTGACCCGTTGCCCCAGGATGTGCGGAGGGGTGCACACTGCCAATGCTTGATCAGTCATTGCTGGCAGCAGAGGTAGCTGTTGTGAGTGGTGCCTCTGACTGTAGTTCATTGCCTGATGGAGTGGATGTTCTCAGCTAAGTGTTTCCCTCATCTATAGACTTCTCACTTCATCCAGTGATCTTCTAGAGAGACTGGTGCAACAGTGTGGTCCTCCCTGGCTCCACCTTTTCATGTCCAACCAGAACCCCTGGCTTCCTGCCGTTTGCTCCAGGGGCAGGCGGAAGCATGCTTAAAGAATGGCTGCTGTGTCTACCCCTGGCTGAAGCGGCTATTAAATGTCCTGCCTCCTTTTACTCTCCTACTGGGGTTTGTTTTGACCCAGGATACACCTGGTGCTTCCCCCCAGGGACCTTCCCCTTGTTCTGAGGCCTCAGGGAGCTGCTCCTTTGGAGCTTTTAGATTCTGTGATTTTGAAATATTTAGCCCTTAAGGCGGATTTTATTGTAATGATCATCTCTGCCACATACTTGGGTAATGATCGTCTTAGGTTTCACCCTCATTTATTAAACCTAAGATATGCTCAAGTTTTAATTTGGTCCAGGAGTTAGTTCTTCACATTTTTCCTCCTGGTGGTTTCAGTTCTGTTGGGTTTACAGTTCTTTGGATGTGGGATGGGCACTTCGGATCTATCTATCTATCCAGAACTGACTTGTTTTGTAAAACTCATTCTTTATTTCTTGCTTCTAAAATGGGTTACTTACACACTAAGCCATCCATTTCCACGACAAATGGGTAGATCAAACTAGGAGTGTATTTGCCATATGTGTTTTCCATTCTTTTTGCAGTTCAGGGTCAGTACACTAGGAGGATTGCAGACTTGTGGGCTGAATGAAAGGGTGTGGGGGTTCGCTTTCAGGGAGGTACAGAGAAGCTACCTGGCCGCTACGCTACGCTAGGCAAGGGAGTGGCGATGTCCCATTGGTACTTACCATTCCCCACAAACCTTCATGTCAATGACAATGCCCGAGACCATTTCTTTGGGTTAGGGGTCATGAGACCCCAGCCTTATTTATTATTTAAACACACATAAAACATTTTTGCCATCATAATTTGCACAGTAACCATATTATTTACAACCTGTTTACAAGTAAGACCTACCCTTAACAGAGACTTCAGTACATGGGAATCACCTAACCATACCTTATCCATTCCTGTGCAAACAACAAAAAACATAACTGTTTTCAGTGAGATCATGACTGGCTCTGTGACCCTTCCTCTATCACCTCGCCACACACCCGGTCCAGAGGATGGGTCCCTCCTTATGGCAGGGCCCCACCTTCCCTCCCATGTACCGGGAGCTCTTCCACCTCAGGAGGAGCTCTTCTACAGTGGGCCCGTTCCCCCATAGGATTCCTCCTGTGGGCACCCCCTACACCCAAGTTCCTTGTCCTTCAAGGGCCTGTGCTAGTTCGCACCAACTGCACATGCGCGGGTGGTTATAGGCAAGGACTGCATGTCAGCGACCACCCCGTACCCCACATGCCCCTGCAACCTCCTTTTGACTTGCTGCCAGCACCCCTTGGAGGATCCAGTGATGCTGATGTTAATTTGGTATAAAAGGATGCCCTAAAGGACTGAAGGGTCCCCACCAATCATGACCTCACCCACCACAGGCCAGTATAGTTCACCTACTATCTGCCCCTTACAGTGCGTGTTGGTCCAGCCAGGCCAGAAAATGTTAAAAAAATGTTGCATTACATGCTCTTGACATGTTCACTCCATCCTGTAAGAAAAAACACTCACGCTTGATGCACGTATGAGGTATGGCTGACAAACAAGTTGTCGTAAACAACCTACCCACATTCCAGTTCAACAATTTCCTCAACTCGTTGAGAGCCCTGATTGACTTACCACCTCTCAACCTCAACCAACGGACAATGTTGGACCACGCAATTATGGCCACTGGGATCTTCTTTAAAAGCCAACACATTTCTGAGACAAATCAGTTCAAATAATTCTTTCTGACCAAGCTTCATCAAGTCATTGCCTCCTAGATGCATGATTATAATCCCTGGAAGCAGAAGCCTCCTAGGCAACATTCTATCCAATGAAGTGCTCCAGTGGGCTAAGCGCAGCCCCCTTTGTCTGCGGAAATTGAGCTGATATCCATCTTCTATTGCTTGTGACACGTAATCAATCACCTGCAGAATAAAATACCTTTGCACACCTCACAAAGGAGTGGCTCAACACCAGCACATCTGTGACACCCCTTGCTCCCGCATTGAGTGGAGGAAATGAAGTATCCAGAGGCCACTTACAGTATCTTGTCCTCTACCTGTGTTGATAATAAAATACAGTAAAGGATTGAAAAGTTTGAAAAAATGCACATCTACAACATGTTCAATCTCAAATATGCTTGTAGCAATCAGACGTCCACCTGCCTTTCCTTTGAACTGCCTGTGCTGCCAGTCCCATGCATGCAGAGCACCAATCTGAAATGAATGGGAACTGAAGTCTGCAGGGTCCAAACCTGCTGATACCACAGCCCTACTGAGCACCTTGGCAAATTGAAATCTTGTGAGTGGCATTCCATCCTCGAGTACAAACCCGGGTCCAACCTTCCCTTGTACCCAGTGGGCCATAAAGTTTTCCACATTCCCTAGATGACAGCACTCACTCCCTGGGGCCTGGTGAAGCAGTATGTGATTCCCCCTACCCAGTAGGACAGTCTCGGAACTGGTAATTGTGACTGCCAGGGTGCCATTTGGGTATTGAATATCTGCAGCTGCAGACCACCAGTCAGGTCCTTTTTGTTCTTCGCTACAACCTCTTCCACCCTTAATGCCCCATAAAATGCCAGGGAGAAAGCTGCCCTAACGAGGCAAACCTCGGCTGGTAACCTGCACACCCTGGCAAGGCTCGCCATGATAGTTGCCAGTTTCAATGTGTTTATGGGGCGCCTGGAGTCTTGCCTACACCATTCCAATCATTGCCAGCCCTCCAGTGCCCTTTGAACCAGGAAAACTCATGTCTCATCCGTATTTCCTAGCATTTTTACAAAAAAAGAAACTGCCTCAGTATGCCTCTTAGCACAGGACACAGGTCGACCCTCCCCTTTCAGAGCCTCCAGGAAAGCGGTTACTGACTCGTGCCAAAAACATTCTCCCACCCCTTTACATTCCTGTAACCTGCGATATGTGCAATATGCCCTCTCATGGGCACACCTTTTCCTGGGTGCATATTTTAATTTAAAGTTGACATTCAGCCTCCAACATAGTAATATGATTTCCTTCAATAAAGTCAAGATCATCCTACACTTGGCCGCTTGCTGATTAATGCATTCTACCACAGTCATGCTATCTGACCAGAATACCACTGATTGATTGCGGAACTGCTCTGGTCATATTGTGAAGGCAAAATGGGGAAGAGCTCTAGGAAGCCAGTATTTGACATCAACCAGATATCATCCAGTCTCCTGGCTATCGCTGTCCACACCAATATGCAGCCGAAATGGCACCCAAGCCTGCACTGCCTGCAGAAGCTGTCAACAGACCTAACTCCTTATTGGTCTTGGCGGGGCTTGACCATAATACTGACCCCTGGAAATTGTTAAAAAATGCTTCACATATTCTTTATATCCTGGCAGACCGCACTTGACAACATAGTATGGTGGTACCTCAACTTCAGACCAGACATGGCCTGTGCGATTGACCTGGAAAATGGGTGGCCCATGGGTATCATGTGAAGCGCAAACTTCAACTGACCAACTACCACCTGCAACTGATGTACTGTCACTTCTTAGCTCCCAGACATTTCTCCAATGCCCTTGTGAACGCCCAGACCTTCTCCTGTGGAAGCCTAGACATGCCTGCTTTGGAATCCAATTCTATCCCCAGGAATTTAATTGTGGAAGCTGGCCCGCAGAGCTTTGCTTGTGCCACAGGTACCCCGAACATTTCCATAAATTCTTGGAAAGATTCCAAGGCCTTCCCACACTCTGCTGTTTCCGGTGAGCCTAGGAACAGGAAATCATCCAAGTAATGCAGCACCCACCAGTGACCTGATCTCTGCCTAAATACCTGCTCCAAGAAGGTGCTAAACATCTTGAAGTAAGCATAGGAGACTGAACAACCCATAAGCATACATTTGTCAAAGTAGAAAGCACTCTAAAATTGGAAACCCAATAAATGAAAGTCCTCAGGGTGCACCGGAGGCTGTCTAAAGGCTGAGTCTATATCCGCCTTTGCTGGCAATGTCCCAACTCCTGTAGCATTGCAATTGCCTGATCTGGCGAGGCATACTTGACTGAGCACAGTGTCCCATTGATAGCCTCATTGACAGACTGACCTCTAGGTGCAGATACGTTGTGGATCAAGCAGTACTAGCATGGATCTTTCTTCAGGTCTACCCCAAAGGGGGAACACAAGAAATTCTCCAAAGGGATGGAATCAAAAGGAACTACCACCTTCCACAGGTTTCTGTCCTGGCAATGCTAGGATTATTCCTTAGTGACTCCTGATTTTTGCAGTATGCCACGCCCATACATCCCTCAGCCAGGATCCTGAAACCATTCTAAAAACCCTCATACAAAGACTAAGATGCCACTGTGTTGCTGTAAACATTCAACTAGGACACCATTGCTTGCCAGTTAACTTGGGAGAGGGCCTTGACCAATAATGGTTGCTAATTCCTAGTTTTTGGGCCCTCTATCTCTAGTTTTTTTAAAACCCTTGGACTCAGGGTGTGAGGTTAGGCCGTGGAAAGAAAAACAGTGCTTGAATTTGCTCAGCCCTGGGGTTCTGGAACAAGATCTTTTATTGAAGTCCCAGCATGACCCCTTCTTTGCTACGCTCCCACACCGACTTACTGGTGGCCCCTGAACCTGCCCTAAAGGTCTGGCTTGGGGTGGCCTTAACCTGCTGTGGCTTCATGAAGCGCAAACATTTATTCACATTGAACTGATACCACCCTAAAGCGGGTCTAGTGGCCTTAATTGGCCTAAAATCTTTGTCATAGACCCACCATGCTGTGCCTCCAAACTCATCATGTGCACAAACTAGCCTATACTGATATGCCAACTCTATCCCCAGGGTTGGGAATTGCTCTGCCATGATTGCCTGATAAATCGAGAAATTTGACCCAATTCATCATTGTCTCCTCCACCCTTTTCTTGTAAGGCCAATGCCCACGCTCCCTATAAGGCGAGCATTCCTTGCACTGCTTGCACTCCTCCCTCTCAGACACATCTACAATTAACTCACACATATTTACAAAATTGCCTTTCCAAATCTTCTCCTTAGTATCTGTAAGCACGTGCCTGCGCAACTGATCATGTGCAGAGCGTACATCCCCCCAAACCTATGCTCATCATTGATGCCAACATACCTTTCTTGGGAGGGGAAGGGCCTCGGCTGCTGCTGGTACTGTTTATGCTCCACTACTTGATTGTGAGGTACTAGCGCCTACTTACCCCTGTGCCACCTGCCCAGCTGACGCACCTACCACTTCCAACTGCTCTTGTGTACCCTGTACCCCTATGCAATCCAAATGGGCCACCAGCCTCCTGGCCCCTTTGACATGGTTGCTCTCTGCTACACCTGCCAATGTACCCCTCCCCCCCCATTAATGATGCAGACAATACCCCTACTTTTGACGTCAAGGCAAAACATTGGCTATGTTTGCTACCAACTCCAGCTGCCCAGCACTGCTCTAGGAACCAATTACTAGAGTGGCGCTTTCGGCCCCAGTGAACAGTGTCAGCTCCTCCGCTAAGGCGGAGGAGCGTCGCACCACAGAAAAAATGAATTAATGATAACATCATGTTATTATCATTTTATTTTTCATTACTGGCTCTGTTCGGGTTGGGGTGGGGCGGGGCTGCCACCGAGCAGGGAGAGGATTGATGGGCACTTTCTAAGAGCAAATGATGGTTTGGCCAGCCATCTTGGGCCAGCGAAACAGACATGCCCACAAAGCATGTTCTCTACCTGCCTGTAATGCACAGCCGAGTGGAGAACATGCACAGGCTCCCACTACCTGTCTCAGCGCCGAACCAAGCTGCTCGGACAAATCACAACGCTGCTGTCATGCGATGACAGCAGAATTGTGATTGGCTTAGGGGAGTCTGGGAGTGTGTGCTTCCTGCATCGACCAAAGAGGATGGAGCAGAGACGGTGGCCAGCAGGCAAGTGAATTTTTCTTTTTTTCCCTTTCTTTTTTTCTTTAACCCCTCTCCCCTTCCCACCACTACTACCCCGTAGCAGCTGCTACTGCCAGAACACATTATACCACACAGAGAAAATTACAGCCAAAAAGGCACCAAAAGCACTCTCAGAGCTTGAGTCTGCCCCAAAAAGCACTCTAAAAGTGCCTAATTAAGCTCCAAAACAAATAAACCTGCATGAATCCTTTTGCTTGCTTGCCTGTGTTGCCGTTGCTGTTGCGAAAAACTGAGCCATAATCCCGGGAGAGTACAGCATCCCACCGCGGACCCGCCCGCCAGTCTCCAGCCGCTCCCTTGCTCTCTTACCAACTGGAGCGGGAGCCGCCGGGAGGAGACCGGCGATGGGCAGGACCACAATTCCCAGCAGCCCTACTGGGGTCCGCCTCATCTCTAAGCGCCTGGCGGCGCATAAATACGGCGCCATCACCGTCTCGCGGGACGTCTCGCGGGACGCCGGGCGAAGCCTGGGCCAAGGGCGAGCCCGTCTAAGCCCGTCACAGACCGGAGGAGACTGGGCTGGGGACCACAAGGTAATTCTTAATTAAAGGCCCCGCACGCTGAATAGAAGGGGATTAAACAGCACCAGCACTGCACAGTCCACAGATACTTGGAACTTGTTACTCACCCTGTCTAATTACACACAATGTCATCAAGGGGCTCCAGAAGTAAAACGCTAAAAAAGATTGCAAAATTTGTGGGTCCAATAGATCAATTTATCACCAAAGTCAACCAAACTATCGCAGGCAGAAGTAAGGGAGGCTTAATAACATACATTTCCAACCTCTGGCCTTGCCGTGAAATAATTCCCGTAATGTTAGGTCAGAATTTTCAGATGATCAACATACGTGGTACCAGACAACAGGTCTACACCATCATCAATTTTTATAATAACATGAGCTCAATAGAGCTGACTAAGGCCTTAAATGAAATTTTACATCTAACTAACGATCTCAAAACAAAACATGCAAAGGACTTTTACACAGTACTCTGGAGAGGACACTTTAATCTCCATTTATGTAACAGAAGCAATACCCCCATCTGTGGGATCATAGACGAAGAAGGAAACGCCCAAACTCATTTTACTCACACTACAGAGGGTGGTAACATACAGGCCACGATGACCGATTTAGGCATAGGGTTTGCTAACATGATAAAAACGCCCACAACCGAATTCATTCCTACTTTTCATGGTAGAGGTTGTAAAACCCTAATAGACTATATTTTGGTATCCATAAATAAAGCAGAAAATATCAAGATCTTTGAAGTGCTTGACAATGCACTTAGTGATCATTCACCTATCAGAATGACGTTCCAGGAACCCGAAATACGAGAATAAGAGAGACAGTGCGCATTCTAGCCTCTTACATCAGCAAGTATTAACACTGGACAGACTAAACGGCTACACCTTAAAATGGGGCAAAATAGACCAGGAAACTGTAAACACAAGAATAACTAAAAAATGCAAAAATGAAATAGATAAGTGTTTAGATCCTTCCACAACTCCAGATGATATTTTGACTAACTACACCGACATTGTGGAAAATATCAGAAAAGAATTAACGAAGCCTCATACACAAAACAGGATCACAAGAAAGGGATGGTTCACGACGGAATGTACAAAAGCTTATTCTAACTTAAAGAAGGCACTCGCCAAGAAAGAAAGAGACAAAGACGAGGTGATTAAATTAAGGAAGGTCTATACGCTTGCAATTCGGAAAAGAAAAAAGGACCTCCAAGCTAACCTATGGACAGAACTACAGAAAAGCAGCATTCAAAAAGACAGTACTGCTTTTTGGCAGATAGTGAAAACTCCCTTTCTAACGGAAAAGAATGATGTTCCCTCACTAGATGTTGCTATAAATTCCGGGGAATGGGTGCAACATTTCTCAGGGGTTTTCAGTAAGGACAAACCAACAGACCTAGACCATCCGGACCCCCTTCCCCCGGTGAAATATCCATTAGCTATCCATTTCACAATTAATGAAACGTTGAAGGCAATAAAAACTGCGAAATCAGATAAAGCTCCAGGTCCAGACTCGGTCCCCATGGACCTCTACAAATATATACCTGACCTCTGGTGCCCACTGCTCACCAAAGTATTAAACGCGGCGAAGGAGATCGGCCTCCCTGAATCCTGGTCAACTTCGATACTCATCCCTATCTTTAAGAAGGGTGACAGAGACAGCCCCTCCTGAAACCGTCCCATCTCCCTCCTGGATTCGATCGGAAAAATGGCAGGGCGCATACTTCTCGATCGTCTCCAGGAGTGGTCGCTAGAACATGGGGCAATTTCGGACCTACAATACGGGTTCAGGACAGGACTGAGTACAGTCGATCAGGTCTTAAACCTAACGCTATAGGCCGGAAAATATGTAGATGCAAAAAGATCCTCCCTACATATGGTCTACGTCGACCTCACAGCAGCTTTCGACTGTGTCGAACACTCGAAACTATGGTCAATAATGCTACAAATGGGGATCGATCCACCCATAGTTGATTTCCTCCGCGAACTATATACTGGTGCCACGGGAAAGGTGAGATTTGGGACTGGTGGTCAGCTAACTGAGAGTTTTCTAATACAGAAGGGGGTCAGACAAGGATGCGTGTTGGCCCCCTTCCTATTCATGCTCTACACTAACGGGCTAGAGGACACAATGTTAAAAGGCGCAAAAGATCTTCCAGTAGCCGGTCGTCGACAAATTCCAGCATTATTATATGCCGACGATGCGGTAATCCTCGCCCGAACCCCAGTCCAGCTCCAACGGGTATTGAACAACTATTGCTCCTTTATGACCAGCTTGAGCTTAAAAGTTAATATAAAGAAAACATATGTGATGCACGCTGGTATAAAGGGGAAAAAACCAAAGAAAATCTACGTGGCAATCTACCCCTCGAAAGAACAGACACGTATCCATACCTAGGCATCATTATCGATGAGGCATTTAAATGGAAGGAAGCCATCAACTCCCGCAAACTGGCCTCCATAAGAACTGTTGGAGCACTAAAGGCTTTCTCTCTTCGACTCGGCAAAAGACCTCCGACTGAGATGATAAAAATATACAACGCTAAATGTCTCAGTACAGCAATTTTTGGTGCATGGGTCTGGGGAGGGGTAAACGTAGACCAGCTTCAAAAAGTTGAAAATTCCTTCCTAAGATTTCTACTGGCCGTACCAAAAAGTACAACTACATACGGGTGCCATCTTGAATTTGGCATGGATTATATTTCTGACATCATCAAAATCCAACCAATCATGCTGTGGCGTAGAATCTGGGCAACGGATCAATGCCAACTTACAAGAACAATAGTCCTGGACTGTATGAAGCTTGAGAATATGAGAAACATAAGATGGTTAGTTTACGTGAAAACATTTCTAACAGACATTGGATATGCGAGATTTTTTGACGATCCCTTATCGGTAACAGACATTTCAAAAAAAGAATTAAAAACACTTTGTCTGTCACACCTATCTCAATTGCGGCTGTTGAGCGAAATAGGGAAGCCATCAGTTCAGCAATGTCTATTAATCCAGTTCGTCCCCACTATCCAACCATATCTTCAGTATAATTTAACTCAATACGAAAGATACCTTCTCACCCGTTTTAGGTTCAATCTATTTCATTATATGGTTTTATTTCCCAATCAAAATGACTGGTCACATAATGTTTCTGTTTGTCCTTGTGATTTAATGTCCTAACAGTCCACAATTCATGTTCTCTTTTTTTGTAAATTCTATACACCATTACTTAGGCGGTGGATAATACCACTATTAAAGGTTTATAAGATCCGTAAATGTCGCCCGGCCTACTTGGCCTTACAGCTCCTGAAAAACAACTTGATGGCAAAATCTATTGCACAGTTTCTTAAATTGTGTGTTAGGCATCGAACGAACCTTTGAACAGCGACTGAATAGTCTTTTTGAAATAAAATGGACTGATAAAAAATGTTTTAATAACATCCATTGAAACCAGAAAGAATATGAATTTTAAAATATAATTTTTATCATGTTTTTATGTACTTTTATGGCTTTCGAAAAAAAAAACGGAAACTGAATAGAGATGATTTGATTTGAAACCTGCACCACAAGCACTCTTAAGAACAATAAATGCCTCTTTGCTCCCAAAAAACACCAAAAGCACTCTATATGGTTGATTCTGTCCCCAAAAACATACTAAAACGCACCTCAAAAGTGCCTGATTATGCCTAAAATTAATACAATAGGTTGCAATGGGCCTCGCCGCACCCACCTTTACCGTGCAGTCCCCAACGCGCCCTCTGGACCACCACAAGTCAGTACCAATACTGGCTCTGGGGTAAGGCGAGAAAATCTCTGAAGCCCGTTGCGGCTCTCGGCAGAGCGCTGAGGTGAAGGCCGCTATCAGGGAAAGCTGTCTTGCAGCAGGAGGTATCAGGAACCGTGCAGAGCACAGTATTCCTTGGCAGAGAGCAAATTATGGGCTGCTGGTGGCCCGGGTGCTGTGCCTGCGGGGAGCAAAAGAACAAGAGACTGTTCAGCTTCCCACACCCCCTTATAAGGGGAGGCACAGGCCAGGCTGGTCTAAACCGGTCACACCCCCAAAAATTGGGCGCCTCGTGAACCGGAAGCACTAAAGTGCTTCGGTTCACGACCTCCCCCTGTACACCGCCAATGGGTACCCTCACGGGAGGTAGGAGTGCTCCCACCTCCTCCTGGCCCCCGGAGACCCATGAGACCGCCATAATGGCGGCATGTGCTATTTTAACGCTAGGCCTTGCCCAAGAGACCTCCTCACCACTGCGCGGCTATTTGAATAGGGTCCGGGTTTGGGTCGTGCTACCCAGGAAGCACTTTAGTGCTTCTGAGAAAATGCTCTACCTGGCCCAGTCAGCGCCCTCAGTATAAACCAGGTCCCGGGGCAAAACACCACAGTCCAATGAATGGCATCCCGGCTCCCCACTTTTTTGTAGTCTCTCCCGAGTGGGAAAGCCTCTGGAATACTTGTATTGCTTGTTACAGGCTTCAGGTTGCTATGCTAATGCTTTTCAAATTCAACAAAAACAATAACCCTACTTTTTGTCACAAAACAACCATCACAGGCCAGTTAATCCCTGGCAGCTGAGATGCCTAGGCTGAAATGGAAAGCTGTAGAGCCTAGCGAGGTATAGCTAAAGAAGAAACAATCCCTCTTGACAGTTTGCTTGCTACCTGAAAGAAATGTAAATGTGTGCATCTGGTTAATCAGTAAGCATAACGGTTGTGTCGGAGCCTCTTTTGGCTTTAATTGATGTCGTCACTTGGAAGCTTAAGAGGTAATGCAATTCACATATTAGCACCTCTGTCTTTCAAGGACAGGGACATCGAGCACTAAAAATTTACAAGTCATTATTTCCAACTGCTCCAACCAAGATACATTTTTGTGTTCCTCCGGTTACACACACACAAACATCTGCAGTAATGCATTACTGCTCAAATATGAATTTACTTAAAAAAAAATTTAAAAGACAAGAGGCGTTTGGCAAAACAGGAACAAGTTGGTTGAATTAAACACAGTGGCCGGGAGAGTATCGACAGAGTAGTGTCTGAAGAAAGTCTCTCGTTGCACAGAGGTTTTGGCCGACCATTTATACTATTTGTTAGTTACAATAAACCGATTTGACATTCTTGGCCTAGTCATAAACAACCAGTACAACCATCTGATAAGGGGAACACATGTGTCTCTCGACCTCGGGGAGAGCGAGTGAAGACCAGTGTGTATGTGTCCAGATGTCTGCCGTGGGGAGCACGTGATTACTATGTGTTGCCTGTAAGCTGTGTTCTGATTGGCTGAGTGTTCCTAACTGTATATGGTATCTATCTTTGTGGTATTTTGGGAACGCCAAATGTGTTTTATTGGGGCCAATTTCCTCAGACCATGTATCTCTGACTCGGGGTTGATGGGGAGGTCACCTTTGTTGAATCCGACAGCAATGAGACGAGCTTGTTATAAAGTCTACGATTAACATGGCAGTCATTGATATACTTTTTACCAACATCCTCAGTATTGTGTGTGCGGTTTGTATAGCGTACATAGATATTGTCTTTACTGATATTGACATTGTTATGCATGCATAGATTATTAGATTATGGCATATATTAACATTGTTTCTACTGGTATCGACATTGTCATGCGTGCATAGATTATGGCATATATTGACACTGTTTCTACTGATACCGATATTGCTATGCAAGCACATTTTATGTCATACAACAACATTGCATTTATTGCTATTGCCATGGTTGGGCCTCCATATATCATGGTGTGTAATGAAATCATATTCATGGATATTAACACATTAACAAAGAGAGATTTCATAATATATAAGAGTGCATTTACCACTGATTAGTTTATCTTGCATTTATTTTTCATTTGAGGTGTGTAAATTATTTTATGTGCAGCATGTGAGTGTGTAAGACCCACAAAACAGTTACAGAATATTTTGTTCTTTTTGGCCACATCTTTGGCCCTGCTACACACTCACTAACCCCGAACTTCATGGCACTCAATTTCACAGTTCCCATACTTTTTCCATATTTTTTGTTAAAGCACTTCAACTGCGGACTATTTTTCTTTACAACTGTGGGTCATGTTTAGATCAGACAGCATATGCGCTGTCACTTGTTGAGACATTTTTTGTTTGCTTACAGGGGGCTTGTTGCCCATTCACTGTTTACCATTGTCTGTCTTCGTTGTCACTCTTATTTCCGTGCTTCTCTCTTGTTAGCGCGTGCTGGAATCACTTAATCTTTGTGTGTTTATCCCTCCACTGGAGCTAGTCCCAAATACTGCTTCCTTGTCCAGTGTCCTTCCACTGCTTGCACTTTTGGTGCTATTTATTTCTTTTAGTTGCAGCACTGTGAGAAAGTGCCCTCTTTCTGCATGGTTGCCCCCACTTTTTGCTGAATTGCTGATGTAATTTGACTGACTGTGTCCTGGGCTCCTGCTAATCATGTACCCAGGGCCCATGTTCTTTCCCTAAAACTGCATTGAAGCCTAAACCCAATTGGCATCTCTAGCCACAGGCCAGTCCCTGGTAAATGGTACCACAGGTACCCAGAGCACTGTGACCAGAGAAGGCCTCTGAGGGCTGCAGCATGTATTGTGCCACACTTAGAGATCCTGTACCCTGACACTCACACACTGCCTTTGCAGGCTGCTTGTCTTGGTGCAGAACAAAATGAAGAGTCGACATGGCACACATCCCTGTGTGCCATGCCTACAAGCTACTGCCCTGGCATAGATCAGTAACCCCTCCAGCTGGGTGCACTATACCAGTGGTGAGGTTGCAGGTGCATGAACCCTGTACCCCTACAGTGTATAAGTCCATTCCATTCTGCACTGTAAGTGCAGTGCTGCCATTAAGAGTATATGTGCTGGAAGTTTGTCATTTCGAACTCCACAGCACCATAATGGCCACACTGAAAACTGAGAAGTTTGGAATCAAACTTCTCAGTACGTTAAACCCACACTGATGCCAGTGTGGGATTTAATGAAAAATGCACACAGAGGGCATATTAGAGATGTCCCATGAAAACTAACCCGCCACTAGTGTCCAGGTTGAGTGGCTGGTTTCAGCTGCCACCACCAGACATGTTTCTGGACTCCTTGGTCGAGAGCCTGCTGCTCTCTGGGGCCTGAAACAATGTACATCCTGGGACGAGGTGCCAAGCCTCCTACTCCAGGATGGGCAGGGTTCACGAAGGGGAAGCTTCAAAGG
Organism: Lissotriton helveticus; assembly: GCF_964261635.1. Classification (NCBI taxonomy): domain Eukaryota; kingdom Metazoa; phylum Chordata; class Amphibia; order Caudata; family Salamandridae; genus Lissotriton; species Lissotriton helveticus. Next base: position 265,030,785 of record NC_136062.1, read on the forward strand.
CTTGCCACCTTTGTGAGCTTCCCCAGGCCAATTGTTGCTTTCAGCAACTGGTCCTCACTAGTTCCGACCCCAACTTTGGGCGGAAAAACCGGCGGGAAAATCAAGTGAGGAACAGAGGTGTGCCCACCTCTGCCAACTCCACCCCTCAGGTGGGGGAGGCGAGGTGAAGCACAACTCTTAGTCCACGCCATCTTGAATATGGGGGGACTCAACCAACCAGGGACAGGCACATGCCCCCTCCCACTGGAGGGTGGCATAATAGGGGGTGTACCCACCCCAGGGACGGGACCCATTGGTCCCTGCCTTTTACCTACCTGTAACGCCCCTAAATCTAGTATTTCAGACAAGAAACAGGAAGAAAAGAAGAAGAAGGACCAAACAGCCGTGAAGCAGCTAACAAGAGGAAGACGCCCACTGACTTCGCCCAGCCCTACCGGGCTGTCTCCCCCTCAAACCTGCTCCTGCAAAATCCCAGTGTGTACTGCAGCCAGCAACCTCAAAAACCCTGGAGGACCTGCCTGCCTTCAATTCCAAAGACTGCTTCTCCTTCTCCCGTGAACACCCGATTTGTTCTACTGCAACCTCTGGCAGCAGCCGGAAGCCGCGAATCTGTCCAACTCTGCACCTGCCGCCCACGCCCCGAGCTCGAGTGTGCAAACACCAAGAGGAGGTCACCCCAGCGATCATGAACCAATACCCAGTGTCCCCTGACCTGCCTCAAGCCTCCAGCCAATGCCTGCAGTCTAAATCCAGAAGGCCCACCCTAACCACGACCAGGAGCTGGAAAGAAGATCCGACCCCAAAAGGCACCCCTGCACCCAATGCCCCACTGCCTTGTGCGCCCAAACCAACAGTGCCTAACCAACCCCTAACTTCCCAATTTACCTCTTGGTGTGGTGGTCACACCCAGAAGTCCTTCGTCTGCTTGCCTGCAGTGCTTTTGCATCCAACGCCGAAACAGCACCCTGCACCTGATCGCTCTAGGGCCGCCGAGTGTGCATCTTTGGTGCTAATTTGTTTCCCCATTTTCCCTGAGCTAAAGTCTAGGAGCTTTGCTCCCACAACCCAGTGGCCTGCTTGCCAGCAGCCACCAACCAGAGGCCCCCTATCCCCCGTTGGATAACATTGGGCCTCAACACTCTGCACCCGGCCGCCCTAGTGCCGCTGAGGATGTAACAAGAGTGCATCACTGACCCTAGGGGACCCCTGAGTATACCCCAGAACCTCAACTCCCACTACCAAATACTTACCTAAAAGCAGATAATCATATTTTCCTCCATAGGGTAACATTGACACTTTTTCCTCAAAAAGTTTCTGTGTGTGTAGTTTTGAAACCTAAAGAAATTCTTTTTTAATTGTACGATTTAACAAAAACACTTTTACTCACCTGTTTACATGAAATGTCCCAGTGCTGCATCCAGGCATACCGCACTAAGTAAGAAAAGTAATCCAAAAGTAACTTACCTGCTATTTTACTGAAAATCCCATTCAAGTTTATGTACTGTTTTGACAAGTGATTGCATTTCTCTAAAACAATACTGAAAGTAAAACCATAGTACATTTACAGTTACAATTGAACTGTATTACAATCAGTATTTACTATTGTAAAATATTTATTGCTTACCTGTGCCAGGCTTGCTTGGTTCTAGAAATAAAATAACTAAATGAATAGTTTTTTATAGAAAAACGTTTGGTCTGAAGTTCAGTCTTTGAGTGTGTGAATCCATTTGCTGACTGAGTGTGTACAACAAATGCTTAACACTGTCCTCTGATACTGCCTTACTGCTCCACCACACTACCATAAATAGAGAGTAAGGTTCTATCTAACTTTACCTCTGCCTACCTTTAGGGTTCCACTGGACTCTGTGCATACAATACCTCACTTTGGTATAGTATATACACAGCTAGCTTCCTACAAGCACTCCACAGGAATGTGTTTGCAGGCAGTCCCCCCCAATACTGCACCATGTTGTTGCTTACCCCCTTCCGTTTTGTCCTGCAGTTGCTTGGACCCTTTGGCCTGCGTTGTTGCTTGCTCCCTCCTATCCTGCACCACATTGTTACTTTCCCCTTTCCTCCTGCTATCTCATATTGTTGCTTCCCACTCCCACCCTCCCTGCGTTGTTTTGCTTACCTCATTGTTGCTAGCCTCCTTCTGTCCCGTATTGTTACTTGCCCCGTCCCATTCCGCATATTTGCTTGCCTGAGTTGTTGCATCCACCTCTCGTCCCACATTGTTTTGCTTGCACCGTTGATGCTTGCCCCATCTTGTGTTGTTGCTTGCCTCCATCCTGCATTGTTGCTTGCGCCTGTTATTACTTACCCATGCCACTCCCTGCCCATGTAGTTTTGGTTGTTCCTCCCACCCTCCCGTCTCGCGTTGTTCCATGCTTCCATTGTTGCTTGCCCCTCCCACTCCACACTGTTGCTTCTCTACACACATCTTCCCACTCCACTAGAAAACAAAGCATCGGCAGACCAATGCCAGTAGGTCTGGGCTACAAACCAAGACCAACTGGCATTGTCTTGGTTTGTAGCCATGTTGCGCAAAGGCACGGCTGCATCTCCTTTTGTCTCTTTTGTTACTCTGGACGTCTAGTTCCCGTGATGAGGAAGAGTGACGTGGATGCAATTCCTGGATTACTTAGCAATAATCTTCAGTGCACTGAATCTGCCTCTTCCTCGTCATGGTCCTTCAACCCTCCCACTCTTCCCTAGGGAGCGGGTGCCCACTGGGATTTAAGGTTATCTGGTGGCTAGCTTTTCCAGAAAAAGCTTGAGGCAGGAGAGTCGTAAAAAGACAATCTTTAAAGGAGAAGTGAATGATTACACATGTTATTATTAGATGCTGGCCAGTACCTGTCCAAGGGAGATCAAATGTTATGATTGTGGTAAGAAAGACCAGGGCTCGCAGTAATAAAGATTACCATACATAAGCCAGGCATTGCACCACTTTCCCTGTTCTGTGATTCATATTGCATGCAAAGTTATGACAAATATTCGGCGAGAGACGTCATGAAAAAGTGAAAGTACATTTGCTTGTAGTGACGATATTGTTAATTCAGTGTTAAGGAAGACTCCCAGAATCAGCAGGTCAGTACTTACATTTATTTCTCAAAAGAAAGAGGAGCCCTACTGGACAGCGACCCTTCACACAAAAGACCTGCAGCAACTGTCACACCGGACCAGTGTATGGAATCTTTCATGTGAAAGGATTCCAGAGTGCCTACAACATTCTTTTATTAAACATTTTAATGAACATTTCAAGCCCTGCCAAATACCACGCATCAGGTGTTAGACTAACGCTTTTGAGTGTGGTGGCCTGCTACACAGCACTGGACGGTATCCTCATTTCAAACTAGGAAAAGTAATCCCACAGCGTGCAGGCATGTTGCCCGGTTGAGCAGGGTAAAGCCAGCCCTGCCAAGTGTGAGAAAGTGCCATCTTTCTTGCATTGGTATGCCCCCACTTTTTTATGAACTGCTGATGTGCTTTGACTGAGTGCGCTCTGGGTTCCTGCCAACAGGTACCCAGGGCCTGTGTTCCTTTCCTAAAACTGTGTTGAAACTAAAACCCAATTGGCATCTCTGGCCACCTGTCAGCCCCTAGTAAATGGTACCCTAGGTACCCAGGGCATGGTGACCAGAGAAGACCCCTGAGGACTGCAGCACTTATTGTGCCACCCTCAGGGGCCCTGTACCCTGACACCTACACACTGTCTTTGCAGGCTGAGTGTCTAGGTACAGAGCTAAACCAAGAGTCGACATGGCACACAACCCTGTGTGCCATGCCCATAGAACCCACTGCCCTGGCATACTTCAGTCACCCCTCTAGCTGGGTGCCCTATGCCAGAGGTGTAGGCACAGGTGCATGAGCCCTGTGCCCCTACAGTACCCAGGGCCTTTCCTGGGCACTGTAAGTGCAGTGATGCCATTAGGAGTATATGGTGCTGGGAGGTTGTCATTACGAACTCCAAAGCACCATAATGGCTACACTGAAGGCTGACAAGTTTGGTACCAAACTTCTCAGCACATTAAACTCGCACTGATGCCAGTGTGGGATTTAATGTAAAATGCAACAGAGGGCATCTTAGAGATGCCCCCTGAAAACCTAACCTACATCCACGTCTGGGCAGAGGCTGCCACACAGCAGATATGTTTCTGGACCCCTGGGTGGAGAGCCCCCTGCTGTCCTGGGCCTGTAACAATGCACATCCTGGGCGAGGTGCTAGGTCTCCTCCCCCAGGATGGGCAGGGGGAAGCTTCAAAGGCATGCTGCCTCTGTGAGCTTCTCCTGACCATTTGCTGTACCCAGCAACTGGCCCCCACCAGTCCTGCCCCCACTCTGGCGGGAAGACTGGCGGGAAAAACTACGTCAGGAAGGGGGGTGGGCCAGCCTGTGCCAACCCCACCCCTCAGGTGGGGGAGACGAGGTGAAGATGGGAAGTCCTGCCTAATCACAGCTAGGCTCCTGCCCCCCTCCCACAGGAGAGGAGCAGGCATGGGGCTGTACCCACCCCTGGACAGGGACCTATTGGTCTGTGCCCTTGCCCTACCTGTAACGCCCCAATATTTTCAGTATTCACGGGCTCCCTGAACCTTCCTTACTCAGATCCCGATAAGAAAAGAAGAAAGAAGATCAAGAGGAAGAAGACCCGCCACGCAGCTGCTAACAACAGGAAGACAACAACTGACTTGGCCCCAACCCTACCGGCCTGTCGATCCTGGAACCTACTCCTGCCTAAATCCCGGCGACCCCTGCGGGCTGCAACCTTGGGACACCCAGAGAACCTGCCTGCCTTGACACTCTTAAAGACAGGGACTCCCATCAGCAGAGGCTCTGTTGCAACTACCCCCCTGGTGCCAGCCAGGAAGCTCCGGACCAGCCCACCCTGCACCCGCCGAGCCCGGCCCGTGCCCGAGTGATCCAAGACCACGAGGACGCCCCCCCGGCGACTGGGTCCCGAAGTCCAGTGCCCAAAGACCCTCCTCGACGAACCTGACGACGCATGCAGACTCAGAACCAGGGGCCACCCCAACCGCGACCAGCTGAGGGTAAGCTTTTCCGACACCCAAAGACACCCCTGCACCCGGCGCCCTACAGCCCCCTGTGCCTCCCTTTGGGGTGCCTACCTGTGCTCCAAGATCCCAACTTACCTCTCGAAGTGCTGGTCGCCCCTGGAGAGTCTCCGCCCCCGAGCCTGCAGCCTTTGTTCCCTTTTTACCTTTCCCATTGGATAACATTGAGCGCCCGATGGCTCAAAAGCACCCTGCACCCAGCCGCCCGAGTACCGCTGGCTGTGCCACCTTTGCCCTATCCTGCTTCCCCCTTTGCCCTGAGCAAGTAACCAGGAGCCCAGCTCCCACAGCCGCGTGGCCTGCTAGCCAGCAGCCACCAACGGGAGACCCCCTGTCCCTCATTGGATAACATTGGGACTAACTACTTCTGCACCCGGCCGCCCCTGCGCCGCTGAGGGTGAACTAACTGTACCTACCTGACCCTGGGGGACCCCTGAGTCTATGCCCAGAACTACAACTTCACCAGTTGAGTACTCACCTGGAAACCGGTAACTCAATTACCTGCTATTGGATAACATTGACTGGTTTGACTCGAAAAATCTTCTAAGTGTGAAGTTTTGGAAACTTAAAATAGTCATATGAAATCAACCGAATTCCGAATTCCAAAGTACTCACCTGTAATCAGGAGAGAAGCTAGTACTGTACATTGTTGCCCAGTACTGAACCGTAAAAGTAATCCTTACCGGGTTTACTAGTAACCTGAATTTTCTCCATAGGAATCCATTGTCTGCTTTTCTATGAAATTTCTTCTAAGTTTCTACTTTTGAAAACTTGAGAATATTCTTTAAAAATCATGCGAAATACTGAAACGAAATTACTTACCTGTTTTTTTAAATTCTTTTTTATTAACTCACACAAATAAAAACAAAAACACAAACATAAAAATTACACTGAGTGGCATCCAAATATACAATAAATGTTTTCACATCCTCCAAGTACAAAATATAATGCAGATAATACCAAACGGGTTCAGGGATCCTCCGACACAACATGATCTTCCGGTATGGCAGGGGGAACACATATATCACCTCTGTACTCATTCCAGGCCCCCCAAATGTTCCCCCATTTGCTGGGTCTACCCCTGGCCACATACACAGATCGCTCTCTAAACATGCACCAATCCAGATCTTCCATCCATTTCCCAATCTGCGGGGGCTGATTAGCCCCCCACAATTGAGCGATATTACGCTTGGTAATAGCACGTGCCAGCGTGACCCATACCTTTCCGTGAGACGTAAGGTCAGTTGGTTCCCAGACATTCTAAAGACAACGGCGCGCATCCAACTCAAGGCCAACTCCCCACACCTCGGCTATCTTTTCATGAACTGTGGTCCAATACCCCCGGATAACAATACAGTCCCATAACATATGCATAAACGTTCCAGCCTCTCCACATCCCCTTCTACACTCACCACTCGCAGCCAAACCCATTCGCACCAAACGTGGGCCGGTAACATAGCAACGATGGAGGACCTTCAATTGGACCAATCGGAGTCTCATTTGGATCGCGATTACCCTTGGGGAAGCTACCGCCTCCCTCCAGTCTTCATCGTCTAGGATCAGCCTGTCTGCAGTCCATTGATCCCTAAGAGCCACGAGTGGATCGTCCGCATGATTAACTAGCTTTCTATGGATCAAGGAGATCGTTTTCGTCGGAAGATGACCGTCCAACACCCGATCCTATAGCGGGGAAGCCTCCGGGGGCGTGACTCCCCGGGGAATACCAGCCAATAGCGCATGCCTAATCTGCATATAACGAAACCGCTCACTCTCCTGCAACTTATGACGTTCCCGAAGAGCCTGAAAGAAAAGGATCCCGTCCTTGCCCCACATATCACCCACCTGGGAAATACCAATGAGGTCCCACTTGTCAAAACCTTTAGTCTTCCATAAACTACCCAGGCATTCAGCATTCCATAGTGGCGTGGCCAAAGTCAACTTCCCATCCCATTTAAGGGAACGATTAGCCTCATGACACACCTGAACAGCTACCGCCGCGGGCCCTACCAAGGGAAAGTGCCCCCGTCTGGCATACAGTGCCCTAGAGTACTCTCCACCGGGCATCTGGCCGCGATCCATAGCATATCCGGGGTCAAGCGGCGATCCATAAATAGCATGATTAATTGCCGCCAGCTGAGACGCCCAATAATACTTCCGGATATTTGGTAAGCCAATCCCCCTATCGTACCACGGCAGTGTTAATTTAGAAAATGTGATTCGCGGCCTACCATCCCAAAGGAGCTGTCTCTGAAGAGACTCAATCTCCTGAAAGTAAGACGGGGGAACCGGGTCCATGGAGTTTTGGAGTGCGTACAAGAAACGGGGAAGAGCCATCATTTTGAACAGGACGGCGCGTCCCAGCAGGGAGAGCGGCAATGACTTCCACCGCACCACGTTCCTCTGGACTCTAGCCAGCGGTGGCAACAAGTTATTGTTATACCTACTCTGGGGATCCAAAGACACAAAAATGCTAAGATACCTAAACCCCTCCGTATCCAATCTGACCGGACATCCCGCGGGGACATCGGGGGGATCACCACTTAAAACAAACAAAACAGACTTCGTCCAGTTAATGGCGAAACCGGAATATCTTCCAAACACCGCCAGGATGAACAGGAACACAATCAAGGAAGTCCGGGGGGTGGACAAGTATAATAAAATTTCATCCGCGTCAAGTGATATCTTATCCTCCCACTCGGACGTCCACCTAAGCCCCTTAATCGTTCTGTCCCAACCTACCCACGCCGCAAGCGGCTCAAGCGCCAAGGCAAATAGTAGCAGGGAGAGAGGACATCCCTGTCTGGTGCTGCTCCCTAAGGCAAAGTCAGCAGACCTATGATTATCTACTACGACCCTAGCCAGGGGATCGGAATATAAAAGACGGACCCAGGACGCAAACTCCGGACCAATGCCCAACTTGCTCAAGACGGCAAAGAGATAAGGCCACTCGACTCTATCAAAAGCCATGGTGGCATCCAGGGACAACAGAACCGCCGGCTCGTGTATTTTTGATGCGCCACCCAGGACCCCGTGTAACCTGCGTAAGTTAAGGGCAGTATTGCGGCGGGACATAAAGCCGGACTGATCCGGGTGAATCAGGGTCATATTTACCTTAACCAGTCGAATCGCGAGCAATTTTGCTAAGACCTTCGGTTCGGCATTCAGGAGGGAGATCGGCCGGTATGAGGAACATTCCGTCTTTGGTTTGCCCTCCTTGTGCAGGACTACAATATTTGCAACACGCTGATCATACGAAAGCCGGCCCCTCTCCCTGCTCTCGCTAAACATATCCTTAACGAAGGGAGCCAATTTGTGTGCATTCACTTTATAGAGCTCTATGGGAAGCCCATTAGGGCCAGAGGCCTTTCCAGAGTGAACCCCTCTAATGGCCTGCGCCACTTCGTCATTCGTGAATGGAGAGTCTAAGTAGTCCCTATCCCCTTTGGAGAGGGTGGGCATTGGAATATCACGAATCATCTCTGCATTTTCGGACTCAGTGTACCTGCTTTCAGCCGCATACACCGCGGTGTAGTAGCCAGCAAATTCGTCCGCAATCTGCTGCGGATCCGTTATTTTATCCGAGCCGACGGGCTGCAGCACCGGTACCAACCGTGACGCCCATTCCCCTTTTCCCAACCATGCTATTAACTTCCCAGCCTTATCACCATGTTCATACACCCTGCTCTGGGTATCCGCCAGCTGCGTCTTCGCCCTATCCCGAGCCAAGCTCCTATACTCATCTCTGAGGAGACGGAGGCGGTGCAATCCCTCCGGGGTGGCGTCAAGCGACACCTCCCGTTCTAACACCAGCAAATCTGCTTCCACCCTGTCAACCTCAGCACGGCCCTCCCTCTTCTTCCCAGAAATGAGTGACAGTAATTCCCCTCTGATAACAGTTTTGTAAGCTTCGTACAGAGAACACTTTGAGTCCACCGTACCCACATTTTCTTGAAAATAACTGTCGGCGACACGCACAATCTTTTTTTTAGCACCAGGGTCCCGCAACCGCCAAGCGCTAATAGGTGCAACTCTAGCCACGTCTCGCCCGCCAAGGTCCAAACCAATCCAGACCGGCGAGTGATCCGAGACCCCCCTAGCCAAGTGCCGTACTTCCCGGATCCAAACTGCCGGCGCCACCGGCACCAATATATAATCTATCCTTGAGAGGGAATTGTGTGCCGCTGAAGCGTGTGTGTATATTGGAGTTCACTGGGGTTTTTAAGCCTCAACCCATCTATCAGACCAGTAGTCTCCACAAAGTCGGTCAGCCAGCTCCGGGACGGCAACAAAGCCCGAGCCGGATATCTATCAGTCTCACCATTCATAACTGCATTAAAATCACCACCTACAATACACACCCCAACAGGCAACGTCAAAAAAATCTTACACAAGTCAACAAAGGTATCAGTCTGAAGGGCCGGTGGGACATAGACGGACAAAAAGGTTACAGTCCTCCCCTCCCATAGCCCAGAAATCCCAACATATCTACCCCTATTATCGGTCCACGTGGCCTGAATGGCCAGCGGAAAGGAGTTCTTGACCAGGATCCCAACTCCTCTCGACCCAATAGTAAAACCAGCATGGGCGACCAATTTGTAACCCCCTTTATGAAGTGCCATGCATCGCTTTCCCATGAGATGAGTCTCCTGCAATAGTACCACATCTGGGGAGTGCCTCCGGATCAACTGGCCGACCATACCCCTCTTGATCTTGTCCCCAAGCCCATTCACATTTTAAGTTAGTGCGGAAATCCCAGCCACCCTACGAAAGGAGGACATTACAATAACATGCCTTTACAGGATCGACTGACGCCACCCAGTGTAAAATGAAATTACATACAATAAAACCAAAACAAACCCCAAACGTATCCCTCCATCCCCCCTCCCTGCATCCCTGCATACATCTTGCGCTCATCCCCAACTAGCAGTGTGCCTGTCGCCCCCAGCTACTCTACAAAAATCTAAAAGTAGAAAACAGAGGAGGACCTTCGAGCGAGCCCACCCCCCATCCCAACTCTATGTGGATATTCCCGCACCACAAAGCACCTCAAGAACATTATGAACACAGATCTGCAGGAAATCCTATCGCTAGCCCCCATTGAGCCGTTCCCGGAACAACTGTCTGCAGCCCCCCGCTGACCTCACAAGACACAAAGTCATTGATCATCTGCTTCCCCTTGGTCACGGGACTCCTGGTCCGGCCGCTGAACACTCTCCAACCAGTCCGCCGCCACATCAGGATTATCAAAGAACCAGGCTTTCCCATCAAGTTCCACTCAAAGGCGGGCCGGAAACATCATAGCGTACCTCATACCTTTGTCTCTCAATTTCTTTTTGATCGCCAAGAACCTCTGCCTTTGCTTCTGCACCGCCTGAGTGAAGTCCGCAAAGAACAGGAGCGTCGCATTCTCAAACTCCAGAGGGTCCGCAGCTCGAGCCGCTTGCAGGATAGCATCCCGGTCACGAAAGTTAAGGACTCGAGCGATAATCGGTCTTGGGTTCGCCCCAACTCGAGGCCAGCCACCAGGGACCCTGTGGGGGCGTTCCACCATGAAAAACTTACTGAGGCCCTTAGGTTTAAGATGATTGAGGATGAGGTTATCTACAAACAGATCCATTGCCTGCCCCTCCGCCTTCTCCGGCACTCCCAGGATGCGGACATTGTTGAGCCGAGCCCGCCCTTCGTATTCATCAGGCCGTCGATCAGTAGACTCCCTAGAGGACTTAAGATCTCGCACCTCCTGCTGCAGCTGGTTCACATCATCAATAAGGCTTGTTTTTTTAACTTCCAGCGACTTAACTTTCTCATTCGCCTTCGAAAGATCCGCCCTAATCAGCCCCATTTCTATCGAGACAGTGTCCAGCTTGTTATCAAGAGTCTCCATTTTCTGGCCCAGGGACGTCCGGATCCCCGTGATGGCGGCCATGAGGTCCTTTAACGTCGGTTCCTCCCCGCAGGATGGTCGTCGGAACCTACACCCGGGCACCTCTTCGAGTCAAGCGGTGACCCCTTAGGCAGAGTGTACCTGTCTAACTTATTGGACTGGACCTGCCTAGCTCCCCTGGTGGTCTTGGGCAATGATCTCTCCGACTCTGTCTTCGTCGCTATCTTGCCCCCACACGATGTGTCCACCGTCGAGCTCTGGAGTCAACAAAGTGAGGTGATCCCAGCAGGGGGATGAGGCGACTCACCGGCCCTACGCAGAGCGAATACGAACCGGGGACCCAGTCCGAGTCTCTTAGCAGCTGCGACAGCCGGGGCAAGTGTCTTGCAAGTGGCCCACCAGGGGCGCAGGGCAGCCAAGAATGAAGAACTGTGCGCAATCCGGGCCGCACCTCACACACAAGGGCCTAGCGTGGTCCTCCAGAGCACCTTGGAACACGGGGGAGCACCCTCTTATAAATACGGCACACTTTCAGGGACACACAGCAGACCGGAGGGGACCGGCCGTCCTCTGTCCCTTCTCCGGAAATAAGTCTAGGCGGGCCGCCGCATGGGGGCGTCAGTAGGGGCCTCCGGTTCGACCCTTTGGGCAGGAGGACTGCCGGACGTCTTGTCCCAGCCCCAGCAGCCCAGGTACGGCCAGCAACAACCGGTGATCCGGCTCCCCAGGCACCAGAATAGGGCACCAAGCCACTTCAGGGCAACTCCACACGGCCCCCCACAGTCAGGGTGGGGGCCAGGGCAGCCAGCGAAGCACTAGGCGTAATTGCGGCCCACGTCCCCCACAACCTCCAGCCGGGCCGACTCGGGTCCGACCCGGCGGCCGATGTTGTTGCGATGCGGCCGGGGGTCGCAGGCACTCGAGGCCCCGGCTTCCAGCAGCTGCAGGCCGCAATCCTACGGGTGGCGCAGCGTGGTCGCAGGGGCACCTAGAAAGTCCGGGACAACCCCAACGGGCACCGCAGCAGCTCCCCCACCCGGAGAACGGGTCGGGGGACAGGATCGAGTTCAGGATGGCGAGTCGGGCGAGAGAGGTCGGCCGGAGCCGATCTTCATGCAGCCATCTTGGACGCTGGCTCGGCTCCTCGCCCTACTTACCTGTTTTAAGTTGAGACCCCAGTGCTGGACCCAGGAGCCCAGTACTGGATTACCAGAATAACGAGATCGTACATGTGACGGGGTCCCTCCTCCGGACACTGAGCGACTCAGCAACTGGTGGGAAACCACCCCCCTTTCACCCACTACCTTTGGTTCCCAACAGCTGCCTGACCCCTCATGGATGGAAGAGCTAGAATCGGGTTGGCCGGGTGAGAAGTTGGACGGAGGTCCCTTTAAATCCTCGGCATGGACGGACGAAGCCCCACCCATCAACAGGAAAAGAGAGACCGGCCCCGAGAGAGACGGACGGCGTATCCCTGGAGGAGCGAGGTGGATCGAGAGCGGAGAGCAGAGGAGAGGCCAGTGAAGAAGAACCGAGACGAGAGGCGTGGAGCGGAGAAGCAGAGACGAAGCCAGGAGGCCAACGGACCCACGAGTCGCCCCGCCACGCACCCAAGGGAGGGGCGTGGCTGCAACAGGTACGGGCCGGGTAGCGGGTTGGTTGGCTCAGCACGTACCTCTGCCTGTATAGTTGTACAGACCCGTGTAATTTAGCACCTCCAAGTCCCTTCCCTGCACGAGCACTCCCGCACTACATGTACCAACTGAGCACCTTCACCGGTTGTTTTCCTCACCCCCGGCCCTCTGAACTGTATGGTCGCGTATGGCTGCCTGACTCCCGTTTCTCTTTTGTTTTGGGAACCCCTGGCGTGATTGGAGACGCGGAGAAGAAGACAGACCTGTGGATCCGGTGAAGCAAACTGGAGCCACCGCGAAAGCCGCCCTTTGACCCTGCAGCGTTTGCCAGGGAACGGATAACTAGTAGACAGAGACGCTGCTATATAAAAATAAAGCCCTCTTTAAAAGCACTATATAAAGACTCTGTCTCTATCATACCATCTGCACCCCTGGATAGTATACAGAGACCCGAATCTAGCATAGAGGTTACCCTGCCCTGGGACAGTACTTTACCTGCAACCTGAATTTTCTCCCCTTGGATAACATTGCCAGATTTCTGTTGAAAAGTTTCAAGGTGTGAACTTTTAAAATAGCTTTATATTCCTGAAAAATCACTGCAATACCTAAAACGTTTTTACTGAACTGTTTTCAGCTTAGGCCCCAGGACTGAATCTAGGAGCCAGTCCTGGAACTACCAAAGTAATCTACAAAGTAATCAACTGTGTTTATATAAGAAAATCCATTGAGCTCAATGCAAATTGTGTGTAGAATTCTGTTGCCTACTGCAACCTCTGTACCTATTGTGTTTACAAAGTATATTGCCTTTCTGAAAAGTACTCATCTGAGACCTCTCATATTGAGAACAGTATATTTTGATACCTGTTGGTTCTAGAAATAAAACAACTATATCTTTGAAATAAAAACAATTGGCCTGGAGTTCAGTCTTTGAGTGTGTGAAACCTTTTGCTGACTGAGTGTGTACAACAAATGCTTTACACTGTTCTCTGGTACTGCCTTACTGCTCGATCAAGCTACTACTTTAGAGAGTAAGGTCACACCTGGCTTTAACCTCTGTTATACCTCTGGGGTTTGTGGACTCTATACACACTGTACCTTATTCTGGTCCAGTATATATGGAGCCACTTTCTCACACCAAGTACCATACATCATGCTTTAGACTAACGCATTTCAGTGTGGTGGTCAGCATCACTGCACTGAAAAGCACTGTCAGGCATTCATAGCGCCTCAGCTGTCTGCCTGAGCGCTGCTATTTAGGCAGTCTCACTCGCGTAGGCGTTCTGGATGTTACCGCTATGTGTCCTTGTGACGTAATGCGACATCCCCACTCGGGATGGTATCCTCATTTCAAACAAAAAAACTCAATCCTGTGGTGTGCAGGCGTGTTGCACAGTAGAGTGCAAGAAAACAATTCAGGCGCTACATTAGATTGAAACAGAGCCGGTAAGACACTGCAGCCCGTTTCAATTTTTTATTAGTGTTACATCATTGGCCATATTTACGGGTTTACAATAGAGTATGCACTGCCCCTTCATGTAGAACCACAGCCGGGCTTCTGAGGGTGCCCTGAGATGGATGTCAGTAATATGTCCTTGCCATGAGTTATGTTAATAAACACCCAGGAGGTATTCTACTAAGTGGACAAGGGGACATCATAAGGCGGTAATAAGCTAGGTCGCACAAATCAAACAGACTCAAATAAAAATGTAAGCGGGCTCCAGAAATATTAACAGCGCAGCAAGATGAGTACCCCCTCCCCATCCCAGATCTATAAAGGGTCCTTCCTTCACTCCTTGGGTGATCCTGCCCAGGTCGCTCTCCTCCTATCTAATACCACAGAAAACCATATTTGCTTGCTTGGAAGACAATATGACAGACATGGCATTTAAGTATCAGGCACAAAGCAAAGCAATGTATTATGTTCAAAAGTTAATGTGAGTGCCGACACACAAGCCTTCCTACCCACTCGCCAACTTTTCAATTGTCTTAGGATACAAGGGTGTGCAGTGTTGAAAAATTGGGAAAATTGTGTAGAGGCTGGGGAACCAGAAAAGGGAGTAGTGAGATGTACAGACAGTATGAACCTGGGTGCCACAAGCCAACAGAAACAGTGAATAAACACCCTTTGCTCTGGAGCCAGGTTGAGCGGAAAACTGCTGCATGACGTGTATGCAAACAACTCTGTGCAGCCTGGGCATTGCCCCAGCTCAACTGTGCTTAAGCCGGCCCAAAACGTGCAGCACCCCATGATGAAGCAAGGTTTCATATGTACAGAAACTTGCTTGGACTCAGTCTTCTCGAAATAACTTGTAACTAACTAATCAACATGTTTTGTTTATTAATATTTGCATTACACAACATTTCTAGTAAGCTGGGGAAGCTTGCATATGTGCTTTTACTAACAGTAACCCAAGTGCCTTAAAATGGCCGCCGAAAAACGCGGGAACCTTACTGCGCAAGCGTCCACCACATCTAAGTGGTGTGACGTCCTTTGCTTTGGTGGGAAACTTCTTCCTTCTGCGCACTAGTGCCAAGATGGCCGCTTTCTTACTCATACTAAAGCACATGTTGCTGCTTGTACTAAACATTGTTCGTTCTTCTACCTATTAATGCTATAGTATAAATAAAGTAATGGGGGTAGAGTAGAGATAAGTGATATACAGTGCATTCATTTATTTTTGTATTCTAATGTGTTTTTCTTTGATTTTGCTACTAGCTCATATTTGGGGCCAAGAGTGACTTGGATCTCCATATTGAATCAGCATTGCGCATGTGTACCGAACTTTGAGAGACCTCGAGCCATGGCATTGAACCGATGCCAGAAGTTGTCTTTCCGTCAAAGCGCCTAGGAAAACTACAACCTCAACCTCGGAAAGGAAGACAAGTGGCAACTGTATTAATTTTGTACAATAAAATGAAATAATATTGGTGGGCGGAGTAAAGTAATGGGAAAATAAATTGTGGGCGGAAACGTTGATCAATATATTTCAATGAAAAATTATCTCATCTTAGTATGGTGTGATGACCTCTCCTCATCATTCCGATCAATCACTGAAGGGGAACACATAGATTTGCAACATTTAGGGGTGGTACATTGCCCTGGAAATGGTATAACTAAGGTAGGTTTAGTTAGTGAAATTGTCCGACTTGTCCAAATAGCTGACCTGTCACTGACCCAACGCATGCTATAGGAGATCGAAAGCAGAGGTGCTGGGGGAGCACCCTGTCTGTAAATTCGAGGTGTTGATGGGAAATTATCGATTACCCAGCCGGGGTACCAAATTTTGCTAGAGAGGGGTGTGACGCTGGTGTTACACTTAGCGAAGGTCACCTGTCCTGAACCGCACCTGTCTTGTCCCGTGGGCACCTGATTAATTGGGAGCCTGGTCTTTTGCCCCAGCCCGTGACCAGGATTGGTCCTTGCACCATTCTAGTTAAATATAATCAATGTGATATGTCCTTGTGCTATTTCTCTTTCTCACCCTTCCCAGATACCAATGTCTAAAAGTGTTACCATGATTTCTTGCAAACTTTATATCTTATTAATCATATTTTTACTTATGAAATTCATGGTCTCTGTAATTTGGATGAAGAATCACCTAAACTTGCATAGATAAAGCATAGATAAAGCATTTGAAATGTTCCCTGAGTCTGTGGTTATTACAGGAAAGGTAAAATTGTTAAAATACTGCTTATTTATTCTAACACCCTTTTCGATCCCTAGGACTTATAGCAAAGGGGACAAGGATTGGTAAGTCATGGTTTACAGATATAAGTCCTAAAAGGGCTCAAAGTACTGATAGTCGGTTAAGTAGTAGTAAACAAGCAGGACTGCTAGTTCAAAGTGTGAATGATTATGGGCCCAGGTGAGTATGGAAAATTATTATTATTATTATTATTATTTAAAGATTTGTAATGCGCATGCTGCCTCAGCGACGAGGCGTCCCAGCGCAACCAGAAGGGAGACAGACAAACTCGCAAACGTCAAATATCAGATAGTGGGGAACAGCAAAGTTTTTAGGGACTTCCGAAACGTCAAAAGATTAGGGATGACTCGGATGCCTGCTGGGAGGGAATTCCAAAGTTCGGCTGCCCTCGCTTTCCTTACTCGAGGGACACAAACCAGACCATGGTTAGCAGAACGCAGAGCACACCTGGGCAAATAAGGCTTCGGTAAATCCGATAGCCCCATAGGGGCTTGATGCTTCAGAATTTTGTGCGCAATGCACAGCACCTTGAACTGAATGCGGGCTTCAATTGGCAGCCAGTGCAACTTCAAGAGCACCCGGGCCACTGATTGAGATCTTGGGAGTGCCACTAGCATACATGCTGCATCGTTCTGGACCCTCTGCAGGCGTTTAATGCTCGCTTTATTGGCACCTAGATATAAGGCGTTGCCATAATCAAGCCTCGCAAGAATGGAAGTCTGCAAGATGGTTTGGCGTACTCTGGGAGGAAAGAAACCAAGCAAGGGCCTCAGTCCTCTCAGGAGCCCAAAGCAAACAGCGGCGACAGCTCTTGTCTGCTTCTCAAATGTTAGACCGGTGTCGAACCAGACACCAAATTGAGCTAGTGGTCCCGCTCTCTATCAACCCAATAAACGCTCCCACCCTCTTGTGTGGTAGCGGCATGAAGGATGCCCCTTCACTCACTCCTATGCTCTTTGAATATTTTTTTAGGTTTCGCCCTGGCCGTAGCACTGCGAAGCAGTGCCCCGCCCAGGGCGAAATCTAATGTTATCTCAGTAGTGGGGACTTGAAACCGCCCCTTCTTCCATTGGCTAGCTCCATAAATGGAGGCTAGCCATTGGAAGACATGGTTGTTTATCACTCTTTCCCGGTCAGAACGCGAATCATGGGCGTTTCTGACTCTTTTTTTAAGTCCCGCCCCTTGTTGCCGTGTGTCCCGGGCCGCGCTGTGATTGGCTGCCAGCCCGGGACACCCCCGTGACGTCATTTCCCGGGCCGCGCTGTGATTGGCTGCCGGCCCGGGACCTGACTTGTTAAAGGACTTTTTCGGACTTGTGCTCTGAGCGCTTGACAGGATATGCTTTCGATTCTCAAGTCTTTCGTCTTCAGCTCTTAACAGTAAACGGAAGCCCTGCTTTCCGTCGTTGCTGCCTGCTTTCAGTGATCGTGCCGACTTTTTCTCCCAGTTTGCCGTTGACTGTCCGTTTATTAACACAAGGCATGCATCCTTTTCGTCTGGCTGCCAAAAAAGAAACCTAATTTGTCGTGTTTCCGCCGACGTTAATAAGCCGTGAGTGAGTGCTCGTCAGCCAGCTTGCCGGAGGGTGGTGCTACAAGACCTGAGCGCTTTTGTTGTTCTTAAGAGCAACTGTAGTGATGACATACTGCTATTTCCTCTTTCGACTTCCGTTGTCAGTTAGGTCATTTATCAAACATTAGTATGGCGTGACTGCGCCCTGTTTTCACGTTCGATGGGAGGGAGGGAGGGAGGGTGTCTGTCATATCTGTCCCCTTCGTAGTGTAACTTATTTCCTTTTACTGAGGAGCCGTCGCCTAGCTTCCCAGGCTTACCTTTCTGGGATGATAGGCGCAAACCTGTATCCGAGCGAGCCCACATGGTGCCTGGGCATGGGGTAAAGGTAAAGGAACCAGCATCCCAGTAAATCTAACAGTATACACCTAGGCCCTTCACTGTGTTGTCCCGGGGCAGGAACCATGAATGGTCATACTGCAATACGAGCCACACTGCCGGCATTGTGCATTACCCTTTATTACAACACTCTCCAACCTACAGAGAGCGCCAAAAAGTAACGTCTCTTAGTGTAGGAAATGATAGAGGGCGATATTTCTGGATAGGCTCTGGTTGTGTGGATGGCGCAGGTCGCAGAACTGAGTCACAAGCATACATGAAACCATGCACTCTAATAATGAACATCTGGCTGTGGAAACACTCACTCTCACCTAAATTGAGTAACTACATAAACCTGATAGCTTCATATTTCTCACTTAGAAATGAGCCCGTTCCCTGGAGCAAGGTCCCACCAAAAATGGGTTGCCAGCTCTAAGTGATAGGGTGAGGTGTCCTTCCACCTACTGCCTTTTAGAAGACCAATGGATGTTGGTTCCACGTGTCTCCAGCTCATCTCTAGCGCAGCCCTGCACTGCAGGCTTGGCATAGAGCAGGTGTTAGGGGGCATTGATGCATCGTAGGGCACAGACGGCGATATCCTGGACACAGACTACATTTCCCGGCACTGAGTGCGCCGCGCATGGCGTGTTCGGATTGTATCCGGGTCACGTGGGCGGAAGAGCATATTGCCGGTGAAGACGAGCGGAATGGTGCCGATTATTCTTGCTTCGCGGTTCCGTGCATTAGAGGAAGTTCCTGGTGCGGTAAGGGTGAAGTTCACCAAGGATTCCGATATATTACCCTTTTCTTGAGTTGGCAACGGAGAAAGATCCGGTCTTGGATTGGATGCGTCAGGACTCGGCATGTTTGTTACATTAGACTGTGCACTCTGAAAACTAAGTTTGGCAGTCACGATACTACATCAGTAGACTTGTATTTTGAAAACCTTTGTGACCGCTCTGGTGAAAACGATATTGCTTTGGAATGTTTTGCTGCATCAGAGGGCTGATTTAAGACTTACTGATAAACGTACTTTGAATTTATTTGAATGCCTCCTTTCCCTTCGGTGGCGGGCTTTGCACGACCGGCTGGTCTGTGAGGTTCATGCGAGGGAGAGAATCGTAGAGACAAGCTAAGATAAGACTGATGGCCATTATTGTTGAAGATCGGAAATAAGCTTGTTTATTATTTCTGACCTGTGTGTTAAGAAGAGATTTGCCTCTATTATGACATGGTGCACAATGTTATAAGAAATGGAATGCATTAGAGGTTTTGTAGAGAGGAGAAAGTAACTTCAGAGTTTCTCTTCTTTAATCTGTGAGAATTATAACATGGTTAAGGATACACTGAATTTCAAGTGAAGCTTCATGTGGCCAAGGTCAGCAAAAGAGTGCTATTGCTACTGGCAATTGTTTTAACCTTTGCTTGATGTTTTCTTTTTTTTTACATGCAGGAGAGTGTATGGATAAAGAGGTTTCTTTTGGCATGAAAGGTATTTGGGTTTCTGCATTAGTAAGGGTATAGGTTGAGACTTTAGATATTATCCTTACGTATGTTGTTGTTGTTTCAGCTTCATGATCCAAGAAGAAACTATATACACGACTTCTGCATTTTGATCAATATATTTTTTCTTTACAGGTTAGTCTTGTAGAATAGTATATGAATACATAGAAAGGAAGGTAATTTAGTGTGTAGCTAATTATTCTTTTGTGTTGTGTCTCCTGACAGATCTTCCTCCCCGCTGTTCCCATCCTTTCCTTCCCTTCTATTCACATCTTCCCTCGATTAACCATCTATAAGTCTGCGTATTGTATAAGGGCAGATTTAGGGCGGTTGAGAGGTGGATACCATTTGAGCATCGCTTCAATCCTGAGGAGACGTATTGGTCTGGAACAGCAGGACATTTAGCCACACATTCATCAAGACCAGCCTAATGGTAACCTGATCAGTCCCTAGGCCACGAGTATCCATTTAATTCGTATTTTAAGGAGCATTCATGGAATGCTCAACTGGACTTTCTCTGCAACACTGGTGCCGTTTCTTCTACCCCTGCCTTCCTCACATCTGCACTATGACCACTCCTGGTGGACTTTTCATGCACTGGATTCTGAACATAAATACTTAAAAGAATTCTTGTGAAAATATTTTGCAGCCACACCTCTGGAGGTGATTCTCCAATTGGGATTTAGAGCAAGCTCTAATTGGGAACTAGAGCAAGCTGATGCTCAGCTCGGTCTCGGCCCAGGCTCACTGCCCACAGCATTGTTTTGTCTTCAGATCTAGAACAGGCTAAAGTGCTGAAGATAGTGTTACCTGAAACTCGTATTTCTTTGAAAATAGTCCCAATATTTGTAACTGTGTGGAAAGCTTCATACAGAGTATCTGTATAAGGAAGCATGTTCAGAAGTCTGCAGAAGACTTCACTTCGATGGGTATTCCCAGATGTGTGTCCCATGCTCAATGTTCCACAGGACTCAAGCTGTGCCTCACTGTTGAGACCAAAGTAGACTGAAGCCTGCCTGTTGGTTACTTATGTTCCCGTCTAAGGGAGCCCTAGACTGTAAGTTTGAGATGGACCAAGAACTGATTTGCATAAAGCAGATCTCTGTCTGGAGCAGCTTAATGGGCAGAAACAGTTGTCTGGAATGTGGCCCGAGTGATTGCCATTGGCTGAGATTAATTCAAGCATTCCTTCCACTACTGTTTTGTATAGATATGGGAAAAGCATTTCTTAGGGGCTGTTTGGATATGACAGTGTGTGGGTGTATATAAAGGTGAACTCTGCTGGTGATATTGGATTGGATGGAAGCGGCCTGTGAGGAGCCTGTGATATTACACTAGAACATTCTGTCTGAGGCTTGCAGTCTGAATGCAATTGGAGAGAAAAAGAGACTGGGGAAGGAGCAGAAAGTGTGCAATGCTCCTGACAGACCAACAATTCAAGAGAAACCCTCAGTAGGTAACACTGCTTCTAGAACTACCAAGAACCCTTCTTGTACTACTCTTGAGGAGGGCCCTAGACTTTCCCATTTATAGACCAAAGTGGTTGAGCCTTCTGGTCTTACAGCAGCAGATTGGATGAGAGACCGACTCTGTGAATAAAGAATCACAGATGAACTGTCCCAAATCTTTATATACTAATGTTAAGTTGGTGACTGACCCGCAGGCTAAGGGAATAGTAACAATTTGCAGAATAAATTATAAGTATGTGTGAAACATTAAACTAAATTAAAACTTTTGCAAAGGCGAAACCGTTGCATTGTAAATGCTTGTTTTTAATTGTTTGTATTATTTTGGGTTAGAACTTTTTTTAATATTCATTAGCATATGCTGTAAAATGACCGTCTTTCCCCATACAATGGCCATTGCTGAAGATATGTGAGCTGCCCCATGTCAGGAGCAAGCAGTTCATCCAGTAATGTTTTTTATGCTGAGACACTTTCGGGTTAATCAGTGGATAAGTCCTATAAAAAGAAGTGGGGGGACTAACCAAGTTAGGAAGTATGCAAGTGGCATCATGACGCATGACATCACAACACGTGACATTACACGTGGCATTACTGGAAGTGACCTCACTGAAAGTGACATCACAAGAAGTGTCATCAGATATTAAGACCTCACACATATGTTTATCAGGTATATTATGAGTAAGCGCATTAGTAAATCTAACAAATGAGATTTGGCGTCGTGGATGTGCCAAAAAAGTGACGCAAACTCTGGCCCTCAACTAATACATCTTGTTTTTAAACCCTGCCACAAATAAATTGGCAACAAGGAGAAGCATGGTAGTAGATTTGTTCTGCTTAATTGGTTGCAAATTCTGGATTTTAAAATATTTTATGGGGTTAAGGCATCTACTGCAGAGGTACCCAGTAAATCTCAGGGAATAATAATAATGGTGAGATAACTCTGGAGGTTAACGCATTTGTTAGAGAGATCTGTGTTTTGTGTAGTCCCATATTCGAATCAAAGTACTATAGAAAGTAAGGTGTCTCCTGCAAAGCACATCATGTTACAAAATAAATAACAGTGATATTTAAATTGCTATTTGTGTAAATACTGGAAAAGACCAATACAGCAGACATTCTTACAGTGCATGCACTATATACAGGGACTGAACAAAGTCGAAAGCGTGCCTCTCTTTAGTACCTGTGAAGAAACAAGCTCTGTGTGCTTATTTCCGTTGCATTGCATTTAAGAGAGGTTCATGGCCGCCTCCAGTCAGGATACTCAAACCAAAGGACGCCTGATTGCCCCTTATCTTTCGCCTTTATCTTTGGCCCAACTGGAGGTGAAAAAAAGCTTTGTCGCTGCCTGCATGTTGCTCCTGGGAATGGAAAGCAGACAACGCACAGGCGCTGCTGAACGTGTCCCCATGTCTGAAAATTACACTGGAACAAGTTCAACATATTTTTGTGGGGCCAAACTTCTTGGCAGGGTGGAGGGCGTCCACCCTGTGAAAATAGTGGGTGGGCGCCATGTCCCGCGTGTACCCCCGACTCGTGCCCTGGGGTTAATGCACCTACTGCTGGAATCCTAGTGCACATTCGCCACATGATTGAATACCGATCGAGCCAGCATAGCCTTTCATCTTCTCCAGGTCGATAAGTAAAAACAAGCCCATATTATTATTTGTTCTCGACCTAGTGGGTCTGCTTGTCCCGAGTATTTATTGTAGCCATGTGCTAAGACAACTTTTATGTGTTTGTGTTTTTATAAAGAGCAATGGGTGGCTTCTCGGTCACCTCCAGGCGCACTGTGGAGGTGACAGCAGTGCATGTATAAAAGAAAGGCACTTAAACAGTTAGGGGTGAAATCAGTGTATTACACCACATGCCTCCAAACAGGTAAACCCCAAAGATACAAAGGCTGCAAATCAGAAAGGCATCTCACTTTCTCTGCATCTTATGTTTACATTTTTATCATTATCGTAGTTGTTAATATTCAGATACTGGGTAAAATAATAATTATTGTCAGTATTAATGTTGCAATAGTAAAACCAGTTATTGTAATCTTCCACTGTAATAGTAATAATGCTATTCATAGTAATAAAAAAATAATAAACATTGTGTTATACTGTCAATAAGGATAATATTATCAGTTATATAATCAGTTATGTAGGTTTTACTTGTTGTTTGTTGTTAATATTATATTTATCTCGATCGTTCCCTGGCAAAGATTCTTTTTGTCTACAGCAGTGTGGCTTTGCTTGAACCAATCTCGAATTTTCCAAGAGTTTTGAAGGCTGCAAGCGGACAGCATTGTGCTGCTCTGTCCCGTGGACTGCCAAATTAGCAGGGGCTGGACCTGACCAGTTGTCTCCTGCAGTCAGAAAACCCAACTTTGTTTTGTGTAAATACTCATCACCCAAGAGGCCGGAGACATGATAAAGTATTTACTGGTCAAATCCAATATAAGCAGATCTGCTGCGCCCAACCGCCAAAATAGCCAAAATTAGAAACTAAGGGCCAGATGTAGGTAATAATTTTTTTACCACCTCTTAAATACCGTTTCACACCGACTCGGTATTACCGAGTAGGAAAATGAGATGTAGGGAAAAATGCCGGTAACAAATACCGACTTGGAATCTGTTGGTAATCGGAATCAGTATTTACCGACTCGGAACATACCTACACGGTAAAATCCGAGACGGTAAAACCCAAACTGATCCACCGGTGCAAGGGCCCATAGGAATGAATGGCAACTCCCGACCCGGAAAATACCGAGTCGGTAAAAACCGACCCGGTATTTACCGTGTCGGTAATATCCGTCGAAGAATTTGAAACTGACAAACATGTGAGCCTGTGAACCAATCAGGTACTCCAACCACACCCAAATCCAAAGCCACAGGGGAACTAACCAATCAGATCCAAGCACCACACCCCAGTACCTGGGACAGGCCACGCCCATGCAGGTGCAGAAACCAACAGTCAGGAGAGCAGGAGGACAGAGTGTGGAGCAGCCTTTCCTGAGTCAAACAACACTGCAAGATGGAGAGCCAGGAGGCACAGAGAGATGCTGCAGAGCGCAAAAGGAAGCAGAAGTTCAGCCAGGAGGAACTGCAGGTGCTAATTTCCGAGATTGTGAGACATTATGGCAAAATTTTCGGAAAGCAAACTCTGCATGTTGCAGAATCAATCAAACGCAGCACCTGGTTGGACATACAAGGCAAGGTAAATGCCATTGGTGTCACCCACCGTGACCTTGAAGACCTAAAAAAACGGTGGTATGACATCCGCATTATCACCAAGAAAAAACTTGCTGCCCACCGCAAGGTAAGTGCTGCAACAGGGGGAGGAAGAAACAGAGCCCCCAGACTCACCGACATCGAGGAGATGGTGGCATCCACCCTTGAGAAGGAATGCATTCACGGCATCGGAGACGCAGACAGCTCAGCAAGAGGAGCAAAGAAACCAGGTAAGATGCTAGTACATTATCATTTACACATTTACCTATTCCCCTCACAGGACAAATCAGACTCCACAACAGGTTTAACTAATGTCCTGCAATGCATCCTGGGAAATGTAGTCATGTGTAGATACCTCAGAGCAGTCAGCGTGCATTGCAGCAAGGGGAGCAATAGACAACTAGCATAGGCAAATGAGAGACAGGCAAAAGTGCAATAGAAGTGTATTTTATCTCATGACACAGGTGAACAACTTCACTGACACAATGTCCATGTCTGTCCACAGGAGAGTCAATGCGCAGCACAGCAGAGGTTAGAGAGAAGAGGAGGGAAGGAGCCGGACCGAGCACATCTCACGGAGGGAAGGACCAAGAGCAGGCAGCCCCGATACCTGAGGAGGTAACTGCAGAAAATCCACAATCCCCTCTCCTATTCGGTAGTCAGGACACAGGAGCGGCTGAACAATCACCCACCCCCACATCACCATCCCCAGTGCTGGGAAGAGTAAGGTGCCATGATGTGCCCCCTCGCAGAATACTGCAAACATCATCGGAGGAGGAGGTGGTGGGTGACACACAGGACAGAGGCAACACCGAGCAGCAGCCCAGTCCCAGAGTCACGCGGGCCAGTGTCCGAGGGCGACGGCCACGGGAGGTAGAGGATGTGCGGCAAGTTCAGGGTGTCTTCTGCGGACTGGAGGCCACCATGGTGAAAGTGCAGCGCCTGCAGGCAAAAGCGATGATGGGGGTTCAGAGGCAGGCACGCACAACAAATAAAAAACTGGAAGCAGTAGGCAAGGGCATAGGGGAAATGGCAGAAAGCATGCAATCTATGGCGTCAGGAATATCTGATATTACACAGTGCATGACTGTCCTGTGTGACAAATTGGACAGGGACCATTTAGAGAGACGCAAGGCCCGTGTGGATGTGCGACAGCAAATCAAGGCCCTGAACAGGTTTGCCACTGCTACCACTGTGCTGTGCAGACGGTCAGTGACGATGCAGGATGCCATAGTGCAGTGCTGCAACAATTTAACTGAAGGTATGGCCAGGATGACCTCTGCTATGGAGCTCGTGCTCGCGCATCAGACTGGCACTGGAGGCGACACTTGTGCTGCCGAAAGCGAGGGGTCCACCAGCAGGAGTGGTGCAAGCACTCCTGTGCATGACTTACGGAGGAGTGGCAGGCGTCGGGGAAGTGTGACAGGCCAGAGTGAGAACATTGATTCACAGCCACAGCAGCCCCGCCCTGTGGCCCGTGGCCACAAACAATGACTTTGCCCTCCACCCGAGGCTGTAGTCACGGTGGTGTTAACCGTGACAACACACTCATGGAGTGTTTGAGATAGTGAGCCCAATGTGAGCTAGCAATGCTGTGGCGTAGTGAATATTAAACTACTTACACAAAGTTACATTCATGCCTGTGTCTCTTTACTCACTCAGAAATATTGTTGTGTAACCTCTTCCCGTCTCAGTCTCCCATCTGTAGCTGCTGCTGCCACTGTAGCTTGGGGCTCTGCCTCCTCTGGGTCGTCATCAATGTCCTCATGATATGTGAGCTCCACCTCTGTGCCTTGCTTGGTGGCGAGATTATGCAACATTGCACAGGTCGCTATTATTTTGCAGCAGATGATTGGGGTGTACTGCCGTGCACCTCCACTCTTGTGGAGGCAGCGAAACCTGCTCTTAAGGAGTCCAAATGTGCGCTCAACAACGTTTCGTGTGGATCTGTGAGCCACGTTGTATCGCCTTTCACTCCTGGTGGATGGGTTGAGGTAGGGAGTGAGCACAAAGGACCACAGGGCATATGCACTGTCGCCTAGGGGGAGAAAGATAGACATTAATTGCAAGTACATGAGACGTAGATCTGATGTGAGTGTCAGGGTGTGTCATTGTGATTTACCTAGCAGGTATCCATTTCCAAATTCTCCGGCAAGTAGGCGTGTGTATATTCCACTATTCTGGAATATGTAAGAATCATGGGTACTTCCGGGGAACTTGGCTACGATGTCAGTGATGAGGTTCCCTGCATTACATATGACCTGGACGTTGATGGAGTGCGTCGATTTGCGATTCCTGTAAATGTGCTCTGTGGCTGCAGGTGGACAGAGTGGGACGTGGGTGCCATCGATGCAGCCTATCACGTGAGGGAAGTGTGCCAGTTGATAAAAGTCTGTCTTGGTTTTAGCTAATTCTGCCGGTGTAACAGGGAATGAAATATAATGCCCCATCCTCTGCATCATGGCCTCAAGAAACCTCCTGAAGAAGTGGGACAGGCAGCCCTGGGACACGCCACCCACTACAGCTATCACACTCTGGTAGCTCCCTGAGGCCAGCAGGTGTAAGCTACATAGCACCTGGACATGAGGTGGGATGGCATGGGCCCTGGGATTTGGGTGGTCCAGGAGTGGGTGTAGGTCCCTGATCAATTGCTTGATGGTGTCTGGGTGTAGCCTGTACCTCTGCAGTATTTCAGGCTCTGTCAGTTGGAACAGTGTTATCCTCTGCCTGTACACTTGTTCCTCCCTTAGCCATTCTCTCTGTCCTGCTGCCTGTAGTCTCTGCCGTCTTGCTATGATGTAAAAAGCCGCCATCATGGGTCCTGAGGTGCATTTTGGGACTTTTTTTATAGCCCTCCTTTGGTACCACCTGCTTTCAATCCATGGTAAATACCGACTGAAAAATACAGTTTTTCTGCAGAATCTGTATTTTTGGGCTTACCTACATCTCCAAGGCCAATTATTACCGTTTCTTATTTTCCGAGTCGGAAAATACGAACTCGGTATTTATGTATACGGTAGATTCCGACACGGTAATTTTACCGGGTCATTATTACCGAGTCGGTATGTTTCCGACTCGGGTTTTCAATAATCGGAAATTAATGGCCTCCTACATCTCATTTCCTGGATTCCGGTCGGTAACGGCCGATTTTACCGGTTTTCGTCCGTTACCGGCCGGTAAACGCCTACCTACATCTGGCCCTAATTGAGGCTAGCTATTAAAAAATCAATTTTTAACATCTTCATTGTGGGCTGTCGTTGAAGGGGTGTTCCTGATAATCCCCAGAGGAGCAGGGATGAAAAGGCACGGGTAGTTATTGATTCATCTGGTAGCAATGATGAGCCAGAGGTGGCCGCACTCACAGGGCACTAACGGGGCAGATTCTGTAGCACTGCCAAGTACCACACATCAGGCGTTAGCCTAACGCATTTCAGCGTGGTGGTCCGCATCACCGCATTAAAATGCATTGTCATATATTTATAGAGTCTCAGCTGTCTGCAGCAGGACAAAAAGAGTCTGTCCTTTTCCTCCACCATAGACAGAAGCAGCAGCTGCAGGCCAACACACCCCTCACACAGAAAAGGCAGCTCTCCTCACATAGTCCTTCTACTCATCTTCTTGGCAGGATCTTCCTTGTTTCTTGAAACAACCCAAAGTCCTGGGGTTTAAGGTCCAACAATACGTATACCCCATATTTTTTTATTATTATTTTTTTATTTTAAAAGGTTTTATATAGCGCTGGCTAGACCCGGAGGTATCAGAGTGCTCTACATGGGTATCAGACAATAAATTGCAGATTAAAGCTTTACAAAGGTTACACAGTTATTAGAGCATGGCAATTTTAGTTACAAGGTAAGGTTGAGACAAACAAAAAGGAACATATAGGTAGGAGAAAAAGCTGGCAAGGGGAGATATTCCGGGGAGTGGGGGGGGTGGTAAAAGCAGGGGAAGTAGACAAAGAGTGGAGGAGGGAAAGAGGAGGGGAGGGTTAGAGACACAGCATGGCAAGAGGAGGGGGAGGGTGACAGGGACACAAACCGGTAGGCGAGTCAAAGCTGCGCCCAAAGTCCAGAAGCTGTGATCCCAGGGGGAGTGGTATCATTTCCCCATCTCTGTTGCGAGAGGCTCCCTAAGCGCAGTGGACTCTCTCAGAGGTGTCGCTGAGACACCAAGGACTATTAACTGGATCCTTCCCCAAAAAGGGGAGAGGGAGTGCTTTGGCAAGGGGTGCCTTACCATACCTCAATTGTGAGTGGCTCCCGTGGCGCTGTGGACTCTCTCAGCGGGTATTCTGAGACTCCCGCGTATATAACTTGGATCTTTCCCCAAAAAGAGGAGAAGAAGAGCTTAGTCAAAGGGCACAAAAGGAGAGGGGGCTAGGTGGTGAAAGCAGGCAAGGGGAGATATTCCGGGGAATGGGGGGGTAGGAGCAGGGGAAGTAGACAGAGAGTGGAGGGGGGAAAGAGGAGGGGAGGATTAAAGACACGGCAAGGCAAGAGGAGGGGAAGGGTGACAGGGACACAAACTGGTAGGCGAGTCAAAGCTGCGCCCAAAGTCCAGTAAGCTGTGAACCCAGGGGGAGTGGTATCATGTATCTGAACCCAGTCAAAACCAGTCCTGTCCTCCGTAGCCCAGCATGACCACAGGGGGAAGAGACAACATTATGTAAAGGAGACACAGCCTATTCAGGTACAAGTGAAACTCCTACCACCACTCTAAATACAGACCAGGTCTATTCAGCCCAGCGATGAGTCACGCAGGCAAGGTAGGACACACCTCAACCCCCTAGTGACTGTTTATAGTGCATGCACATCCCCAGCTCCTGTCACTCTTAAACTGAATGCTGACTACATATACAGTCCGAGGCACACAGAATGGTAAAATAATAAATGAATCTTTATTCGGGTGCATTCACAACCATAAAAGATACAATCATACAATAAGAAAATCATCATTACAAATCCATTTAAAAGTTAAGATAAAACACAACTCCTGGTCATGAGTAATTAAAAGAAGATAATAAAGAGACAGTGCAAAGACACAAAAAGCCATACATCAGTTAATCGGGTCTGGATAGTCTTGATCTATAGGAGGCCAGCAGAACAATTGTCATTACACAAAGTGTGAAATCATTAGGCAAGATATGCAAGTACATAAGCGCCACATTGGCTTGCCTAAACTTCATGGACTTTAAAAGC
Organism: Lissotriton helveticus; assembly: GCF_964261635.1. NCBI lineage: Eukaryota > Metazoa > Chordata > Amphibia > Caudata > Salamandridae > Lissotriton > Lissotriton helveticus. The sequence goes on from NC_136062.1 coordinate 265,060,364, forward strand.
GAGCGAAGTAACTGCCTTCTTGGGTAGATGAAATATTTACATAAAAGGACAAAATGTAACGTGTCCTGTGGAGTCCTAGAGTCGCAGCCACAGGGTCCTGTAGCATTTGGGGGAGCAAAAACAACCGGGGATGCCAAGAGATGGTGAAGCATATTGAACCTAAAAAGGGTAATTAAAGACCTATCAGTTGCGCTTGTAAGGTTGGAGAGATGGTTTTACCTACCCTGAAATGACTTTAACAAGGCATGCGCCCTCACTGTTGGTTTCATAAGCTCAGTATTTTCACGGTGGGCAGAGGCATGTTTAAAGAATAATTCTTTTACCGTATTAAGATCCTGATGTGGAAATCGTGTAATATTACCTGTAATATTTTACTTGGCATAAGCGACAGCCATTTTGGCTGTGGTGTCCATTTAATTCTCCCTTCCTCTGCTGCTCGTCTTTTCACTCTGCTTGTGCGATCTATCTTAGTTGACTTCCTGACTCAGCTAAAAGCAATGTATGTGCTGAGGGTTGTAGCTGCCAGTGCCCCTGTCAACTGTCAACCATTTACTGCAGCCATAAGCACTCCTGCTCCCCCTCCCACTTTGCTGACCATGTAGTTATTTATCTGCCCTTTTTGCTGAAAACTATTTCTAAACCGTGTTTTCCCTATTTCTGTTCACATGATTACAGTGCAGAAAACCTGTATGAAAGACCTTTGTTCTGTGACTTCAGAGTACTGCCTCCTTGCAGCACTTGAGAGAGTGTTGTGTGGACGTAGTCCCACTCATGAGTGATTAATAAACTTGTTATTTATTTCCAACTCCAGTTCTGATCTCTATTTTGTTGGTCTTTGAACCCGTGGACAAAAGGGTGACCCTGCACCAGTATACCCCTAAAAAAGGTACATTTCTACAGTTGGCGCCCAATGTGGAGCCCCATTGGAGACGAGGATGTCCAAAGGAGTTGTCTTGATGAAGGATTAGAATTTTGCTGAGGAAGCGCACTGCACAAGGCGATCTTTGTCTTTGCAGGCCGACGTAAATTTTTCGGTTTTCCCGATTTGACCCTTAAGGTGATGGCCGGTCTCAAGTGGGGTTTCCTTTGGCACAATTTTGAAGTGACCATTCGGTCGACCAGATATCAGCAGGTGGGAGTTGGAGTCTTCTGTTTGGTAAGGTCGCTAAAGCGGCACTCTTGATTTGTTAAGCCTGGGCTTTTTGTTTAGATTTGTTATTCAATCTTTGCAAAGTTTGAAGCAGGTAATGTGGAGATTTTTCTCCTTTTGAAATATTTGTTTGGAGTAGTAATATTTTACACATATTGGTAAAGCATGCCTGTTCTCAGCACACTCCGTAGGTGGTGGGGCTGCTCTGGTGGTACCAAAGAAAGCTTAAAACAAAGTCAGTCTGCTCTCCCGGAAGGGACACCTAATAGAGACATGTATGTCAAATATGGTATTTCTTCCATAATGTACGGTCCACGATGAAACAAATACACAAAGAAAGATTCTGATCTCCAATGGCCAGTAAATGGGTCATTCGATTTTTGATTGTGTGCGTATGTGGGAGAAAGAAGTACGAGAGAGAGCGAAGAAAGCAGAAGCTATAGCAGAAAAAGAACAACGAAAAATGATGTATCAAAAAACGCTAGAATTAAAAAAAATCAAGAAAAGATGAAAAAAAAGAAAAAAAAGAGAGGGAACGTCGATTAGAGGTGAATGGCCAGTACGCTATTGGGCGCCCTATTTATCACATACGTAATAAACCTCAGGATGACTGCATCCTATTAGAACGCCCCCCACCCCTGTGTAAATTTCCCACTCCATGTGCCCCTGATGAGGTTTCTGACGACGAGTATTTGTCTTCAGACGACAAAGAACAAGATAAGCAAGATGGGGGACAGACTTACTCTACTTTGACTAGAGCAGAAAAAGATAAATTAAAAACTGCTGCTAGAGAGGAGGCTCGTCAGCCTCACACTGCATCTGTCATCGTAGCTATGGTTCAACAGTGGCAAAATATGGAGCAATTTTATTTTGTAGAAAAATTTGCTTGGTAGGTAATATTTGATTATAGACAAATTTCTCAGGAACTAGAGCCAGCTGATATAAATACTGATTACAAACGATTAACAGAGGGGACTTTTCCTTTTCCAAACCTATCTGATATGATTAGACAAGTGGTTAAAATATGAGACGCAACATTACGTTTACGAAAGGTACAAGAATTAGCTAGAAAACAGGAAGGTGTAGAAACAGTTCAATCCCCAGCACAGAAAGTAGATGCTCCAGTGGATGAGGTTGCACCTGTTAGGAGTACAGTTACTATAAAACCTATGGGTGAAGCTGCACCCCTTTATGTTCCTCCTAAGGGTGTGGGAACAAATGATGATAAAACTTCAAATGATGCAAAGGGATATTCTATATATAATTTGGTTTACACTCCTAGGAGTAGAGCTGATGTGATGGCTCTTAAAGCTGCTTTGCCCGACCCCAGAAAAATCCTGCCTCCTTCTTTGAGGAGGTGGGAGGAGCCATTAACTCCTGCACTATGACCTTGCCAGATATTGATATGTTCTTTGGGCTCATTTTGCCTCCTGATATGTGGAGAACAATACATAAAATAGATGACAATGTAGCATATGGTGATACTTGGGAACATTTAGAACAAATAAATGCAGAAAGGGAGCCTGTGCAGAAACCTCATATATCTTCCTAAAGCTATTGTGACTAAGTTAAAGACTCTCATACCCCCTAAGAAAATAGATTGGACAACGTTAGCTTCCTGTGAACAGAAAAAGGATGAGTTCGTTTCTGACTTCTTTTCAAGGTTTGAGGAATCATTCCATGATTTTAGTGGTCAGTCATTGGCCGATGATACGGGTAAGCAGTTGTTTGTTAATAAATTTGTCGCTAATATGTTAAGGGAAATAGCTAGCCGCTTAAAGGCCAGCAAGAGTTCTTGGACCACGTCTTCCCCAGTTTCCCTTTTTACGATGGCCCATATTATGAGCAACAGGAACAGGAAGCGAAAGGCAGGGAGGATAAGAAGGTTAACGAATTAAAGACAAAAGTTATGTTGGCTCAAGTATATGGTCCACCATTTACGGGAGGTGGAAAAGGCGGACGTACAATGTATAAACCTGGGGTGCCCCCTCTCCCCTGAGCAAATGTGTCCCCTGACCAGTGTGCTTATTGTAAAGAGACTGGGCATTGGCATTCTGAGTGCCCTCTTTTGCGAAGTCAGCAGTACCAACGGGGAAGGGGTAGTGGGAGAAGACGCCCAGGGAATTTAGGAAATAGGGGAGGTACAGGAGCGCACCCCAGATTTGAAGCAGTTGAACAAGGACCAAATTACTCTATTACTTTTGATAAACAAAATCAAAATCAAATGTCTGAATATTCTGCTGATGCGCTTGCAGATTCCGACTATGCATAGGGATGCCTAGGATGGGGTAAGGACCCGGTTGAGGTGCCAGTAGATCAAATGGGTCCTTATGTTGACGCAAATGTCTTGGGATCTACTGATCGGTTACTGGTTGATACAGGGGCCACCGTAGTGCTCTGTCTAAAAAATTGGTTCCTAGGGCTCTCCTGTCCGGCCCAATGATAACATCGATAGGATTCGATGGGACACCTACACCTAGCCCACTTTCACAGTCACTTGAATTCGGACTTGACAAATTCACTGCAGCATGTCCATTTTTGATTTCCTCTAACACGCCGGACAACATTGTGGGTATCGATATGCTTAAATATTTTCGTACCACAATATGTTGTTCTCTGGAAGGTGTGCGTGTTATTTTAAATTACAATTATCCAATGGTTGAGAGATTGTGTCTTGTCAACGAGGATGCCGCTTTGGCGTCCTTACCTAGTGTGAACAAGGAACACTGTAATTATTATCATTTCTTGCCTCCCATCATCACAAACACCCTCGCACCGCTCAAGAAGCCCTCCAACAGCCACACCAGCAAGAAAGCCACCTGGTTCACTGAAGAGCTCCAAACCTCCAAACGCGCATGCCGGAAACTGGAGAAGAAATGGCTCCACGAACGCACACCGGACAATCACGCAGCCCACAAGGACGCCACCCGCAGACATCACCACCTCATCAGGTTAGCCAAGAGATCCTCCTTCAGAGACCGCGTCGATAACAACGCACACGAAAGCAAAGAGCTCTTCAGCATCGTGAAGGAACTCTCCAACCCTAGCACCAACGCCAGTGACATCCCGCCCTCACAGAACTGTGCGACTCACTGGCCACCTTCTTCCACCGCAAGATCGCTGACATCCACGACAGCTTCAGCACCACAACCGCCCCGTCTTCACTAGACTCCACCCCCCCTGCGAACACCACCCACACCAACCGCTTGACCTCCTGGCCCAACGTCAACGACGACGAGATACGCAAGACCATGAACTCCATCCACTCAGGATCCCCTTCAGACCCATGGCCACACCACGTGTTCAACAAAGCAGACACAGCCATCGCACCCCAACTACAAAGGGTCATCAACATCTCCTTCGAAACAGCGACATTCCCGGAAAGCTGGAAACACGCCGATATCAACGCCCTCCTCAAAAAGCCCAAAGCGGACCCCAAGGACCTCAAGAACTTCCGGCCCATCTCCCTGCTCCGTTCCAGGCGAAGGTCATCGAGAAAATCGCCAGCACTCAACTGGCCAGCCACCTCGAAGACAACAGCATCTTATACCCTTCACAGTCCGGATTCAGACAAAACCACTGCACTGAGACAGCCCTCATCGCCGCCACAGACGACATCAGGCACCAACTAGACAACGGCGAAACATCAGCCCTCATCCTCCTTAACCTGTCCGGCACCTTCGACACGGTCTGCCACCGCACTCTAAAGACACGCCTCCAAGAAGCCGGAATCCAAGAGAAGGCCCTCGACTGTACCACGTCCTTCCTCTCCGGCAGAACGCAGAGCGTCCGCCTCCCCCCCTTCCGCTCCGAAGCCACCAACATCATCTGTGGCGTCCCCCAGGGCTCATCCCTCAGCCGGACGCTATTCAACATCTACATGGCCCCCCTCGCACAAGTGGCCCGCCAGCATGACCTCAACATCATCTCCTACGCCGACGATACCCAGCTCATCCTCTACCTCACCAAGGACCCGCACACCACCAAAACCAACCTCCACGAGGGAATGAAGGCCGTCGCAAACTGGATGAGGAGCAGCAGCCTTAGACTAAACTCAGACAAGACAGAGGTCCTCATCCTCGGACCCACCCCCTCAGCCTGGGACGACTCCTGGTGACCGACCACGCTGGGATCAGCACCTACACCCACCGACCGTGCATGCAACCTAGGATTCGTCCTCGACTCCTCCCTCTCCATGTCGAAGCAGGTTAGCGCCGTCTCCTCCTCCTGCTACAACACCCTCTGCATGCTCCGCAGGGTCTACAAATGGATCCCGACCGAAAGAAGAAGAACAGTGACTCCGGCCCTCGTCATCAGCAGACTGGACTATGGCAAAGCAGTCTACGCAGGAATCCCAGCCAAACACCTGCATCGACTACATCGCATCCAAAATGCCTGGAGCCTCCTTACTTTACATTACTGTTATATCACTTGCTGCAAAAGAGCACCATCATTTTGATTTGCCGCAACATAAACAGGGATACCGACAAAATCTGAGAGTCAATTCATTTCTTCATATGTTGCATTAGACACACCAGCTAAGCAATGCTACTAACTGTAGGGGTTGTGGCAAGATTCCTCCTCATCAGGACATAAAAGGAATCCCGTTATCACCGCTGCCATTCTCTCACAATGGCTCATGCCCAGCTTGGTTCAAACTTTTATATGCCTCTAATGAACAAAGTCTGTTACCCCAACGAAGATGGGGACCCATAAGCAAAAGGGACTGCTTTAGAAATGGAAAAATATAGTAAAGGGACTAAAGGAAATGGACCCCTTGTTATCTCTGTTTCCATGACCACTGGCCCCCTTTGTGTACAAAGTACTGGTGATGTGCCAGTGGGCCACAGTAACTGTACTGCAGTGTTGCAGATGTCTATGAGAGGCCAAAGCAGCTTCCTTGCATCACGTCACACTTATTTTGTTACATAGCCTTCCTTCTACCACCTGTGTTTTAGCTCCCCCAACCTACCATCAAGATATGCAATTGTTCAATTACTATGCTAGTAGTAGGGGAAAACGTGCAATCGATGTCTCTGTAGTTGACCAGACAGAGACTACATGGGAACAATATAGACTGGAGCATGCTGTATCATCGGATCCAGCTGTTGTGTCTTCACACCGGACAATTCACCTTCTGTATATGGGGTAATCTCCAAACTATACAAAATAGCTACTGAGATACATCAAGTCTCAGGAACATGGACTTGGGCTGGATGGTTCTAGAACATATTTTCTGTATGGGGCTTAAAAATATTATCGGCCTTGTTCATAATTATTGCAATTCTCTTCTCTTGTTGTTTATGTATCCATTGCGGGACGGTGCTTTGTTCCCTCTGTATTTCCACTTGTACTACTGGTCTACCATCTAAAATGAATGTCCAAAATGTAAATGCCTGTTTAGCAATAGACCGAGAAGTCAGCAATATGATGCTGATTGATATACATGATATTTATCGTACCCTTTTAAAGCATAGGAAAATGTCTTAGCTTATGCCAAAAGGGCCGTCTGTGGAAAACGTGTAATATTTTACTTGGCATAAGCGACAGCCATTTCTGCTGTGGTGTCCATTTAGTTTCCTTCATAATTCTCCCGTTCTCTGCTGCTCGCCTTTTCACTCTGCTTGTGCTATCTATTTTAGTTGACTTCCTGACTCAGCTAAAATCAATGTACGTGCTGAGGGTTGTAGCTGCCAGTGCACCTGTTAACTGTCAATCATTTACCGCTGCCATAAGCACTCCTGTCCCCCCTCCCACTTTGCTGACCATGTAGTTATTCATCTTCCCTTTTGCTGAAAACTATTTCTAAAACTTGTTCTTCTTATTTCTGTTCACATGCTTACAGTGCAGAAAATCTGTATAAAAGACCTGTGTTCTGTGACTTCAGCACTTGAGAGAATGTTGTGTGGACGTACTCCCACTCATGAGTGATTAATAAACTTGTTATTTATTTCCAACTCCTGTGCTGATCTCCATTTTGTTGGTCTTTGAACCCGTTGACAAAAGGGTGACCCTGCACCAGTGTACCCCTAAAAAAGGTACATTTCCATACATTGAGGCCTTATTGAATCTCGTGAAAGAAAAATATCAGCCCTACCTAAAGCAAAAAGAGACTCCTTAACATACCATAACCAGGGGACTTTAAAAGCATGCTCTAGTGACAGGCAGTCTGATATGATTAGGCGATTTAGATCATTATCCTCCCTGGACCATATATTTACCCAACACAGCAGAGGCTTAACTGCCACCTGGTCAGCTAAGAAATTGACGCCAAGCTCTTCATGTACGGCAAAGAAGGGAGTGCTTAGAGGAACCTTTATAATCCGTTGCCAAAACTTATTTTGGGCCACCTGTAGCTTATGTGTTGACGTATACCCCCAAACTTCACTACCACATAAAACATTTGAGCTGCATATAGACTAATACAACTTTAAAATCACAGCAGGTGCGCAAGGTCCCAGTCTATGGACGTAGCTGACAATAGCCCCTATAGATTTATTCAGGTCACTCAGTTTTCCCTCGATCAATATTTTCCAATTTAGTTTTTCATGAAATAAAATTCCCAGATAGGGGAAGGCCAGGACCTTCGCAAGAGTGTGGGATCCTGGGACGCTTTGCTGACCGAGGAGCACTTTTGTTTGGGTCTGACCTGCCTGCCTAACAGCCTACTGCTCGCGGAACCCGCTCCGCGGGTCCCGCTTCGTGCTGTGACATCTGCAGCAGTTTCAAGGTTTGGAGGGCCAGCTGAGGGAATTCTTTGGCGGGGCTGCGAGCGGCGTGCGCTCACGGAGGGACTCCAATTCCCAGGAGCGCCCGCCAGCCTTGAGGAGCAACACCTGGGCCGCTCTCCCCGACCCCTCCCACCCTTCCACCAATCGCTTTTAAACGGCACTCCCAGGACTTGTGAGTGGGACGCTTTGCTGACCGAGGAGCACTTTTGTTTGGGTCTGACCTGCCTGCCTAACAGCCTACTGCTCGCGGAACCCGCTCCGCGGGTCCCGCTTCGTGCTGTGACATCTGCAGCAGTTTCAAGGTTTGGAGGGCCAGCTGAGGGAATTCTTTGGCGGGGCTGCGAGCGGCGTGCGCTCACGGAGGGACTCCAATTCCCAGGAGCGCCCGCCAGCCTTGAGGAGCAACACCTGGGCCGCTCTCCCCGACCCCTCCCACCCTTCCACCAATCGCTTTTAAACGGCACTCCCAGGACTTGTGAGTGGGACGCTTTGCTGACCGAGGAGCACTTTTGTTTGGGTCTGACCTGCCTGCCTAACAGCCTACTGCTCGCGGAACCCGCTCCGCGGGTCCCGCTTCGTGCTGTGACATCTGCAGCAGTTTCAAGGTTTGGAGGGCCAGCTGAGGGAATTCTTTGGCGGGGCTGCGAGCGGCGTGCGCTCACGGAGGGACTCCAATTCCCAGGAGCGCCCGCCAGCCTTGAGGAGCAACACCTGGGCCGCTCTCCCCGACCCCTCCCACCCTTCCACCAATCGCTTTTAAACGGCACTCCCAGGACTTGTGAGTGGGACGCTTTGCTGACCGAGGAGCACTTTTGTTTGGGTCTGACCTGCCTGCCTAACAGCCTACTGCTCGCGGAACCCGCTCCGCGGGTCCCGCTTCGTGCTGTGACATCTGCAGCAGTTTCAAGGTTTGGAGGGCCAGCTGAGGGAATTCTTTGGCGGGGCTGCGAGCGGCGTGCGCTCACGGAGGGACTCCAATTCCCAGGAGCGCCCGCCAGCCTTGAGGAGCAACACCTGGGCCGCTCTCCCCGACCCCTCCCACCCCTTCCACCTTTTGTTAACGAGACCTATAACTGCCAATCGTACTCCCGCAGCGCGGGAGAGCGCGCGGGAGAAGCCCGGGACAAGGGCGGGACCGTCTGTGGCCGTCCGGGGCCGCTGGAGGCCGGGCTGGGCCAGGTTATTAACATTTAACATTTTATAATCTTAAGTATCGGTGTTTGTCGCAAGGCCATCTCATTGTTAATTTTAATTCTGTCTTCGGGTCCTGCCATGAGTCAGTCCGCCCCCCCTGGTGTGGGCAACTCGGTTCTCGGTCCACTTGATAAATTTTTTTAAAAATCCTCTAAGGAAGTAGATAGGGACCTATTACTAGCTGAAAGGAGAGCAGAGCGTCGACGGTCAATTGAGCATCTAAAGAGATCTTCAATGCAGTCCCATACTGTCTTGAATTCTTCCCATGAAATGCCAGCCCATGGGCTGAGCTCAATTGAGGTCGATGCTACTGATATCAATTTAACCCCAAATATTTTTAGATTCCCAACCATCTCCCCGCCTTGTGTCAATGCTTCTAGTGGTGATCACTTGGGTTGCCCGCCGGTTGATCATTCTAGTTTTGTGGAGATTAACATTCCCTGTTCTAATCTTATTGATCTGGAATCTTGTTCTATGCTGCCCACTCCTCCTCTGGTTGGTCTAACCATAGGTAATGGTATACTTTCTATGAGTGGATGTATTAGTAGAGACAAGCCTACTGCGGCCAAAAGGGCTGCACAATCTCCACCCAGGAAAAGAAGGAGGAAGGGGGGGGTAAAAAGGAAGGGATATAGTAGTCGGACCCCCACACCAACACCACTACCACCCCAACGGGTAGCTGATTCGGTTCCACCATCTATAGTAGAGCCCTCAGCTTTAGACACACAGGGGCTGGTAACTAATGAAATATGTAGTGAAGGGGTTCAGGAGGTGTCCTATGCCAACTTAGAGAAGCTCATTAAATCATACATGCTTCCTGTGTTGGAGCGTGTTAGGATTCTGGGAGACAAATTGGATCATTTGTTAGCGTCTATTGAACCCGCTTACACATCTAGCGGGGACAAGGTAAAGGGACCCACTAATTCAACTCACGGTTCCTCCCAGGCTGCCGCTAACGTAATTAGCTCTACCAACAGAACTACCAAACAAGCTTCCACCACTAAGAATGCCACAACAATTGATAAAACAACTGATAAAGCTTTGGTCCCAGTGGCTAAACACCCCCCAGCAGTGAGTATTGCTAAATCACATTCCAGGGAGGGAGCTAATAGCAAACCTTCCGAGAAGGTGGGTGTATCCCAGCAAAGGTTTGGGGTGAACAAACCCCCCATTCCTACTGGCAAAACAAGCAAACCCCTCCCATATAAGAAAAATGTTGACTTGCCCCCGGACTCTACGAACTATGTCATTGTTATGACAGGGGTGCCCCCTGTTGCAGAAGGGGATAGGGAAAATTACGACAGCCTAAAAAATAAAGTCATCTTCTGGCTGAAAACAAATAGGCCCCTTCCTTCACATCTTAATGGGGACATTGTTACAGTCAGAAGATGTCGGTGGGTAGGGGTTCGCCCCAAGGATATAGAGGGGGATATAGTTATCATCAACTTCAGGGACCACAAAGTTGTATCCCATATCTCTGATTGGTATGTAGGTAATAATGAGGGTGGGATCTCAACGAGGAACCTCACCTATTTTTACCCAGAGACCTTGCTCAACCCTCTACCTCAACCCTCAACTATTAATAGTAAAAACTCTTCTAGATTCCCCAAATGGACTAATTTTACTCCAAACTTTCACGGCCTCCAGTTCAATCCGGAGGCACAGTACCGATCCTACATCCAATCAAATTATAATTGTCCTGATCAGATTCCAAGTTGGGCTAAGATCACTACCCAGCATAAGGGCCCCCCAGCTTTACCGGACCCTTTATTCCCCATTAGGCCCCTGTATCCACCGGCTCCTCAAAACTCTGTCCCTATACAGACTCAGCAGTACTCAGGTATTTTCCCAACATATTCCTTTCCAAATATGTCCACCCAGCCCAAGGAGTCCTGGAAGATCCCCCTGAGAAATGTATACGACCCATTATCCTGGCTGGCGACTAACGATTGACCAGCATGTTTATCTGGGGTTGTTGCCGCTAATCCAGGTGGCTGGAGGGGGGAAGAAGTTCCGGAAGTTGTGGGTACCCCTCTTTATGATGTTATGAATGCAGTGGGTCAAGCCTGCCTATCCGTGGAGGGCTGTATTAGTTGTAGGGACGAGCCGGAGCCCCCAATCTTGTTACCCATCCCTGTGAACACCACTGAGGTTAACTCTCAAGGATTATGTAAGGGGCCAACTAGCTCTGTTAAGTCAATGTGTATAACTTTGGACGGTTTGTCTACAGAAGTTGCGGGATATGTTGAACCCACCATTACGTCTCAAGAACCTAGTCCAAATGTTATTTCCAATATGAGTGAAGAACCATGTGGGAAGGGTACCACTCTGGGATGCTGGAATGTTGCTGGAATTGCCTCTTGTATGTGTGTTCCTGAATGGGCTGACTTCATTCGTCAGGGTGATATCTGGTCGTTCCAGGAGACCTGGGCGATTGAAGCAGTTTATCTTCCAGGTTTTCTGAATTTTAATAAACCGGCAGTTAGAGCCCAAAGAGGTAGGGCTATGGGGGGCCTTACTATCTGGGTACGTCAGGTAGTAGGTGTTACTGTAAAGGAGGTTTTTATTGATTGTCCGGATATATTGATAGTCAGAATGGAACTAAGAAGTGGCTTAAATATAGTGCTTGTTAATGTGTATGCTAGAGGCACTGCGGGAGGCCGCGTGTCACCCACTCTCTTATGTTTGGATGACTTCCTGGGTTCCACCCAATTATCCGGTCATGTGATAGTGATGGGGGATTTTAACACCTGCTTTGAACCCTTAGGCAGTGAAGATGGATTATTAACTGAGGACGAGGATAGGACTTGGGGGATTCCCACTCTTGAGTTACCCCCTATTTCCAAATGGTCACAAACAGCAACTTTTATTAAAGGTCTTTGTTTAAACTGGGGGTTGAGCGCCCTGAACGGACGCACACGCTCCGACATGGTAGGCAATTATACCTTTTTTAATGGTAGACACAGCAGTCGCATTGATTATATCTTAGTTGATATGAAAATGTGGCATTTAGTTCGGGACATGATAGTTAAAACTCGTCCAGAAAGCGATCACGAACCGCTTCTAGCGGAACTTAAGGACATGAGCTTTGTTGGGCCGTTTGTTCACCAGACCAATCCCGTGCAAGAGGCTGTGGTCTTATCCAACGATATGAGGAGGGTGCGATGGCAAAAGGTTTCTGTAGATCTGGAAGCACGTGCCAAAATCAGAAGCCTGGTATCAAATTCAATACTGGAAATTGATAATTGTGACAATCAGGACACGATGATTCTATTAATCTCGGACATCCATGCTAGCTTGTTTCTGTCCCTTAAAACCTTGTTTGTTAAATTTGTGGCCAACAAGGGTAGGGGGTTAGTTAAGAAACCAGCTAACTGGTTTAATGATGCCTGCCGTGAGTCTCATAAGTCTCTGTTTATGGCCTTGAAGTCCAAAAATGTAGCCTTAATTAAATCCTGTAGGAAGGCGTACAAAGTTGCCAAACATCGGGCCAAAACTGCATGGGACGATGAGCGATGGTGCCTTCTAGCGGAGGCCTGTGGCTCTAGGAACTTCCAACGCTTTTGGCACTTGCTCAGGTGGGGCCAGTCTCTGGATGATCGCCCTAGTCCTGCATCCATTGAACAACAAAAATGGGTGTCATATTTTACGGATCAATTTAGCTGTCAACGCCCTTCGCAGGTCTCCATTAACTGGCCGATCTCTTTTGACACACTTGTGTTTACGACGAAAGAGGTAGAGTCTGTCCTGAAAGCCATTCCCAGGGGTAAAGCGCCCGGTCCGGATTGTATCCCAGCGGATCTATTCCAACAAGACCAGGACCTCTGGGTTCCATACCTAGTGCGTTTGGTAAATGCGCTGGCTGTGGGTGCCAGGGTTCCTGATTCCTGGGCTGGCGCCGAAATACTGCCCATATTCAAAAAGGGCGATCGGTCGGTTCCTTCGAACTACCGGCCGATCAGCTTAATTGATGCAGTTCAGAAAATCACTGCTCGCCTTGTTTTGTCAAGGGTCCAGGCGTGGATTGAGGATTTTAACATTCTTACCCCTCTCCAAGCAGGGTTTAGATCCTCTGTGAGTACCCTGGACCAGGCGTTTCGATTTATGCTCCTGCATTGGAAGACGGTTACCTTGGGCAAAGGCAATTTATATGCCGCTTTCGTGGATCTTCGTTCCGCGTTCGATCTAGTCCCGAGGGCCGGTCTTTGGAATTGCTTATTAGATATGGGGATGCCTCCCATCTTGGTCCGACTTATAGTGAATCTCCATGCTCAAACATTCGCATTTGTGCGATGGGGTAAACCGGGTGAAGTGACAGAGAAATTTCCAGTGGACAAGGGTGTCAGGCAAGGTTGTGTTTTGGCACCGACTTTGTTTTCCTTGTACATCAATAGAGTTACCAAGTATTTCGACAACTTCTCCACGGATGCTCCAACTCTTGCTGGCATGAGAATCCCCCTGCTCATGTTCGCTGACGACACTCTCCTGATCTCACGCACCAGGCAGGGCCTGCAGAATGCCCTGTCAAGGTTTGAGAGTTTCTGCAGCGAACATGAGCTGGAGGTGAATGTATCCAAGACCAAATTTATGGTCTTAAGGGGGCGTAAGCTAATAAATGCCAGGGTCACGATGGGGGGTACCCCCCTGGAGCAAACTAAACACTTCACCTACTTGGGTGTCACATTTAGTGACACTCTGAGCTGGACTCATCAGATTGAATTAATGACCATGAAACAGAAACAGTTAGGCGGAGCACTGATAAAAGAGCACAAAGGGTCATTTACAAGGCCAATGTCTCCGCTTATTAAGATCTATGGCAGCAAGGTCCTACCAGCGATCCTTTATGGTGCCGAATTATGGGGTGGTAGTAATTTGGACTCCCTAAAGCATGCGCATAATAAGTTTCTGAGACTGGCAGTAGGGCTCCCCTTGTCGACTCCTATAATCCCCCTCCTCTATGATCTAGGTTGTCATCCGGTGGTAGACCAGGCTAGACTCCGTCCACTTTCCTTCTGGCGTCGTCTATGGACTACGCCTGAACTCCATTACTATGCAGAAGCTTGCTTGGAGGTAAAGAATAGTCCTGGTGCGTCCAACATTGGATGGTTTAGAGACCTCAAGTCTTCCCTATTTGCCCTGGGCTATGGTGATCTGTGGTCTTCACCAGACACAGCCGTTTTCCCCTCTAAAAGGGATCTTAAATCAAGTTACTGGAATTGGGTGATCCACAAAATGTATATGGAAACTAATTCGTGTAGCCTCACAGGCTTGTTTATTGTACATAAGGATAAACCCAAGCTTGAGGGGTTCTGGGATATCATTACTAAACCGCTGGACCGCAAACTATTTTTTCAATTCAGATGCGGTTCACTCCCCATTGGGGAGTTTACAAGTAAATGGGGAACAGATTGCTCTGGCTTTTGTTTTAATTGTCAGGGTATTAGGGAAAGCATAGAGCACCTGTTATATGTGTGTCCCTTATATTCTGCCCCCAGAGCCAAATGGCTAAAGCCTGTGTGTAGGCATCTAGGAACTAGATTGGCTGTCGAAGCAACAAGATTGTTAAAAGTTACCCTGGATCCCCTTATTGTTGTTGGGGTGGCTAAATTTCTTGGGTGGGCGTGGGTGCTTAGATGTAGGTCCCTTAAAAACAATCGTACTGTGACTGTATAGTCCTTTGTTACATGCTGTTGTCGGTTGTCCCTGTGCTCATTCCTTTTTTATTGTATAACTTTTTAAGAAGCTGATTAGTGTAATAATGATTTAATACTTGTATTAATTGTTTAATATGTATTTATATTGTATTTTATTGTCTTTTATGATTGACTAATCGAATAAAGACTTCTTGAACTTGAGTGTGGGATCCTGCTTTAAAAGGTTTAGACTGGAGGGCCCGAGGGCCAACTTTCAAAACATACAACATTTTCTAAAGTTGACTGACAGGTCCCGTCTATCCATAAAGTCAATGAACTCATCAATTAAAACCTGCAGGCCCAAAGCTGTATGAGCCATAAGTACTGCGTTGTCGGCATATAACAAAACTGGCAAAGATTTCTTGCAGACTCTGGGGCAATCAGGCTGTAATTGCAAGAGGGCAGCTTTTAAGCCATTATTAAAGTAAATAGTGAATAAAAAAGGGGCTAAAATGCAGTCTTGGCGAACCCCCCTGGAGCAGTTAAAATGTTCAGTGAGGAATCCCATCAGGACCTGGTTCCTTATTCCTAGACAGAGCCTCAATGCCCCTGTAGACTTCCTTCAACGAGAAAGTGACTTAAGAGTCAACCTAGACTGGAAACAGTATCATTGTGAGACCCTTCAAGATGGCCGAAATTATATACACTGTCAAAATGGGTGACCCACTGTTCAGGGGTGATGTGGTGGCATAAGACAGACCTTGATGGATTGGAAAAACAGGGACCATTAATAATCTGCCAAAAAAGTGTGCTATCCTTCAGTTCACTGGCTGTGATTAGATCAGCCCATGCCTATTTTTGTAGCAGGTGCCTCTGTTCTGTGCCCCTTATAGGTTCGTCAGCAATTTGCCTCCCATTCCCTATTGTGAGGAGACTGCTTCAGGGCTTTCTTCAGGAGGCGGAGGGCCCGGGAGCACTTGGAGCCAAACCATGAGGGGTGATCAGGGCAATGACCAATCGCAGGAATCGTTAAAAGACCTAAGACCGACTGGGTGATGGAGGCAAAAGACCTTCAAACCTCCTCGCCAGGAGCTAAAGGGTCCAAGCAGGTAAGTAACTCCTGCTGGCAGTCTGCGAAAAGTCTATGATAAAAAGCCTTGGCATCTATTTGCGACCAATGTAAGCACCTCCCCATATTAGTTGGGAATAAATATCCCGAGGGCTTGCAAGAGCCCTCTGAATAGTTCCCTACCCCCTCCAAATACAGTGACAAAGGGTTGTGGTCACTGTTGGGGCTATGTAACATATTAAAAGAAGCAGGTTGCGAACCCGTACAAGCTGAGATAAAGATGAAATAAATGATTGTGGCGGACCCCCTTCCTTTATATGTCAGGGGATTTGGAATTTAGACTGGTTAATCAGCTTGTCTAAAGTAAAAACCAGATTGTGAGTATGAAGGAAACTATTTATCTCTGCACCTACTATGGTATGCTCCATGTTCAAGTCCTCCAAAATCAAGCAAGGTTGTGTGTTGGGTAATGAGTGTAGGAAGTTTGGGAACAAATGACAATTAAAATTTCCTACCAAAACATTTTTTTTTAATTTTTTTTTATTGATTTTCATGATATACTGTACATATGACAATTACAATACACAAGCAGAACACAAAATGTAGAGACACATCAGCATATCATAGCACTTACTCGGTTTGACCAATATACAAGATACAAAACAGAATAAAACAACAACAAAAAAACACAAAATCCTACCAAAATAAGATTCTCATGACCAAGGACCTCACATTTAATACATTTAAGGCACAACTTAAAGCTATACAATTTGAGGACCGACATGGCCCCCTATTTGCATTATAAAAATGTATTACGACCATAGGGAAAGCTCTCCAAATCCGCAATTTTATACCCTGGAACATGTGGAAGTCCCACTTAATGATCTGCATGGAGCCAAAATACTTGAGGGCTACAAAAATAATAAGGCCCCCACCTCGCTCTATCCGCGCTGGAACCCAGAGCTGGACAGAAGATGGTCTTATTGTTGACCTCAGTTTCCTCAGGATCAGTATGTAGTTAAAAAGGCCCCCTTCAGATCTATCCAAACCCAGATTGCTATTAAAGCCGTGGGCTAAAGACGGATCAGATGAGGGCTGCAGGAACAAACGGGAAGGAAAGGAAGGGGACAGCAGGGAGGGAGAGCTGTAAGACAAAGAACAAAGACAATGAAATATGTTCTTATTCAAAGATACATAATCAAGGACGTGCATCTACTAGTTCCCTACCTGATAAATGAATAAAGGCTGCGATACTCAAAAGATACCTCTCGTCTTATGAGAACAGGCCTTGTCTGAATAACTGGGACCTCCCTTCTGTAATACACAATTTGAACCAAGGTATGAAATGTCATACACCAACGCTATCATATAACAAATGGAAATGAAGAACTGAAACTCCACCTACCCTAAACTCCCTTTGTTCAGGTACTGAGTGGGGGTCTATGAACATGCCTTCTAGACAGCCAAGTAAATAACGAATAAAGGAAATGGGTTACGTCACCCTAATGATGTAAAGTTCAATCAGTACCTTTGTAGTCTGGAGCCACACGAACCAGCCTCCAAAAGGTTGAAGAAATGCAGCCTAGGTTAACTCCACCAAGGCCACTCCTCCTGAAGCAATGCTGACGAATTAATCCTCTGCAATAGCCGATGAAAAAAGGCTCGCCAACAGAGGATTAAATAGAAGTGAAAAAAAACCCTTTCCGCATTAGCCGATGCAATAAGGCTATCCAACGGAATAGGGTTACGATAATACACAGCTATAACAATTCCGTTTCCGCAAGAGCCGATGCAAGGAGGCTCGCCAACGGAAACGGAGAGACTACTGTCGCGCTGGCCCCTTCAATTCCTGTCCTCCGCATGAGCCGATGGTAAGGCTCGCCAACGGAGGTACAGAGAGAGCAGCGCACAAGATGAACTCTGGAGCGCCTTCCGCATGAGCCAAGGAAAAGGCTCGCCAACGGAAAGCCGAAGAACGCGCAAGATGGATCTACGTTCTCAGGCGCTTCCCACCAGGTTCGCAACACTCCAGCAAGAAGAACAGCAAAACGGACGGATCCACACCAAGAACACACGATCGAAGCAGGTCACAACCCAGCCGGGTCACGAATCAGAATATCCGACATCGGAAACAGGAAGTAAGGCCCTTTTATTCCCTCCTCCATGCCGCTAAGCATTCTGGACCCTGTAGTTGTTGCTCTCCGTGT
The DNA here is from genome assembly GCF_964261635.1 of Lissotriton helveticus. Taxonomy (NCBI): domain Eukaryota; kingdom Metazoa; phylum Chordata; class Amphibia; order Caudata; family Salamandridae; genus Lissotriton; species Lissotriton helveticus. The sequence continues at coordinate 265,078,348 of NC_136062.1, forward strand.
CAGTACAGTGAGGCGCGAGTCTGATCATAACAGTATATTCCCCCTCACCTAGAGCGCCGAACAGGACCTGGACTCAAAGGATGCAGGCGATGAAACTCGGCAACCAGCTGAGGGGCATGTACGCCAGACGCCGGCTCCCAGGAATTCTCCTCTGGTCCGTATCCCTTCCATGCCACCAAATAACGCAACCCTCTACCATGCCACTTAGAGTCCAGGATACCACTCACTTCATATTCCGCCCCATCGGAAAACACCAAAGGTGGAGGCAGACGTTGGACAATCCGCCCCGCCGGTTTCAGCAAAGAGACATGGAACACAGGGTGGATCCGGAGATGTTGAGGCAACCGTAATTTCATGGCCACAGGATTGATACATTTCATGATAGGGAAAGGTCCAATGTATCGAGGGTTGAACACGCTGTACTTCTTAAAACGAAAGTTCTTAGTTGACAGCCATACCCTGTCACCCATCTGATACATAGGGCCAGGACGTCGTTTCTTATCAGCTGAGGCCTTATACGCCACCTTCGAGGCCTTCAAAGTGTCCTGAACCTTGACAAGGACGTCCTTAATTTCCCCAATCCTCCTAGCCGCTTCAGGGACCGAGGTTTCTTGAATGGGATGCAAGAATGGCATGAACCTAGGGTGGTGACCATACGTCCCATAGAAAGGGGACACCTTGATGGCCGAATGCGTGGCATTGTTGTACGCCACCTCAGCTAACCACAGATATTCCACCCAATTGTCTTTCCCTTGGGACACAAAACACCGCAGGTATTGTTTTAATGACTGGTTGAGACGCTCAGTTTGTCCATCGGTTTGAGGGTGGAAGCTGGTTGACAGCGACGTTTCGATGTGCAAAGAGGAACACCAAGACTTCCAGAACATAGCTGTGAACTGGGAGCCACGGTCCGACACTATAACCGCAGGGAGACCATGTAAACGCACAATATTCACCATCAGCAAACGTGCCAACTGCCCAGCAGAAGGAACCTGCGGACAGGCGATGAAATGGCCCATCTTGGTCAAAAAGTCAATGACCACTAACACTGCAGTACATCCCTGGTCCCTGGGCAGACCCACCACAAAATCCAAGGAAATTCTTTCCCACGGAACTGACGGAGTGGGCATGGGACAAAGAAGACCAGCAGGACGCCTATGATCCGACTTTGCAGCAGCACACACAGCACACAACGAAATCCACTTCTTTACATCAGCCCGTACTGAAGGCCACCAGGATTTACGCGTGATCAGATCTAATGTTTTTTCTACCCCCATATGACCAGCACTTGGGGAAGTGTGACACCACAGGTACATTTGTTTGCGAAGGGGTTCTGTTGGGATCAACAAACGCCCCCGATTGACGGGGAATCCATCTCTCAATTGCCATTCCGGATGAGAGTGCAACCACTTCCGCCATTGGTCGGTGGAAACGCCTCTAAGTATACCCTGCAAAAAGTCATCAGGTTGGAGGGCACCAATCACCTGTGTAGGTTTCACAATGGAGGTATCATTCCCCGTTGTAGGCGTCTTCGAAGAAGACTGGCGAGTGAGTGCATCCGCTTTTCGATTATCCACCCCCGGGCGGAAGGTGATAACGAAATCGAATTCTGAAAAAAAAAGCATCCACCGAAGCTGTCTAGGGGACAAATGGCGTGCTGCTGACATAAATTGCAAGTTTCTATGATCTGAGTAGACAGTTATCTTATGCCTGGCCCCCATCAAAAAGTGTCGCCATTCCGTGAAAGCGATCTTGATCGCCAAGAGCTCCTTCTCCGCGATACAATAATTCCTTTCAGCCTTATTAAGTATCCGTGACATATATGCCACAGGGTGCATAATCCGAGTCAGCTCATTGCGTTGAGACAGGACTGCCCCTACTGCCACCTCTGAAGCATCTGCCTCAACGATAAACGGCAACTCAGGATTAGGGTGAACAAGCACTGGTGCTGACACAAACGCCTGCTTCAAGGTCTCAAAGGCGGCCTGAGCTTCCGAATCCCAATCGAACCTCTGATCCTTGTGCAACAATTTTGTGATGGGTGCTACTACTCGTGAAAACTGATCAATAAAGCGACGATAAAAGTTAGCGAAACCCAAAAAGCCCTGGATGTCCTTGACATTCTTTGGGACTGGCCAGTCTCGAACCGCCTGTATCTTGCGCTCAGCCATTTCCTGACCCTGAGGGCTAAGCATAACCCCCAGAAATTCTACGGTAGACACATGAAAGTCAAATTTGACAACTTACAGTACAAGCTGTGTTGTCGAAGGATGGACAGGACAGATTTCACATGACCTACGTGCAGGGCCTCAGACTCTGAATAGATCAGGATGTCATCGATATACACGATGACATATTGATCCATGATCTCCCGCAGCACATCATTAAGAAAAAACTGGAACGCGGCGGGAGCGTTGCATAGGCCAAACGGCATAACCAGGTATTCAAATAACCCATACCTGGTTTTAAATGCCGTTTTCCATTCGTCTCCCGACCTCATCCTGACTAAATGGTAGGCCCCTTTCAAGTCCAATTTAGTGAATATCTTTGCACGCTTCACTTGTTCCAACAGGACGTTGATCAAAGGCAATGGGTATCGGTTCTTGACCGTGATCTCGTTAAGCGCTCTGAAATCTACACACGCCCTCAATTCCCCATTCGCCTTCGGAATAAAAAAGAGGGGTGATGCAGCAGGGGACTTGGAAGGGCGGATGAACCCCAATTTCAACAGTTTGTCCAAGTATTGTCTCAAATGGATATTCTCAGGTTCAGTTAAAGCATACAGGCGTCCCGAAGGCACCACAGCCCCGGGCATTAAATCAATCTGGCAATCATACTGCCTATGGGGAGGGAGACCTTCCGCCAATACCTCATCAAAAACGTCTTGAAATTCGTTGTACATGTGTGGCAATACCACATCTTTTTCAGCAGCAGTTGCTACGCTATTCCCATTAGCTAGGGCCAAAGAGGGTCTCTGAGTACAACTAAAACAGTGCTCCCTACAGTACTGTGAATTCATGGTTACGCTGTTAGTACCCCAGTGAACCTCAGGGTTATGCCTCTGCAACCAGGGTAATCCTATTATTACACCATACTGAGGGGCTTGTATGACACTGAAAGTGACCTTTTCGCTGTGATTCCCGTACCTCATCTCAGTTTCGGCAGTCTGATAACAAACAGGACCTAGATCTAGTTTTCTCCCATCCACAGCATATACCTCATCAATATGCTCCTTAGGAATCAGAGACATGCCCATCCTTTCCGCCTCAGCCTTATCTATGAACATCCCCGTGGCCCCTGAGTCCACCATAGCTCGTGTAGGGACTGGCACCTGACTAATCACCAATAATATGTTGAGAAACAAATGTTGCGCACTTAACACCGGATTTACCATTGAAGGAATACAAATATGACTCCACGAACCTCCTTCTTGCTCCCTAGAGTCTATTCGTTTTCCGCCGGTTTCTCACTAGCAGCAGATACCCCTCTATTCGGACGAAATTTGGAGAATTTGGGCTTTATAGGACATTCTCTAACAAAGTGACCTTTTTTCCCGCAATACAAGCAGAGGCCATTCTTCCGTCTTTGCTCTTTTTCTGTGGGTGTAAGAGAGGCGCGTACTGCACCAATCTCCATGGGTTCAGAAGCGGGAGTGAGAGGACTATCCGGGGATTTAGTAGGGCCAGATACCGGGATGGTTCTGGACTTGGCCTTGGGATCACCTTTTCTATTCTTGAGACGGTGATCCAGACGTAACGCCAGACTAATTAAGTCTTCGCAAGTCTTGGGCTGGGGATCAATCTGGGCTATGATGTCTTTCATGTCTTCTGTCAAACCCTGATGGAACAGGGACGCCAATTTCGCCTCTGGCCACTTGGTCTCGGTAACTAATCTCCTAAAGGAATTCAGATACGTTAAAATATCTTGATTTCCCTGCCGAAGCTCCAACAACTCCTTGTCGGCAGTATACGAGTCGGCTCTTCTATCGAAGACTTTGATAAACTCATCCCGGAATGCCTCCCAATCATGCATCAGGGGGTCATCCCTTTGGATCAGGGGAACCGCCCATTGTGCCGCATCCCCGGCTAAATAGGATATCACGAACGCTACTTTGCTTTGGTTTGTGGGAAAGGAGCGTGGTTTGCATGTAAAATGCATCAGTACTTGGGACAAAAACACTTGTACAGAACCAGCGTCTCCCTTAAAACGTTCAGGATTTGCAAGTGGGACACTTGTGGGTATTTCTAGTACCACTGGACTGGGCTGAGTAGAACCAGAAGCCCCGGCATTAAAGGGGTTTTTCTGTATGGTGTCTAATCTATTACGCAACTCCGTGGCCTCTTGTCTAGAGGAAAGGAGTTCGGTCTGTACTACGACTAGAGCAGCCAACACGTCATCTAGGGTAGCCATGCCTACACACTGACCGGGAGGATGTGTAACCGTGGGTCGGATATTCTGTTGACCTCAGTTTCCTCAGGATCAATATGTAGTTAAAAAGGCCCCCTTCAGATCTATCCAAACCCAGATAGCTATTAAAGCCGTGGGCTAAAGACGGATCAGATGAGGGCTGCAGGAACAAACGGGAAGGAAAGGAAGGGGACAGCAGGGAGGGAGAGCTGTAAGACAAAGAACAAAGACAATGAAATATGTTCTTATTCAAAGATACATAATCAAGGACGTGCATCTGCTAGTTCCCTACCTGATAAATGAATAAAGGCTGCGATACTCAAAAGATACCTCTCGTCTTATGAGAACAGGCCTTGTCTGAATAACTGGGACCTCCCTTCTGTAATACACAATTTGAACCAAGGTATGAAATGTCATACACCAACGCTATCATATAACAAATGGAAATGAAGAACTGAAACTCCACCTACCCTAAACTCCCTTTGTTCAGGTACTGAGTGGGGGTCTATGAACATGCCTTCTAGACAGCCAAGTAAATAACGAATAAAGGAAATGGGTTACGTCACCCTAATGATGTAAAGTTCAATCAGTACCTTTGTAGTCTGGAGCCACACGAACCAGCCTCCAAAAGGTTGAAGAAATGCAGCCTAGGTTAACTCCACCAAGGCCACTCCTCCTGAAGCAATGCTGACGAATTAATCCTCTGCAATAGCCGATGAAAAAAGGCTCGCCAACAGAGGATTAAATAGAAGTGAAAAAAAACCCTTTCCGCATTAGCCGATGCAATAAGGCTATCCAACGGAATAGGGTTACGATAATACACAGCTATAACAATTCCGTTTCCGCAAGAGCCGATGCAAGGAGGCTCGCCAACGGAAACGGAGAGACTACTGTCGCGCTGGCCCCTTCAATTCCTGTCCTCCGCATGAGCCGATGGTAAGGCTCGCCAACGGAGGTACAGAGAGAGCAGCGCACAAGATGAACTCTGGAGCGCCTTCCGCATGAGCCAAGGAAAAGGCTCGCCAACGGAAAGCCGAAGAACGCGCAAGATGGATCTACGTTCTCAGGCGCTTCCCACCAGGTTCGCAACACTCCAGCAAGAAGAACAGCAAAACGGACGGATCCACACCAAGAACACACGATCGAAGCAGGTCACAACCCAGCCGGGTCACGAATCAGAATATCCGACATCGGAAACAGGAAGTAAGGCCCTTTTATTCCCTCCTCCATGCCGCTAAGCATTCTGGACCCTGTAGTTGTTGCTCTCCGTGTCAGTACAGTGAGGCGCGAGTCTGATCATAACACTTATATCCCTAAAGGAAAAAGTAATTCTTGACTTCCCATGCAGGCAAATGATATTAAACAACTTAATATACTGTATCAACCTTTCATCTGAGAACTTAGTGGACAAGCCTGCCACATTCCAAGAGATGAGTCTTAGATCCTTCCCGGGTCTATGGTTGAAGCCTACGGGGCAGGGGGGGCTATAGGGTTGGCTAGCAAATTTGATGCCCCCATAAGCTGTGAGTTACCAGGGGGTAGCACTGGATTTATGGGAGGTATGGGGGGATAGATTGGTTTAAGGGGAGGTAAGTTCCCACTATCTACCAGACCCTGTGATAGTGTACCCAATTAACGAACCTGCAGAATGCATTTACCTTCTCTCTCTGGGAGTCAATCCAAGTCATGAAGATCCGCCATTGGGGCGTAATGATTTGAGAGTGTCTGGTGGCCACCAAGTGTGCTTTCAGCACCACTACAGCCCAAAGACTGTTCTGCACTTAAGGCACACATGGGAAGTCTGTAAAAGACGTCCAACAGGAGTGGGTTTATACAGGTGTCTGGAAAGTAGGATTTAGAAAAACCACTCAAAATTCTTTGTGCCTTTTAGGGTATCTGACAGTGATAATACAGCGATCTCCCTCAAACGGTTTCCTAGAGGGCCCTATCTATTATACCCTCCGTGCCATCAGGATGTCGTTATAGTCCCACCCAGTAAAACTTGTATATTTACCTGCCCAATGTGAAACTTTATTAATCAGTTGGCTTGTGGTTTCCAGATTGTGGGTGGCGAGCCCGGGAACCCCAGTTAAGACTACAGTTAAGGGGAGCAGGCTGGGGGGAGATTAATTACCGGTAGCGGGAAGCCAGTGACAGACCACCCACCGGATTGGACTTCACCTGCAGTATTATGCGCCAAAGGAGGCTGATTAATGGGAAATAAATCATTGGTAATATGGTGGCTTTCGAGTGGTCTAATAAAAGTATTCTGACTCATAGCAGCTTGGGACTTAGAGTTACCAGTACAAGGCTGACTACAACCAGGGAGATCAGTGGTAGGCATATTGATAGTTGTCTCTTGGGTCTTCGGTAGTAGGGAAAGAGGAATCTAATCCATAACGGTCAAAATTCTCTCCATTCTATTTGATAGTTCCCTAGAGACTGCCTCCAAATTATCAAGTCTGGCCCAGAGAGGGGCCAATAAGTTAGTAAAGGTGGCTGTGATTATTTGTAGTACAGGAGCCAGGTTTACCTCCATGGCCTTGGGGCAGATTCTCCCATATGCCCCCGCGATCCCCTTCCGTATGACCGGAACATCATATGGCTTTTTAGCTTTACGCTTCCGTTTTGGGGGCTGGGGGCTCACCAAGTCAGTGTTGGAAGATGAGAGAAGAAGGGCCCTGGATGTAGAAGGACCAGGAGAATGAGCCTCAGGAGCTGGATTAAGTGAGGGGCCCAGTGGTTTTGCAAGAAAAGTGACTGGTTCCTGTCCCTGTACATTTGGTGCGGCCGTCAACGGGACATCTGGGCAAAGTCAGGGAGCCTCCAGATCCAACAGAGCCTGTTCGATTTCTTTAGAAATGGTCCCCACAGCTTTTGCCAGAAATGAGCCAATAGTTGTACGAGTTTGGCCCGTGATGGCGTGACGGGTAGGGCTTTCCTCTTCCCCATGATAGCGAACTTGCAATTTGAGATTTGTAGAAACAATAAGAAACAACAGGGGACAGGGCACACGTTTCACAAAACCACAATGATAGGGGAAAACAGCAGTAAAGCCATTACATACAACTCTTCAATCAATCAATCGGGGATTTTTAAAGCGCGCTACTCACCCATGAGGGTCTCAAGGCACTGGCGAGGGAAGGGGGTAGGAGGGGGACTCGAGCAGCTCTGCGGACATCCGAAGAGCAAGGTCTTGAGATCCTTTCTGAAGAGGTGCAGTGTCGGGTAACGTCTGATGCGGAGGGGGAGTTTGTTCCAGGTCTAGGCCGCGCTGAGGTTTCTCTTGGGGGCATGGAAGGAGATTCTTTCATTGAGGTAATGGGGATCCGGTGTTGTGAAGGGCTTTGAGGTATGGGTGAGCAGTTTGAAGGTTATTCTTTTTACGACGGGGAGCCAGTGGAGGTCCCGGAGGTGTTGGGTGGTGTGGTCATGTTGTGGAATGCCGAGGACAAGTCTGGCTGTGGCATTCTGGACGGTCTGGAGTTTGCTTCTAATCGTCCCTGGTGCAAGAAATGCCACTGATGCTGCCGGATTGGATTTTAAAGCACAGACCAGATCCGGGGGGCCAACAGACCAAGAAGGTGGGGACTGCCCAGCATCATCCGGTTGCAGAGGGGCCTGCTCTTGGCCGGGTGTTCACTCAGGCACGCGCTTGGATGTGTCCCGCGGAGCAGGAGCCCCAGGCAGTGTAAATAGGCGCCTTCAGGTGAGACGACAACGTCATGGGCGGTGACCTGCTACAAGGTCACTTGGGTCCGGGAGTCCTCCTGCTCTCCTCACATGTAACGGGCGTCCCGCGCAATGCCTGGAAATGAATTGGAAAACGAAATATGGAAAGTAATTAAAAACAAAAGAGTGATTACAGGTACATGCAATTTGAAGTAAAGTTGATTGTGAACAAGGAAATTAGGTTTCCCTCCTAATATTCTGAAAACATTCAACATACACTGACTATGGGGGCACCTTGTATACCATGTGGGTGCCTTACATTTAAGAAAAGGGAAGCTTAGGGCCTGGCAAATGGCTGCACTTGCCAGGGCAACACAGCAGTTTAAAACTGTGTGCAAAGATACTACAGAAGTAGGTATGAGACACATTTACGGGGCTTCTCATGTGGGTGGCACTACCAGTGCTGCAAGCTCACTCATTGCATTTGAGTTAGATGCCGTGGCACACTCAGTGCACTTTACTAGGAACTTAACAGTAAATCAAATATGCTAATCATGGATAACCAGGGCTCAAGTCCTAAAAAAAGAAGTGGGGGGACTCTCCAAGTTAGGTGGTGTCACAGGAAGTGACATCACGGCAGAAAGTGACATCACAACAGGAGGTAACACCATACATCGGCAGGAAGTGACATCACATGTGCAGCAGAGCTATCATTTGCATGTATTGCAAGATTTAACAATTGAAGCTGCTCAGTACTTAGGCCTGTGACTTAAGGTCCCTGTATGGAGGAATTTAGAGCCCAAATGTGGATGAAGTTTGGCGTACAACTACATTAGTCAAGCCATCAAGTGCTGTTAGCGAGACATATTAAAGAATGGTATGCCAAGTTTTCAGGATGCTTATGTGTAAGGCTCCCCGTTTTCACAGATTTTTAACAGATAAATACAGACAGAAAATGTGTTTTCTGTCTGCATTTATTTTTAAAAGTAGATAAATACGGAAAATTGTCCCACTTTTAAGTGACTCTCCGTGCTGTCTTTCATGAATTATAGGCCAGGAGCTGGACAGCATGGAAAATAGCAACACCTCGTATTATTTCTCTTTAAAGGTTTTATTGTGGTGCCGAGGGTCTCCAGCGCAAACAGGAAGTGCCCTTTTCAGTTCCAGCAAGGTGACTGCTCCAGGGAATGATAGATTTCCTGCAGCGCTGGCAGTTTATCACCTGTTTATTTAAGCGTCACCTTGTGCATCTGTGCGATCAGAGAAAGTCGTCTGCAGGGCGCATTCAAGTTTCTACATCGCTGTTTTTTTTTTCCGGTTCCATTCTTTCCTCAAAACGGAGCTTCATAGAGTTGCTAGGTATGCAGATGCAGGGTCTTTAAGGAGTGAAAAAAAACAACAAAGCCTCATTCACAACCAAATGGTCTTTTAACCCCTTCCATGCTGATGACGAGCTCAGCTCGTCATCAGCTTTACCTACCCTGCGCGAATGACAAGGTGAACTCGTCACTCATCAGGTTTATTTTGAAAATCCAGCACACAGCGGGAAAACCGCTAGCGTGCAAGTAGTTAAAGACCTATGATGAAAGGCTCGGGTGCGGCTGTGTGTGCGCCCGGGAAGCTGTCTCCTCCCGGGCTGCGCACACGACGGGGAGGGGGGGACAAGTAACTCACCATCTTAGATGGTCCAGCTTTTGAGCAGGGGGGATGGCGTCCCCCCTGTAAAATAAGTGGGGGGACGCTGTCCACATGCGTGGACCCCCGACTCGAGCCCTGTGGATAACCAATCATAATTACAATTTACACAGGGAGCATATGCACTTCAGCACTGATCAGCATTGGTAAAGTGCCAAGAGTCTTATAGTCAACAAAAACATGGTCAGAAAAAAAGCCAAAAGTTTAGGAATAAACCTGCAGAAAGGGCGAGGTCTAACAGTGCCCTTCCATTTCTGATGCTTTTCAACAGTTTTTAGCTCTTCTTAGAGTTTTCGTTGCTCAAATGGGTGTAATTTCTGTTATTTATATGTATCACTCGTGGTCATTGAATGATTTTTCCTCGCGATGAAGTGTCACTCATAGTGGTTGAATGTCCCTCATAATTGCACTGAAATTATGAAAATATCACACATAAATAATCTGAAACCTTGGCAGCTATGCATTCCAATTACACTGCATGACCAATCAGAAACATGCAACAGAGGGCTATAATACTATTCACTTTGGCATGTCTTAGCAGGTGAGCGCAGGTGGGCGTGGTGACGGTCCGCAAGAAGTTAGCCACAAGGCAGGCGTTAAGATTCGGTGACGTCACGCCGGGACGCCGATTCAGGCTGCAGCCGAAGCTCGGCGGTGACGTCAGAGAGGGGAGGAAACGCTGTCATGGCGGCGCAGACGTCGATCCGTGGTGACGTCAGAGAGGAGGGCCCACTGTCATGGTGGGTTCATTGGAAACCACGGAGTAGCCCCAGTTCTCTCAGTAGACGTGGATCATTTTTACCTTTCGATCAGCCGCATGGAGAGCGAGCAGGCAGCGGACTTCGCTGGAGGAGGAGGAGGAATAGCTGCCCACATCCCGGAGGAGAGGATGAGCACCCAGCCGTGGAAGCCGCAACCCGTTTGTGACGACAGTCAGGGCGGCCCCATCAGCGCACCTTCACAGGGGGAGGCCCCCGAGGCACAATGTCCCGGACCCCCGGACTGGGCACCTCCCGGAAGCCCCGAAGCCAGCGGCGGCTCCCTGCTCCCTAGGCAGCGGGAGCACGAAGAAGCCCCGGACAATTCCGAGCACAGCCCCCCGTCCGGGGCCTCTTCGCTGAACATCAGCGCCGCCTCTCCCAATCCCCTTCCCCTCAGGGCTGGCCCACTGCCCGTCTACGAGGACTCTCACACCCCATCTCCACCTGCGGCCTCTCCTCATCATAGCCACTTAGAGCCCAAGACCACCGTTGAAACCTCTCAGTCTGCAGAGACTGCCTTTCAAGACCCCTCGTTCTCCGAGGCTTGTCCTCGCATACCCTTACCCCCGACGGCTGTTTCGTCAGGTTCCGAGCCTGCCTTGCCCAACCCCTTGTCGCCACCCTTCACATTGCCCTCCCTCTCCACCTCGCCAAACCCCTTGGAACCCGGATCTGCCCCGCCCAGCCACTTACTCTCTGCAGATGTTTCATTGAAGCCCCTGCCTGTGGCTTCCCTACCCACCCTCTTGCCACCCGGGGTCTCTTCATCCACCTGTCATCGTGAGTCCCCAACCCCCACCTCCACACCCGGAGGAAGCTCCCCACATAAAGTTCCTTCTTCCAGCTCCCCCCCTGCGGCCACCTCTCCCAGCCTGGACTCCCAAGAGTCATCTTCCCACCTGCACTCCCACCCCAGTTCAGACCTCAGTGTCAGCGAGGGTCTGGAGGAGCCGGCGGGGCGGGAGCGCGGCACTGGGCAGTCTGTCTATCACATCAAGTGGTTACTGTGGAAGGAGCAGAAGACTCCAATTGTTACCCAGAATGAAAACGGACCCTGTCCTCTGCTGGCTATCATCAATGTGCTGCTTTTGACCTGGAAGGTAAGGGGCACAGCTTAGTGTTGTCTAGATTTCAAGATTTACAAGCCGTTTAGGCACAGCCGCACAGGCCTGGAATCAGTCAAGGCCCCTCTGAATTTTAGGGAGTCTCCCCAACTGGGAGACAGTCTTTGCTTATTATAACTATTACTAATGGTCCATGTGAGACAATCACGCCGCTCCTCCTTGAAAAACACTTGAAAACCCAGAGTCTTGATGAATTCACAAAAGCACCCCTAACTATGTGGACTAGGAACAAACACTGCAAATGGTATATTTAGCTTGGCTTGAAAAATGTTTTGGGGATGCAGGGTGAAGATCTACTTTTGCCTTAGATGCGTGAGAATTATGTATTTTGTAGATTCTAAATTCATGCTGGATTGCACCATCAGATTGCATGCTGTCTCAAAAATGAACAATTCCTATATCTTTGCAAAGAAAAAATGGTGTAGACTCAAAACATTCTCCAAATCACTTGCATTTTTGCCTTCATTGCTATTATTATTAAATATTTGTATTCTATTATTGTATTTTTGCAAGTGTCCTGCCCATACCGCAATCCAAAGATCACTGCTTTGAAAGTCATACCCATGACAATTAACAGTATCTAATCCCATCTAGCTCATTTATTAATCATACCAGCCATATGCATGAACTCCCATAACCCCATCCCCTCCAATAATGATCACGCCGAACTCCCATCAATGTACAACAAAGAACCTGAAGTAAATACATGTATGGTTTCCTTGAGAGCATGTAACTAATCTCAATAACCACTGAATTAAACATTATCCTTAGGTTCCGGAGCAGCTTCCTGCCGGCCCAAAATTCTTCAATGCCTCGTAAGGGGTGCAAGATCTACATAGATACAATTGCAATATTCTAGTACCAGTTATAGAGCAAGACAGGCACAATTAGGCATCCATGCGCCAGACACATGGGTGTCGTAAAATTTCATAATAGTTATTATGGGGTGTGATCTAAAGAGCATAATTATTATAAGAGCTGTACCCTATGCAATAAAAAAGGGCAGCAGGTTTACCAACTGTTATTACGAAAATCTGTTTCAGCTCTTAGGCTTTTTTTTTTTTACAACCTTAATAATTCTGAAAGTTTTAGCTTTGGTTTGCTACAATCAAACCAACGGGACTAATAAAGACGAAGGCAACGAGTTGTAGAAACACACACAACATTATATGTCCTGACTACATCGAGCAAGTTGTAACCCTATAAGTGAGCGACCTAGCAAAAGTGAGTAACTGTCATTGAAAGATTGTACGCTCTCAGATTTGAAAATACAGTGTATTCTTGACATCTAACACAACCACTACTATAAAAACACTAGCGCAATTCAAAAATTCCCTCAGGGAGATTGCTCTTGAACAACATCAACAAGGGAACTTCTGAAGGAATTATTTTGTGTAATGAAATCTAAAAATTCAAGAGTGGTCGCATAATTTCCAATCCACAATCAATTTCATTATATACGCATATTTTTTTGGGGAAAAGAAATATATTGAATGAATGCTCAATTGATGAAGAGGCTTAACGGCGTGTACAATGAGCAATTTAATCCAAGTTTTTTTCAGTACTCAATTACATAGGCGTCCTAATTTTGTTTTCTTCAGGACTAAATTGAATAATTATGAAATAATTTTAGAGGGATATGACCAGCCACATTAGACAATGCACACCAATAAGGACACAGCAATAATTGAATTCCATAATAGTATATAGAAGAGGCTTGAATGATGTAACAATCACGTAACCCATCTATAAAATCTCAGTTATAAAAGCAAGGGTGTATTCTGTAGATGGCATGTTATCTATTATTTTTTTTTTATTTAGTACAGTTGTATATACCTATAATTATTCCTCAAAAGATCCACCTTGATTTTTTACGGACAGTGTCCTGAGTATGGTCTGCCTTACTGATTGCTTCTGTTTGGGACCGAACCGTTGACAACTCTTCTACATCAGCCTATGAAACTTGCAGTTCCTTTAGTTTGCCTCATACTTGATAACTCGGAGACTTTATACTGGGACTAAGTGGTTGTGACGCCATTCAAGGCCTTTTCTAAGAGCTATTAGTATTGAAAAAATAAATTAGAATTCCAATGTAATTTATTATTGAAAAAACGTATGTTTGATACTTAAATTGCTCATTGTATAGTTTTACACAGTATAGACCTCTTAATCATTTCTGCTTTCTTTGCATATATTGCATAATTAAACAGATACCACACCATGCAGGAAAGGGGCTGAACAGCAAAGGCAAAACTGCTAGCACATACAGTATCAGAGCTCTTCACAAGAACATACAGTGTCCAGAGAGTGTGCTGGAATTTTTTCGACCAAATGGAGGTTTACATCTTGTGTGTGAAGTTTGTCCACAAATACCATCTTTTATGACTTCTAAAGCAGCTTCCCGTGCCCCTTCGATATGGGAGACTGCTACAGAAGACTTTGTGTGTCAGAAATGGGTGCTGAGACAGTGCTTAGCAGAATCCCCAATTCCATACATCAGGCCCGCCCCAATAAAGCTTCGTGGGCAGTAACAGGCTGTGCTTCCTGGACCAGACTTCCATGGCCGCTCATCCTCTCTCGCACATTAAATTGTTTTTAAAGGTGATAGGTCTGTGTGTGAAACGGAATATTCACAACCACCACCCTCCCACCAACTATGGAATTCTGATTCAGGCTGGATGTCACAATATAACCACGGTTCGCACCACTCTAGTAAAAATTAACACTTTAACAAAACGGGCCTTTGAGCGAAGTTCATCTTAATAAACCCGTGTCTCACTAATCCAATCACAAAACCGACTTCCCCACCCTTAAACCGCCATGGAGCCCCCAAACACTGAACAAGTCACCTCCTTCTAGCAGTTTTCTGAAGCCTTGAAGCATTTGCCAATACGCTAAACTCTGCTTCCCCTTGACCTTTTCCCCTGCATCATGGCCTTGACTATCATCCCTTCCTCCCTAGCGAGGTCGTAATCATCATGTGTCTCTCCTCCCAGCTGGATTCGCCTGCCCCGTAATAATCCAACCCTATGCCATCCTCCATTGACTGGTTCTGCCCTTTCACAGTCCTACCTACAGCGGCAAACATTGAACAAACCTACGCCTCTGTCCTATCCAATAAAAGCTGCGCAAGACAAAATGCTCATGGCCAGAAAATATCCCCGTACCCAGCTAACCAGTGACCCCAATAACTTAAAATACCAAATGGGTAGGCGTGTGACCCACACAACATACTTAGCAGCCTCCTGTGTTTGAAGTTTGAACAACAGAGGCAGTCCCATATACAATATACACTCTTGTTTAACCATAACCCGCTGCATCCTTATGACCTAGTCCCTTGTGGACTGCTCCACCGACCTGCACAGCCCTGGGGGAGACATTGAGGTGCCTCCTCTACTCCCCCCTCCCCCACCCCTCTTTAAGGCAATTATAGCATGTAATGTGAATCAAAAGGAGACTAGCTCAAGATAAAAAGGGTTTTTAATAAAAAAGACTCAAGTATGTTTCGTCACAGGATGGGAACACCTGGTGAGTGTGTTCAGAAAGCCCTCACCCACCAACCTAGTTGGTGGCATGCTTCATCATCGGGCCCACCCAGTGACACCTAGCGTGTCCCGGGTGTGCTTCGACGCCTGATTACAGCGGAGCAGGTATGTTGCTGAGTGTGCAGTGAAGGGTGTTATGGTAGTGAAATTTAAAACGGCTAGGCGGGGGTCCCAGTACCCGAGGGTAAATTAGACTTTAATACCTGGGCCACCGTCAGCGGTTAAAAATAAGGCTGTTGGATGTTAGAGGCGAGTTACGACCTCCATCATCCGGTGGGTCAACATGTTTCAGCCAGTGCCTTATGTATATGCTGGCTTTCTTCAGGACCTAAGTAAAAAGGTGAGTGCAGTTAAACTAGTGGAGTGTAGTTCAGACTATGTGTCTACACGCCCTAAGGTGGCCCAGGTATTAAAGTCTAATTTACCCTCGGGTACTGGGACCCCCGCCTCACGTCATTGAACATATTAGCATTTAATAACCGATGCCATAGCACTGCTTGATAATGTGATTTCTCCAACCAAACTTTTTGTCTATAAGGTCTTCTCATTGACATCAGTTTAACCTTGGGACCGGGATAAGATGGGCAATATTGATGGTTGAAAAGCCCTGTTAAGTGACTGTTTCAATTTAAATAACTTAGATAAATACCACTTGTTAGTGGTGGATTCCAAAAGATTTGCTTTTGCTGGATTCTATGCTATATATTTCTCCCCAATGATGAAGTGATATAATTCCACTTGGCTTCATCACCCCCTCCCCTACCCCTCCCAGCGAGCCTAGATCACTGTGTTTGATCAAAAGTTCTGCAAACTTCAGTATTTCTACTTGTTTTTCCGAGTGCCACACCAGCCTTTTCAGATTATATGTGGAATGGGAAATATGATGAAGCACATTGGCTTCAGATCACAGTTTATTGGCAGATACTAGGTTAATATCTCAGGATTTTGATCTATTTCAAATCTTGAAATCACCTTGTATTCAACAATTCTTGAGCCCACCTTATGTGAAACAAAAGTGGAATCAATAATTTAACCATATTTCAAATGTTTAAAAGTTGAAACTTCCCTTGATTTACCCAAAGATGATTCATTTAACATAGTTAAACCAACCTGCTGCAGATTATCACGACACATTTTAGCAGGACCATTACTTGGCCCGTCTGAAGATTTTAATGCAACCAGATGTATATTAAAATCACCAGAAATAATAAAACCGGCAGATGGATATCGGAGTGCTAACAATTTTATAATATCCGACAAGGTAAAAAACTGAATCATCTTATTACTTTTCCTCACACTTAAGTAAACATTCAGTATTCACATCATATAGCAATCAAACTGTAATAAAACACATTGTATCCATGCCAGTTGCAAGCCAATTACTTCTGCTTTTACACTTAACTTACTCTTGATATAAAATGAAAGATCACCCTTACTCTGGATATAAAATGAAAGACCACCCTTTGACATTTCCACTTGTAGTAAGTAAATTTCAGTCCCTGCCACAAGACACATTTGTAAGCGTTGTTGTGAGGTGCTGGGTTTTTAAGAACCGGCACAGAACCGGTAACCCAGCGGTGCCAGGGGATCAACACCCAGAGACCTCGGGTTCTCCTGAGTCAGACCTACAGAAACTCAGAGTCTTCTAGGTGAAGTCAAAGATTAGTTTATTGGCTGCAACCAAGGTAACAGGGTCCTAGAAGTACAACACGGGTATATTCTCAGGAGACTGCACACTTTCACGAAGTCAGGCTTCTCTTCTTATACATAATTTTCAGCCTTGGGCAAAACATTCCTTGGATTCGTGGTATTTCATTTATAGTTACTGATTACAAAAGAAAAGCAGAGTCATGATGACATGTACATATTTCACGTCGTGCTGCCCATAACAAATCATCCGGCAAGGCCCAACATTTCATCAGATATCGCTGGACCCCTAATAAAAACGGTCACCTCCCCATCATAAAGCAAGTGAAGAAAAGGAGTGGAGAAAGATGTGAGCGAGATATGGCAGGTGTGCGCGCTGAAATGGTTTTATGGCTGGTTGAGCCTAGATGCTATCTTGCTCGGCCACTGGGAGGGAACTGACCTAACGAGTTCGGCCTGGGGCAATGGTTCTAACTTGTACTGGGGTCAGGGAGAAGTCGATTAAGGAGTATGTGTCCTTGTGGAATCAAATTCAACTGGATTAAGGCCTATGTAAAGGGCAACATGTAGCTAAGGGTTTAGAATGTAAATGACGATTTCGAGGTGAAATCGTCACTCGAATACGCCGAAAATACATGTACTTGATGTACTCGTCATTCTCGGTCTTTTGATACCAAATTCGTCCTATTTCGACGAAGTTTTTATTCTCGAGTCCAGTACTATTATATGAATCCAGATTTTTCAGAACCACAGACCCTCCTTTTGCCCTTACATAGGCAATTAATCTATCCTCATGTTAATCTGAGTCCAGATCTATATTCCTAAAGTCATTGAGATGTTGCTGCAACATCATTCTAGTGCTGAGCTCATGTCTTGACACAGGCTTCCTTACACATAATGTAGCACAGAGGCCACATATTGCAGGAGCACACTGTATGCATAGACAGAACAGGAAAAGAATGGCTAAGACCATCCCAATGACCATCAGAATTTTCCATCCCCAAGCAGATATCAGTTCCCAGAACCATCCCATTAACGACCAATCTCCTTTATCCACATGAATAGATTCGGAAATCTTATGTAGTTTGGAGATGGCCCCGTACACTGTCGGAGCATTATCTGGAATAAAAATGCAACAACTGGACTGGATCAATTTGCATACTCCACCTCGGTCCGCAAGTATTACATCCAAAGCGACCCGGTTCTGAAGGGTCATAAGTCGATCCGACTGGAGCTCAGCAGTCAGGTTACTAAGGGCACCAGCAGTTTCAATCACGGTGGATTCAACTACCCTTGTCAATTGCCTTATGTTTCTGCTGTTAGCCATGGCTCCCCAGAACGGCAGAAAACCCATTGCAAAGTCACCAAATTCTTGACCTGCAGTGTCTTCTTTACTCAAAACACCTCTAACTACCCTTGTCCGATGGTAATCCGCCGCTGCTGTGTAGGTGGGAGGTAACAGGAATGAAACAAAACATGAGCCCGAGAAGTCAGGGGGCAACCATGTATAGGCTCTATCATGGCAGATGAAATAAGTACCCTTAGCGGCTAAAAAGGCAGGGGAAGTCTGAGATCCAAAAACATACGTTTCTGTACAGACACTCTTCCCTAGCTGAGCTCTGGGATTCCTGCCAATACCTTGCAGACACAGGTGACCTTGATGAGGTACGATCCAGATAGGGGACGATCTTTTGGCTTGCTGTTTCTCACTTAATGTAGTGCCATATCCGGTCACATTCCACCCTACATATGCAAGTATCTCATCATCAGGGGTATCTTTGTAAGAAGTTACTTCCTTGATCATATCAACTATACCTTTGACTAGGGCGCTAGTCTTGAGGTTGTCTTTTACAGAACGTAGGGGTTGGATTTCTCGTGCATATATGAACATTGTCCTATATGCCCATACTGACCCATTGCGACTAAATGGCAGGACCAAATAGGGGTTACCTCTATCCGTGGTGTGGGGCATGAGACCACACACCCAACAGTTGGTTGTGTTCATTACAAGTTGGTGTTGGTGTAATAACTGAACGAAGGAGTTATTGATGAATTCTAATCTCCTATTTGATTCGTGGTCAGGCAAAGGGTGGAAAGAATGAGAGGAAACAGTAGGAGGAGGTATGGGTGATGTAGTGGGCGCAAATGTCACATGAAGAGAGAATAAAACATAGCTTATCAAAAAGACCATTACGCTGAATAGCATAAAAATACACACTATTATAAAACTTTTCTTCGTCATCGTGTAAAAAAGTCTCTGCTTAAAGTTCATTTGTTTTGCAGGCCTCTCCACATCAGGAAACTCCATCCTCTCTAAGGTGCTGCCCGCGGTGGTAGGTTGTTTCTGCTAAAGGATGCTTCCGTCAGTCTAGGGCAGCTCCCTTGGACCAACCGGAACCAGCGACCTAACGTGGTCAGCTGCACCCAAAAGTCTTTAATCAACCGCGACCCTAGCAGCGGAACCCGAATGGCGGTTCGAAAAAAAACAAAAATAAGCAAGTTACCTAGATGGGAGAATCTGCACTTTCAAAAATAGGATTTGGGGAAAAACACACTTTTTTTTTTTTATTAGTCCACAGGTTTTTCTCTCGGATCATAAAATAAATCACTTTTACTTTAGTCTGTTTTTCTTGGTCGCAAATTGTAGCGTCTTTTCCCGGGTACTGTCTGGTCCAGAAATAGTAGCTCAGGTTCCACAGAGTTCAATTGTTCTGGTGGTGGCGCAGTTTCTTGAAAAATGTTCCCACTTTCACAATCAGGATTAGCTTCTTTTACACGTTCATCAGTTGTGCGCTCTGAGTCAGTGCCTCCTTTCTGGACCCATTGGTCATGTGGCAGAGGGAAGGGTATCCTCTTACAATGGATCCCGTGAACCCAATTGGCCTTCCCCTCCACCCTAACAGCCGACCTTGTAGACAGGAGGACGAGGTGAGGCCCGGTCCATCTGGGCTGGTCGTTTCTTGTTCTTTGGAAGTTTCGGACAAGCACCCAGGAACCGGGGTCAATGGAGTGACCCGGTGTCTCAGAGACCGGAGGCAAGGTGTTGTGGACCTGTTGATATAAAACACGCAATTTAGCCGTCAATTCATACAAATAGTCAAGCAAAATAGGGTGTTGCAGCTCGCTAAACTTCGTGGGCCTAGGCACTCCCCATATGTTGGCTGGCCGACCAAAGATTATTTCATAGGGGCTGAGTTTCACTCGCGAATGCACAGTCATTCTGGTGGATAGGAGTGCTAAGGGTAGAGCGTCAGGCCATTTAAGACCTGTGCTCGCTTGGATTTTGGCCAATTTAAGTTTAAGCGTGCCATTGTAACATTCCACTAATCCAGCTGATTGGGGGTGATTTGCAGCGTGGAACTTCTGCCTAATGCCTAGCCCTTCACACACTCTTCTCATCACACAACCCACAAATTCACTTCCGTTGTCAGACCAGACCATTCTAGGCATTCCGAACCTGGGGAAGAACTCTTTCACAAGGGCTTTCGCTGTGGACAAGGCAGTATTGTCCCTTAGGGAATAGGCTTCTACCCATCTTGAGAAGGCACAAACAACCACGAGCACGTATTTTAAGTTGTTGCACCTCTCCATGTGTATGAAATCTAGCTGCAAAACCTCGAACGGATACGTAGGAGGTGCAAAATGACCAGCTGGAGTTGGGGTTCCCCTACCAGGATTGTGCTTCAGACATACCATGCAATTCTTGACAACATTCTCTGCACACTTGGGAATCCCTGAATTCTTCCACACTGGGGCCAACAACTCGCAAATCCCTTTCGCGCTGATATGGGCCATCCCATGAGCCATTGTAACCACTGCAGGCACATATGCATCGGGTAACAACCATCTCTGTTGCTCTGTCGATTCAATCCAACAACCATTTGCATCCATTCTCCCTGTACTTTCTCTCCACATGCTTAACTCTTTCTCCGTGGCCTCAGCTTGGATGGACTTCACACTTTCTATCGTGTCTTCACATATTCCAACATCACCAGTCCATCTTTCTGGGCTCACAACATACATTCGGCTCATCATATTCTTTGCAGTTTCCTTAGCAGTTTCATCAGCAAATGCATTTCCACGACCAACATCATCAATCACTTTCTTGTGAGCACTACATTTCACGATCGCTACTTTCAGGGGCAACGTCAGTGATTCAAGAAGCTCATTCACCAACTGACCATGCTGAATCTTAGCTCCATGCGAAGTCAGGAACCCACGTTCCCTCCACAATCGTCCAAAACTGTGAGCCACTCCAAAAGCATACTGGCTGTCGGTATAGACAGTCACTTTCATTCCTTTAGATAACACACATGCTCTCGTCAGTGCCACGAGTTCAGCGGCTTGAGCTGAACCATGTGGTATTCGCGCAGTTTCAATGACTGTGTGCAAAGTTGTGACAGCGTATGCTGTAGTCACGTTACCATTTGGGAGTTTAAAGCATGAACCATCCACCCATAATGTACCATCACATTCAGCAAGAGGAGTGTCTAACAAATCAACTCTCCCTTTCGTCTCTTCCTCTGTTCTGAGGAAACAATCGTGCTGTTCTGAAGCATCCGATTCCTCTGCAATTGGTAACAATGTGGCTATGTTCAAGGTACTGCACCTTTTTATGTGCACATGGCTCGCTAGTAGTGTCAATTCATAACTGGACAGTCGAGCACTAGTTAAGTGCTGTGTCTTGGTCCTATTTAACAATGTCTCTACTGCATGCGGGACCATCACGATTAGTGTATTATTCATTACTAGACCTGCAGACTGTCGAATAGAAACAGCTGCTGCTGCTGTGGCCCTTAAACAACTTGGCAATGCTTGTGCTACCGGATCCAAAGTTGACGAAAAATAGGCGCATGGCCGCTGTCTATCTCCGTATAACTGAGTCAGCACAGACAATGCACAGCCCTCCTTCTCGTGGACATATAATGTGAAAGGCTTACTGTAGTTGGGGTTACCTAACACAGGGGCCGAACATAATGCTGTGCGTAATTCGAGAAAACTTTTCTGACACTCATCAGACCAAGGAATGGGATTGGGTGTATTTTTACACGTTAGTGCCAATAAGGGTTTGGCTAATAACGAAAAATTTGGAATCCACTGTCTACAGTACGATGTAATGCCCAAGAAAGCGCGTACTTCTCTCTGCGTTCTTGGCACATTCAATTTTGCTATTGCCTGAATTCTTTCTGGGGTCAGTTTCCTTCCCTCCTTCGATAAGAGATGACCTAAGTAGGTCACTTCTTGTCGGCAATATTGAAGCTTGGAAAGTGACACCTTGTGATGCAGATCACATAAATGACGCAGTAATGTCAACGTGGCCATTTTACAGATTTTATCAGTATCCGCAGCGATGAGCAAATCGTCCACGTACTGTACGAGAGTGGCACCATTGGGCAAAACCATTGTGTCAAGCTGACTTTTCAGAGCTTGACTGTATATTGAGGGGCTTTCACAGTAGCCTTGAGGAGCGCGTTTAAAGCGGAAGCTGCGACCTCCTAAACTAAAGGAAAAAATATCCCTGCTTTCCTCAGCAATCTGGATACTGAAGAAAGCATTCTTCAGGTCAATCCCCGAAAACCAGGAGGCAGAGGCTGGAATCATAGTCAATAATGTTGTAATGTCAACAACGTTCCCGAATAACATATCGATATCGGCCAAATTCATTATACATGACCCAGCAGTTTGCGACAATTCTTTATAGTACCCTGCACGATTTTTACGCTGATCTGGTAGTGTTTGTTTGAGTGCTAAAACTTCAGCTCGCTTCCATGGGACATGTACCCATACGCGGTGAAAGTGGGGCAGGACAGGTGGGACAGCTGTCGCGTCACCCTCTCTCCACTGTGGGGGAACTTCTCTCATAGGGTATTGTCGTGCCTTTTTCCTACTAGATGCACTAGATTCCGATGGTGACCCAGAACTGCTTCCCTTACTTCGATATGATAATAGCATTTCAACTGCCTTTTCCACATCGGGACCTACAATCATACCCTCTCCAAACTTAAATCGTATACGACACATCTCTCGCGGGATGCATTCTTGATCGTTGTCTTCTAAATCCTCTCCAAGAAAGACACACATCTGTTCGAACACATATCTCTGTGTCGCTGCTTCCCATTGATGGAAGACTTCCATGACAGACTGTACATCATATTTTGCAGTGTCCATGACCCATTTCCGAGCTAAACTATTCAGGGAATCTCTCTCTTGATAATCAGGCAGTTGACTTCGCAACTGTCTTCTTCCTATGTTAGGGGTCGTAGCAGGCGACCCGAAAAGAGGTAGGAGAAGATTAGTAACAGTGCTGGCCATTTTCTGCCGAATGGAAGGTGAAACTGAAGGACAAACAGATGAAAAAACGGGGTGAGATAAGGCGGGGGTAGAGATGGCAGAAGAGGTATCAGGAATTATAGATGTGGTACCAGGCAAAATCATAGAGGGGGCATTAGGAGATGTAGAAAGTACAGTAGGCAAAATCGTAGAAAACACAGGTGAAACAGAAGTGGTCGGTGGGCCTGGAGGAGGCTGCACCGAAGAAGTAGGAGCCAGCTGAAGAACAGCTGGCGGGTGCTGTGGAAGAGCCGGAGGCGCAGCTTGTGCAACTAAAGGTTGCGGGGGTGCTGTGGCATTCTGCGCATAGGGGGTGGTGAAGTTAATAATTGCGACATTAGTGGGTCTTTTTCACGCTCTTTTGCTGTCCCTTGCTGAAGAGACGGCAAAACTGGATAACACTTATCTATTGCCATTTTACGTTGCCTGTGCAACTGCTCATTTATCTGCTCTTCCTCATTATCTTTAAACTGCACGGCAGCTTGCATTACTGAAAGTCCCCCTTCTCTCTTATTTTTCTTAGCTAATTTAATTTCTTTTTGTTTGGCTTCTTTGCGCCATAAGCGGAAAGAGTCAAACATCGCCGGCCGGGCTTTCTTTTTGAAGAGTTTAACTTCAAGGTTGTCTAAGATTTCAGAATCAAAGCTACCATATTGGGGCCATTTTAAAACACCATCTTTCCTAGTGTATTTAATCCATACCTCGTTGTAAACGATGGGGCCTACCCCATGTTTAAGGTATAGCTCGTAAGTCGGAGTTCCAACTGGAGGAACCGGACATGAGTCCTCCAATCGGGAGTCCCTATTATTACTACCAAGACAAAACCAATTCCCAAGTCTAAGACTAGGCATCCTCGCTCTCTAGTCTAGTTCTAAAACTTCAAAGGATTTATCGATTACGATATTTCTCGTGAATACACGAGTCCTTCGGTTATGGTGCTTGCAAGAACCAATAAAAACCTTTTGTATCTCCAAGATACCACAAAGTAAGTCCAACTAAGGACTGGGAGACGCTCCACTTATACTTAACTGAAAATATCGATGGCGTCACCAGAAGACTCGTCTCAGCGTTTCGCTCTACCGAAAACTTCAAGGGTCCAACATCAGGGCGATAGCCAGGGCAGCAGTCCTTGTAGCCGTCGGGAAGCGGGGAACCTCGCAGTAAAGACCTTCGGACCACGTCGACATGCAGGGGTCGATGAGGTGGTGGGCCCTCCTCCGGAATTTCCACACGAAGCTCCTCACGATCTTCAGGCTGACTGGTACCACTGGAATCGCCCCAAACGCTGGGCGCCAATTGAAGTGCTGGGTTTTTAAGAACCGGCACAGAACCGGTAACCCAGCGGTGCCAGGGGATCAACACCCAGAGACCTCGGGTTCTCCTGAGTCAGACCTACAGAAACTCAGAGTCTTCTAGGTGAAGTCAAAGATTAGTTTATTGGCTGCAACCAAGGTAACAGGGTCCTAGAAGTACAACATGGGTATATTCTCAGGAGTCTGCACACTTTCACGAAGTCAGGCTTCTCTTCTTATACATAATTTTCAGCCTTGGGCAAAACATTCCTTGGATTCGTGGTATTTCATTTATAGTTACTGATTACAAAAGAAAAGCAGAGTCATGATGACATGTACATATTTCACGACGTGTTGTCCATAACAAATCATCCGGCAAGGCCCAACATTTCATCAGATATCGCTGGACCCCTAATAAAAACGGTCACCTCCCCATCATAAAGCAAGTGAAGAAAAGGAGTGGAGAAAGATGTGAGCGAGATATGGCAGGTGTGCGCGCTGAAATGGTTTTATGGCTGGTTGAGCCTAGATGCTATCTTGCTCGGCCACTGGGAGGGAACTGACCTAACGAGTTCGGCCTGGGGCAATGGTTCTAACTTGTACTGGGGTCAGGGAGAAGTCGATTAAGGAGTATGTGTCCTTGTGGAATCAAATTCAACTGGATTAAGGCCTATGTAAAGGGCAACATGTAGCTAAGGGTTTAGAATGTAAATGACGATTTCGAGGTGAAATCGTCACTCGAATACGCCGAAAATACATGTACTTGATGTACTCGTCATTCTCGGTCTTTTGATACCAAATTCGTCCTATTTCGACGAAGTTTTTATTCTCGAGTCCAGTACTATTATATGAATCCAGATTTTTCAGAACCACAGTTGGGAGTTGTGCCCAATCTTCATCCAACATTTTATTTTTAGTTAACAATTCACAGGTACAAACTCTTTTTAATGTATTTGTAACTAAAAGGCCCGTGATGTTAACTGGGTTATACAGCGGTCCAATCACACCTCTAAATAATGGAATTGATTACTACTACTACTACTTCAATTTAGAGGGATATTTTATTTTGAAGGGGTGAGTTTCTCAATCTCAATACCCCACTTCATAAAATACAAACTGGGTTCAAGGATTTTGTTTACTATTTCATTGGTAGTCCAGGTTGTTTTAGTGGATTCTCGGCCCATGATGCTCTATGCAGAGCACTCATCTAAACCATTTCCCCAGCTTCAGTCACCTGTCTAAGTGATCCACATAGTGCCATGATGCTGCTCAGTGATAGTTGCGCTCTACAAAGGCCTTCTAACATAACTTACAAGGACCAAGTTCGTCCCTATGGAGAGTTTACCATCTAACTTTAGTCCAGTTTCAGATGAGAAGCACTTGTGGACAAGGGCATCAGTGATTGGGCTGCAGGTTTGATCCGGAGAAGGACTTGTCAACGACGGGTTGTTGAAGTCCAGGCCTTTATCGGAACCTCACATTGGCAGTGCGTTGGATGATCAGAACTTCACATTGGAGGGAAACATGGGCCAGGTATCAATGCGTAGAGCTCTGGGCTCTGAGCTCCGGTATCTGTATCTGGGAAGGTCATGTTGGTAGTCAAACTGAGGGCCCACTCTGGCCTCTGTGAGTTTCCACAGGTCCAGGAGTGTTATGAGGGTGTTATGAGGGTGCCACTCTTCTACCCAGTGACATCCTATATATGGAGGTCACCCACCTAAAATGTTTGTGGTCAGTTCTTCCCTTTTACCTGGGTTTGGCTCCAATCTGTCTAGGAAACAAAAGGCAGGCTGACTGAAGTGTGAGCTGCATTGCCAGTTACAGGGCAGGCATCTTCAGAAGTCAGGAAGGGGCTGGGTACATCCCTCAGACTACCCTTTGAAGCGCAGGAGTCCCTTTTCTCCTATCTGGAAAGAATACACATCACACCACACCACAGGAGACCCTATAACAATTAGGTGACACTGGACACTGGCAAAAAGACAGGTTTGTTTTAGTCAGAAAAATGCAAAGTTGCTAAAAGTGGCATTTTCAAAATAGTAATGATAAAATCCGACTTTCCCATTAAAGAGGATTTAAAATTACAATTCAGATGAGTGGAAGAAGTATTTCTCTAGTCGTTCCCAAACGGAAGTTATCACTTATGAAATGTAATAAGGTAATCAACTTTTTGTCTTTGGGAGAGCTAGCCTTGCTGTAGTGAAATACGTTTTTGGGTGTTTTTCACTGCCAGGACATGTAAAACGTAAGTACGCATGTCCTACTTTTTAAATAACATGCACCTTCGCCCATCGGCCTTTCAGGCCTATCTTGAGGATGACCTATGTGTATTAAAAGACGTTGTTCTGGGCCTTTGGCACAGTACGATAAGGCTGGTATTTTATTATTTAAAGTGTCTATGCTGAATTCTATGAGAGGCTCTTCACACCGAAGTTATCATGTAGGCAGCAAATGTGATGCACCTCTTCAGACCCCAACCTTCATCCTGAGAAGGAAGGTAGCCATGCAAGAGAAGTGTAGAGACCTGTACATTTAGACGGATTGCATTCCCTAATGCACTGAGGCACTTATACCATTAGATCATTCCAACAGGTCTGGTAGAAGGATACTCTCGCTTTGCTCTGGTTAGTTTAGAGGTAATAGTGATAGATAGGAGTAACATTAGGAACAAATCACATGGCTGAATTGTTTATATTTTTCATCATTCTAATAATGCTCATACCAATGTCTCTCACCTGTCTAATAATCACAACTCCTGTCTTATTTACAAGGATTAGATCATGTCAATCAATATTTGAACATTTATTCTGGTACCCTTTTCTTTTTTTGTGACACCTCTGGCATGCAAATGGCAGTTCGATCTGTTTCCACGAATTCCTTGGGAATTGAAGTGGTCATGTTTGAGGTTGCTGACAATATCTATAACTCTGGAAGGTTAGGAGTTTAGATCTGGTACTGTGAGCTAGCCAAACCGACATTTACTGATGATATGAGTAGACTTGGTCTCTATATTGTGAAGTTTTGTTGACCTAATATGTCGTCCTAAATTCATAGGAACCGTATAACACTGTGTATGTGACGTCCATATAGTATGAATATGGTATTCACATGGTCACAGTTTTGGCCTAGTCTTGTCCTGGGGGCACATCTAGGATACCTATTTTTATCATTGTAAGTGTAAGAGTGTTGGTAAAAACGCTCCTTTTTTCCAATTTGGCTTGCATATGGTGGCTGGTGTCGTCGTCCCACCCTCCTACCTCAATCTCAGACTCTTTTCTACCCGAATTTGTTTCACAAGGCCTGAGCTTGGGCACTATATGGTTATGTCTAGTGGGCCTTACCAGAGTGGCATGAACAGCATCAAAAGTCCATTTGGGAGCTCATTGCAATGCCTATTTGGGTGATGAATAAATCCTGATGTCCTTTACCCCTGCTTAGGCAAGGATACATGGGGCCAGGCTTGTCACTGGCATAGCTAGAGGGACAAGTGGTCCCGGGGTCTGTGCGTTGCGGTGCAACTTGCAGTGGAGCCCAAGGGAGGAACCATTTGTCCTAATACCTAGCACAGCCTTGCCAGCCCCGAACCCTTTAGCTGATTGGGAAACCTGCAGAGAGACTGCCTGATCCTTCTGCCCAAATGCTAACATAAGAGCTGCTGATTGCATCTGCCTGCTTGGCATAGTGACCCACGATCCAACCATATCTGGATCGCCTCAATGTGATGTTGTGAGAATTGATTGAGCTCACCCCACTCGTAGGGCTTTATGGATCAAGTATGTTTTCTTGAAGAAAAGGCAGAGGGCCACTCCTGGAGTAACAACATCATAGTGGTTGGTTTGCTTGAAGGGTCCGATGAACAAGATCCAGCGGACTTACTTGCAAATTGCATAAAGACCTTTACAACTGCCCCATAATCCGTTCCCCATTATCTTCATTGAGAAGAGCCCATTGCGTCCCAGCTTGCCAGTCTCCACCAGGGGCTCCACCATGTCAGATTGTTGCCAAGCTGCTAAGACCAGGATGAGATACTTCACATTGCGTGATAGACAGGGTGCCTTGAAAGATCCCTCATCTTTCCTGATTACACATTGGCCCCCTGATATCAATGAACATCCTTCATGGACGTCAAGAGATAACTTGAGGAGATAGAGTTGGGTATTCTTTGCTGTTTCTGGACATTACACCTTTCTCTTCACAGAGCCATACGTGGCTTGGGATTGGGAAGAAAGATAGGGCACCTTATCCCTGGCAGATTTGCCTTGTAAATGATAGGCTCAGTGATCCAGATGCCTTTATAGATCGTGCAGGGAGGGCAAGAAAGCCATCTGGCTTCGATGGCAGCTCCTTCATGTGACTAAGTCCAAGACTGCAAATGAGCTGTGCTACTAGCTTACAATTCTTTCTGGGATCCGTCACATTGTCTGCACTCCTCCTCATCCAGATCATCTGAAAACACCATTGGAAACCTTAGTACCTGGGGTCCCAGCTGAGGAGAAATGTAGAATGCCTAGTGGTCTTGTCTACTTGCGAGTGCATCTCTGGTAGCCCTTGCCACCAGAGGACCCAGGTGGGGGTCACCAGTCTACCTGTTGACTGTATCGTAGTGCGTCGTTGGAGAATTTCTTCATTATAGAAAGTTGCTCGACACAACCCACATAAAGCTAATCAGTTGTTTTGACTCTTTTAGATGGTTGGCTGTTTGACCACTGATGTATGTATTGTTACTATCACCTTGGTTATAGTTTATCTGGTCAGTACTGTTGTATGTCTTTACATCCCTCATTTGCCTTTCACAACAGAATTACAATGATACCTAAGGGAGAGGCATGAATGAAACAGAGTTACATTATAATCTGAGTAAGTGCACTCCAAATACACACACAGTGCATCCAATGGAATACTCACTGATAACGTGGAACATTAGGTAGATTCACACTGTCAAAGAATGCTATAAAATCTATTCTTCCCTCCGGCATGGGGGCAGGGGGCAAATGGTGTTACTCCAAGAAACCAATATCACAACGATAAAGGGCATCAAGTTCAAAAAGCGTTGGCATGGCTTGGTTTTCACTGGGTTTTACTGCCAGTTACCCTGTCTATACTAAAGAAGCCCTAATCTGGGTACAGGTGGGTACCATTTACTGTGGGTTTGGTCACGGTACTGCATAGATAGATCTGTTTTAGTAGAGGGCACACTAGACTGAACTCTTGTAGTGTTGGGCAGCATTTATGCCCCAAACACAGAGAAGCACACATTCCTTTACTCATTATCAGAGCAACTACCAAAATGAGCCCACAGACCATGGATTTTAGGGGGCAACTTTAGCGGAATCCTGGACATCCTACTATATAGGACGCACCCGCACTTCCACCGCTCTGATAATGAGTAATGCGGTGTGGGGTATGATGTTTAGCATGGGGATTGAGAGTGGCCTAATTAACATTTTGAGGGAATTGCACAGTGACACTACGGCTAAGGTCCGTTACAATAGGGAGGGGGGATTGACTAACTCATTCCCCTGTATGAGCGGAGTTCGGCAAGGCTGTATCCTTGCCCCTTTTTTGTTTTCCCTGTATATTAATAATTTGGAGCAGTTTTTGTTAGGTTTAAAGGCTGATTGCCCAAGGGTCGGGTCGCGTCATATTCCTGTTCTGCTTTACGCAGATGACGCGGTGCTGATTGCACGTACACCCAGGAGCTTACAAATCTTGATCGATGGATTTGTTAAGTTCATGGGTGCCATGGACCTCTTTGTTAATCTGGGTAAATCCTATGTGCTCCTGGCGGGGAAAAAATCTACCTCCAAATTTACTTACACAATAGGGAGTCACATTGTAGAAGAGGTCAAAACGTTTCCCTATCTTGGTGTAACATTTGATGACGCCTTACAGTTTGATCCCTTGGTGGAGGAGCGTTGTGGTAAAATGATTGCCTCTAACGGGGCAATAGCTAGCTATGGCAGGAGGCTAGGAAGATGGTCCCCGGAACAGGTGATGAACTTGTACAGCTCTGTATCATGCTCCAAAGTTATTTATGGGGCAGAAGTATGGGGCTTCGTTAATACCACAAGAATCCAACGGGAAGAAAACAAATACTTGAAATCAATCCTGAGGGTACCCCAAAGCGCCGCTGGATTAATTGCCCACAGGGAGTTAGGGAGGCCATATATAGAAGACCTGGTAAAATTGAGGCCCATAGTAGCCTGGTTAAAAATCTGGGTCAATCCTGATGCGTCACTTAGTAGAGAAATCTTATCGGATTGTTTGGAGAGGGACAAATGTATGCGCATCCCTTGGCTCCATTATGTGAAGAACACCTTAGAGGAACTAGGTTTTGGGAACCTCTTTACTAACCCTGCAACAATTGTAGCCCAGAATAAGTTGCAAGTAGGGAAAATTTTTCTAGAGCGGAAAAACCTATGCAGAGCTGAGGCGGAAGGGTGTAAAAAGACAGTGAGGGCCCATAACCTAGTGAAAAGTGCGGAGGGTATGGAACCATACTTGTACCTCATGTATAACGCACAGGACAGGTTTTTGATGTGCCGTTTCAGGTTGAACCTACTCCCATTCATGTTGGCATCACCAGTAGGATTTGCTACATCAATTGAACAGAAGGGGCCCTGCGGCTGCGACAACAGGTCTCCGCAGGACTCGCTTCATTTTGTTTTACTTTGCCCCTTTTATACAATGCCCAGACGCAGATTCCTTGTAAACCTCTTAAAAAAAAACAAATTGGCCCACGCTAGGGAGGCACTAGTATTTTTACAGAAAGCCTCGGACCCCTTAACATTATGTAGTATTATGAATTTTATTAAGGTAGCGGTCCGTTTAAGACATACCAGGGGAGAAGAATGAAATGTCTCAATTTTATGCCTTTTTAGTGTCATACATTGTTTCACTGTTTGTATCTTATTCTTTGTTTACACTCTGTACAAAGGATCTTGGAAATGTTTAATGACTTTTTACTATGTATATATGTGTGTGCTTTTATGGTGATTTTTAATCACCGAATAAAGATTCTTTGAATTGAATTGAATTGAGTAATGCGGTGTCATGGTCACATTGGCTTAACAATTCGCACATGATAAACATTTGCCAACTACAAAACCCGGATGTGGGGCTGGGCTTTACTCCTTCTAGTCCTCTCCTTATGAATTATATGTGTATCTAGACGGTTCATATGCTCTTCCGAGTTGTGCCCAATGATTTCCTCCCCCGATTTATCTTTGAAGGGCAATATTGGATCACATTCCTTTTGAAGCCAGTCTGGCTTTGAGCAAGACCCTTTATCCCCATCCCCTCCTGGTGTCTGCAAAGTTCCATACTAGAAGACACTGTCTTTTCAAAGCACCCCAGCAAATAAAATACAGGTATACTTTAAGTACAATGATGGTTCTTCATCTTCCCTAGTGGTTAAAGCGTAGGCATTCAAAGTTGTCATTGTACAAGTTTGGTGGTGTGTACGCCTAAGACCTAAGAAACGTATTTGCTCAGAGCAGAAGATTTTTTGTGGTCAAATAGAAAGAAAATTAGTGGTGTACCCCACCCTCTGAGGCTGTTTATGGTTGGCATGTACATAGAAATCTACGTTGACTGAAAAAGTCAGATGCTTGGATTACATCAACTAAGAAACTCTAGTTCAGACCAAGGGGGACCAAGCTGGTGGACTACTAACATGGCTCTGAAAGCTAGGAAAACACACATAACTTCACAGGGTGCTGTGGCATATTCCCAGCAATATATGTTTATGCTGTTTCTTGATTACTACCAGAATTTATGTGGGAACAGATCAGTAGATTCCAATAAGGCAGTAGCTGACTTTTTAGCTTAATTACCTCTACCCAGGGTTGTTCCGAAGCTAAGGGATGAGCTAGACGCTCCCATTACTGCTCAGAATATAAAAAATATGGCCTTAGGTAGGACTCTGGTCAATAATAGTTTTCCAGTGGAATTCTACCAAACCTGTGCTGATGCTTTGCCGTCTAAATTAGCTACTGTGTATTAAACAGCAGAGACTGAAGGCTCACTGCTGCCCCTTGAAGCCTTTACAGTTTTGCTACTGAAGTGTGGGCAGGTCATTAGGATCCCACTCCATATAGACCAGCAGCAATTCTAAACTCGAGTTATAAGATACTTGGAAAATCTTAGTAGGACGAATACTCAAGCTATTGCCTCAAGTGATCCATTCAGAAGTAAACTTTTTTAGCCCAAGATGAAACCCATATCTGTATAGAAGAAACGTTTGTCTTATGGAAGCCGATCCGACATCCTGGCAACGCTTATTTAAGACCTTGAGAAGGCATTCAACACTTTCATACTGGGTGCCTCTTTGAGGTCCTCTGAAAAATTTCCTTTGGGACAGGATGACCTCTCTCTCCTGTGCTCTTGAAACACTTGCCATTACACTGAGGCAGGAAGACATTCTCTGCTGACAATATTTTGATATACATTGGAGATTTTAAAAGGTGACCATACCAGTATAGCGCAGGTATTTAAGGACTTCGTTCAACCTCCAGACTGCAAGTAAGTTGGTCAAAACCGTGTATTTTTCTATTCTATCCTGCAGCCACCAAGACCGGGCTATCAAATTGGAAAGAGGTTTCCTTCCATTACGTGGGTTCGAAGATAAACCATTCGAATTGAGTGTTACTCGATGAAAACCTCACTAGAGCAGTCTTCCCAATAGACTCCAATAGCATTCTGGAGAACACTCCAACTCCAGTCTATGGGACGCTTTGCCCTTCCCTAGATTGTGGCTCTAACCTACCTTTTTTCCCCTTTTTGTTTTTTGTAAACCTAATGTATTGACATTTTGTAATTGTATACCATACTTGTACAGGGTATAAAGCAACATCCCTCCCTTCCTCTCAACTCAGTGGTGTCTTATCATGGTAATAATTCACTGGTGGAGGAAATAATTCGGTGACGGGTGCGGCGGGGTGTCTGTCTGGGTGCATGTTGGCCAGTTTTGGCAGTACGCACCCAGGACCAGGTGTCTTATTCCCCCCTTAGCTGTCTCTATGTTTACTATGGTCAGTTTCAGTGTCTGCAGGCCATGGTCTATATGACTCTTTGCCTCTGAGTTCTCCCAGGCTCTTGTCTGGTCTAGTGATTCCCTGCCACACTGAGCATCTCTGAGGAGGGCACCCACTTCCCACTCTGCTCACCTAAAGAGTTCTGCTGGTGGAAGAGGAATCCCCAGGCCTGGTGTGTAAGAGGTTCGGCTCCTTCCCTCCCCCAATTGCTGTTGCATAGTCATTAATAACATGCCATGTAGCAGGACGTGGCCTACCAGAACATTGTAGTTGTCTCTGAATTCCTCAAAGTTTTGTGGCTCACTACCCTGAAACAGGTCACCAATCGTCTCCATTCCCATGTCAATCCCAGTTCTGTAGCCTCCTTCCATGTTCTACTAGTGTTATAGCCGTTAGGAATGTAGCAACATTTAGGGCGAGCAATGGCCCGAGGTGTGGTACTTCAGTACTGCCTGGTTCCAACTGTAATTACTCTGAAGTTGCCGCGACCACCAGGCACTGTACTTTTGGAATTCAGAAGCAGGGCAAATAATGAGTCTAGGTGTGGAGCGTCGGGGGTGCCCTTGGTCTTCTGACACACCACTTGGAGCCACAGTGAATACCACTCCTGTTGTGTCACCAAATATGTTTCAAATTCTGGGGCAGCCAGTCCTCCATCATAGGTCGGGCAAATAGGTTTAGCCAGTGCCATTTGTTGATGACGTCTGCCCCCAGATCAGGTAGTATAGCATTCAGGTCTCTGAATTTTTTAATCTAGGAATGAGCACTGGGACGGTTGCAAAATTGTATAAAAAGTGTGGTAATACCATCATTTTAGCTGTCACAATTCGATTAGAGGCAGATATAGGGAGTGTGTTCCAAATAGCTGCATTGGCCCTAAAGATTCAGACAGCCGCTCCTACACTCCTTTTAACGAGGTCAGAGTATTTCTATAAATGTATATCCCCTAGGTTCTTCATGGCGGCCAGTTCATGCAATGCACTTCTGGCATATCGTGAAGAGGGACGCTGACAGGGAACAGGCTGGCCTTGCGCCAGTTTGTCTTGTCCAGAGGCGTCTCCGAATGCATTAAGGAATGGCACCTCCTGCTCCAAGTCTTCCTACCCATTTCCCAGAAAGAGTAGCATATTATAAGCAAATAACTAGATGTGATGTTTGATTCCGTGGGTGGATATCCCTGCGAAATGCTGCCTCTGCTATGCCTTACTTCCCAGTGTTTCTTCAGCTGTGGTTGAATAATAATGGAAGCGGGGGTCAGCCCTGTCTGTTATCTCTTTCTACCGGATACAGGTCGGAGGTCATCCAGCCTGTTCTGACTCGGGTGAAGCGGGCAGAGTACAGAAGCTGCACCCAGTTAAGAAATCTCTTGCCCAGTCCCATTCTCACCATGACAGCATAGAGGTGGTCCTATTTAAGGCTATCAAATTCATTTTAGTAAATAAATGTTGCTGCCGTTAAGATGTCTGGATCATCGGGTAGGATGGCCAGCACTTTCCGAAAGATCATCTGCTTATTTCGACTGGGGATAACCACATGTTGGTCTTAGTGGATATGATGTTGCATATGGGAGGAGAGCCATTTGGTGAGAATGCCAGTCAGGATCTTGTAAATGTAAATGTAAATGTACAGGAATTTATATAGCGCAAATCACCAAGCGGTTTCTAAGCGCTTGCTTAGGGAACCCGTCCTGGTATTCCCCTGTGAGATAACCCCGGCAGGGTATCCACAAGGTGAAAGCCAGGCATCCCGCCGCGAGGGGCCGTTGTGGAGATTAAGCAAGCTATTGCCCAGAGTCGCAGAGTGTGAACCCGTGAATCGAGTAGGCACCGGAGCAAGAATTGTCGAGTCCATGGACATTTTAGGACTCAAGACCCCGCCGAGCCGGGAATTGAACCCTGGTCCCGGGTTGACCTCTGCTTCCAGGTCTGCCTCCTCTAACCAGTGAGCCACACTTCTCCACTGTAGTCGACGTTTAGCATCAACAGTGATCTGTAGGCCGTCACGTCCGTGGCGGGTCTTCCTGGTTAAAGTAGATAAACTATAACTGCTTCCCCAATGGACTTCAGGTGGTAGCGCACCTCCCGAGCCTCATTATACTGGGCAGCCAGCTGGGGGGGAGGGCACAAGTTTTTTTTTACTAAAGGTGTGGACATTTCTGCAGTTGGGCCATCTGTGACAAACACTTTACTCGGGCCATTCTACGCACCTGAGCTCTAATTGCCTCATCAGATATTTCTTCTCCTAATGCTTCGGCATTTCTCTGGTTGGATGGAGCAAAAGGGAAGCCTTGAATATGATCCTCCCTGTTCCTCTTGAGTGCTAGAGTATAGCATAGTTTAATAAACCCGGAAGGCCTGTGTGAGAAAGTCCCATCTTTCTTGCACTGGTATGCCCCACTTTTTACGTCGAGCTGGTGTAAGCAGCGCGAAGCGCTGCTGTCCAGCGAAGCATC
The DNA here is from genome assembly GCF_964261635.1 of Lissotriton helveticus. Lineage (NCBI taxonomy): Eukaryota > Metazoa > Chordata > Amphibia > Caudata > Salamandridae > Lissotriton > Lissotriton helveticus. The sequence continues at coordinate 265,114,308 of NC_136062.1, forward strand.
TTTTTTTATTTTTATTTTTTTAATTTTATTTTCTATTTTTTTAAAGACCTTTATTGTACAATTCTGAAATGACACAGCCCCAGGCCTACAACCCTTTGGGCCGGCCGCAAGAGGTACACTTCCCGTTTAGTATTGTCTTATGAACACAGCCCTTCAGCCGACAACCGTATGGTCCGGCGGCGTGGTAGAGTAAAGTGTGTACATCTCGCGCAATTCAGATTTCGGATACCTTATAGGTCCATGTTTTCTTTCGTTTCTCTGTATACCTTTTTAATGAAATAAACAATTAAAATGAACAAAAAACCAGCAGGAAACACACAGTCCAGCCGACACACTAACCAGGGCACAACACCAATCCAGTTCAGCAGGTGACACCCAGCACCCGTGCAGCGATCAGAAGCCTTCTATATTGTCTAATTTGGCGTATGGCATACATTAGAGTGGGTATCTCAATCCAGGCGCATCATTGGTCACAGGCTAGCAGGCCTCGTGCACCCTACCTACTGTGTAGTGTAACCTGGCAATGGCTCAAGATTTTGGTTCCATCCACCCCTCCACAGCCCTTCTCACTCTTGATCATCGTCTTCGTCCGATTCAGATTGCTCATCCTCCTGCAGTGGCTCGCAGATCTCCCCCCTAAATACATTCCATTGAGTCCATATCTTGTTCCACCTGCGTGGGCTCACCCTAGCAGTATATACCGCTCTTTCTGTAATCATCACCCTATCCATATTCGTACACCACTGTGCTAGTGTGGGGGCCTCTGCGGCGCCCCATTTCTGAGCTATATCTCTCTTCGCTATTAACATGCCTATTGTTGACCAGGTTTGCCCATATCTAGTGAGATCGTTCGGTTCCCATATATTCAACAGGCATTTACGTGGCTCAGGGACGATGGACAGCTCCATCGTCTGGGATATGGTGCGCATTATTTGTCTCCAATAATCCATCATACGAGGACATTCCCAAATGGTGTGTAGAAATGTCCCTTCCTCCCCACACCCTCGCAAACAGTAGGGGTGTTGTGCCCGTTGTATTTTGTGTAGAGTCGTTCGTGTATAGCATACCCTGTGTAGAATTTTAAGCTGCACCAGACGGAACTTGGCAATATGCCCACCTCTTTTGGTGCTGCCAGTGCCTCGTTCCATTCGGAGTCGTCCATGTCTCCTACTTCTGCTACCCATTTATCTCCCAGTTTTAATGTAGGGTCTGGTAGGTTGTTGATCAGTTTACGGTATGTGAGTGATGTAGCTCGTTGTTGCATATAGTCCGTGAGGAGGCGGTCTTCTAGGGGGGATGCCTCCGGGATCTCCGAGCCAGGTGGTATGGCCGCAAGCAGTGCATGCCTGATCTGCACATATCTGGACGTTTCAGTTACTCCTAATTCGTATTGCAGCCGCAGCTGATGAAAGGGGATCACCGTTCCTTTGTCCCATAAATCTCCCACCGTCGATATACCTATGGTGTCCCATAATGTAAATCCCTTACTATGTCTCAATCGCCCCAAGGCCCTGGTGTCCCATAGCGGGGTAAGCTTGGTGATTCGTCCGTTCCATCCTAGTTTAGTCTGAGCTGCATACCACAGTGTGGTGGTAAGTTTTGTGGGTCCCTGCATCTTGTTTGCTAGGCTTTTGTCATACAGGGAAGCTAACATGCCGGTAGTGCCCAACTGCGCCCTGTCGGCCTTGTATGCTGGGTCGTCCTGGAGAGCATGAAGCCATTGGTTGATGGTTTTTAATTGTGCCTCCCAATAATACAATTGTAAATTCGGCAAAGCAATCCCCCCGTCATACGAACTCCTATTCATTTTAGTTTGTGCTATACGCGCCGGGCGATTGCTCCAGAGCAGGTTAGACACCAACACCGACACCTGCCGGAAGTATTTGGGTGGTATCGAATAAGGGGTGTTATCTAGAGCATGGAGAAATCTCGGCAGTGACATCATTTTGTAGAGTGCCGCTCTGCCCAATAGTGTCAAAGGTAGTGTCGCCCAGTAGTTAACATCACGTTTCAACCGTTCTAACGGTGGTTTCAGATTTTTGTCAAAAAATTCCACTGGGTCCCCAGTGACGTGTATGCCAAGGTACTTAAAGGAGGACCCCGCTAGTCGTAAGAGGCAGCTGGTATCAAGAACGGGGGGTGGTCCCTGCAGCACATACAGTTCAGATTTTGCCCAGTTTATGGTATAGCCGAGGTTTTCCCCTGTAGCGAAGCATCTTTTGTCATCCACTTCCTGGGAATGTGAGACAGGGAATGGGCACGCGCAGGCGATTCCCCCATGTGAGCATGCATGTTCACCAACACGCCGTGCACATCTCCTGTCCTACATTGCCAGTAAGTGGATAACACATACACACACACGCACACAAGCACACACACACGCAGGCACACACACACACACACACACACACACACACACACACAGGCACACACACAGGCACACACACACACGCACACGCAGGCACACACACACACACGCATGCGCGCACACACACACACACGCATGCACACACACGCACAGCCACACACACGCACAGCCACACACATGCACAGCCACACACATACCCCACCCCACTCACCGGGCTCCTTTGTCGCTGCGCTGCTTCACGCTCCGTCACTCCGCCGCATCACCTGGCACACGCGGGGCTCTCCCTCAGGCATGGGAGCCCCGCGTCAACACTGCTCCCGAACTTCCATTTTCGGGCCCGGGGGGAGAGGCCTAACCGGAAAAGGCGGGTCTGATGGGCAGGGCCAGAGAAGGGGAGGCGGGCCTCTTACCTGCTGACCGGCGATGGCCGCGCTTATGTGAACACCCTCCGTTGTGCGCTCTACGCCGTGCTGGTAAATGTCTATTGCATAATCATCCCCACTGCCGCCGCTGCCGCTGATTTGCAGCAAATTGCTGAAAGGAGGAGTCGGACTGGTCATGGCAGGAGGTGGACTCGTGGTGGCAAGAGATGAGTGTGGTGGCTGGAGATGGGTAAAGGGTGGCGGGGGAGGGACTGGTGCGGGGCAGGAGACGCGCAGGGGTTGGGTGGCAGAAGGGTGGCACGCGATGGGCAGAAAGTGACAGACATGGCTCTGTCGGCGAAGTCAGCTCACTGCCCCCACCGCCCTCTGTCACCGCTGCGCGTGCCCGCCACATGATCTAATCTTCAGTCGCGGCTTCCTCTTATCTGTCACTGCCGCCAATTCAAGGGAATTTAGACTAAAGTTGCCACGGAGGGAGGTTAACCCATTCCAAGCCAGATGAGGCACCCGGAGCCCGCGTGCCACTGGACCGCTCCCAACTTTACTCCGTTTCAAACTCTCATTAAAGTTCGTCAGAGCGCGAGCTGCGGGCAGCGGCACCCCTGGGTTGTCTGTCAGCCCCTGCAGCAGACAGACAGAGGACGTCTTGTTGTTTGCCCCCCACCCTCCAGAGTCAATACATCTTGCTTCTTTGCTCAATTGTTTGGTATAACATACCTTTCCGTGGGCCAGTCACTCTTTCTCTCCATTCCCTTGCATGCACAGATTTCTCCCCCATATCACTTTCTTATCCATGATTCCCTCTATCCTGTATAGCTTTCAGCTTCTCATGTATCTCTTTCCACCTCCTTCTCCTGCAAACCGCAGAGTCCGCTATCGAGAGCACAGTGTCCTGGTGTCTTTGCAACACATCACTTTCTCTGTGGCTCGTCTAAACAGTTTGGCGCGGCTGCCATTAAAGTGCAAGCACTGCATGGAGCGCTTTTACAAGCATTTGCAATGCAATAGGTCTCACGTTCGCGAGAATTCAATCTACTGCCATTGTAAATGACAATGCCTTTAAAACCTAAATAAAAAGCATTGACATTTACAATGCCAATAGCTTAAACTCTCGCAAATGCGAGACCTATTGCATTGCAAATGCTTGTTTCTGAACTGCTGATGTACTTTGACTGAGTGTGCCCTTGGTCCCTGCCAACCAGGTACCCAGGGCCTGTGTTCTTTCCCTAAAAACGGTGTTGAAACGAAAACCCAATTGGCATCTCTGGCCACCTATCAGCCCCTAGTAAATGGTACCCTAGGTACCCAGGGCATGGTGACCAGAGAAGACCCTGTACCTTGACACCCACACACTGCGTTTGCAGGCTGAGTGTCGAAGTACAAAACTAAACCAAGAGTCGACATGGCATGTGCCATGCCCACAGAACTCACTGCCCTGGCATACTTCAGTCACCCCTCTAGATGGGTGCCCTATGCCAGAGGTATGGGCACAAGTGCATGCGCCCTGTGCCCCTACAGTACCCAGGGCCATTCCTGGACACTGTAAGTGCAGTAATGCCATTAGGAGTATATGGTGCTGGGAGGTTGTCATTACGAACTCCACAGACCCATAATGGCTACACTGAAGACTGACAAGTTTGGTGTGAGAAGTTGGCCTGTATATGATGTTCACTATTCTAGTGAACACCTTGCACCAGTCCAAGCAACCCTCATGGTGATGGTTGCAAAGTCAACCTTATAGACCAGCTATCCTAGTGGTAGCATGGACAAAAGCAGTCTTAGGCTAAACTCAAAAGGGCATGTGAAGCCAGCTGTTTTACCATATGCAATCCCTTTAATACCAAATGAAAGGACACCACACAGGTTATATATTCAAAATATATATGTATTTATTTCTAAATCAATCCTCTGAACTCTTTCTGAGGGCAGAGGCACAAGCGCATAACAAGTAACTTAATATAACATACAATAAGTTGCACAATATGGATAGGCCCTGGTAGCCCGCTTAACCATATACTAAAATAGTGGTATAAGAACCACGTCACAAACAGTTGGAAGGCCTAGGGCCTTGGGAATCGCTGGGCCTACACTGGACTAACAGTAGTTAGGAAGTAGGAGGCCCACGGAATGCGGGTGCAGAGTCTAAATGCACACGCGTGCACACATAGAAGTCAATGGGTGCGTAAAGTTATAAAGTTACAGATTTAGGAGTCTTCCGACTGGACTAGGAACTAACCACTTGAAACTAGGACACTAGGATAGTCAATCTTCACAGGAGCACCGAAGTACTCACGTTACCTCACCCACAGGAAGCGGGTGCATAGGTCCCAAAGTGTGTCGGGTTTCGTCGTGGATTCCTATGGAGCCTTTGAGAAAGATGCTGCAGGCGACCAGGAGAGAAGAGTCCAGGTGGATCCAAGGGCGGATCGAGGATGAGGAGTACCTGAAAGCAGAGGGGACAGAGTCTGGGTCACTAGCCAGTGACCAGGATGGAACCAGAAAGGAACCAGGCGATGTCGCGAAGTAATCATGTGATGTCGTGAAGCTTGTCTCCGCTACCACGTGGACCAGGAGGTGTCGACGACGACCAGGAGCTGGGCACGGACTGTCCCACGAAGACTCTCGCTGTCGGCAGTGTCGGCTTCCGGATTGGAGTCAACAAGCCTTGGCAAAGGCAAACCCACGCAGGATTCGAAGAGGGCTTCTTACTCAGGCCAGCAAGGACTGAGGGGCTTCTCCTTCGCAGGGAAGCAAGGGCCAGTCTGGAGCAACCAGACCAGCAGTGTAGATTTCGGGTTTCGTCGTCACAGAGGCCACTAGCCAACGGGCAAGTGACCGGACAGACTGGTCGAGCAGGAAAATGCAAAAGGGCCCCACGCAGCACTCGATGAGTGTGGAGAGGTGCAGTTGGTGCTCGGGGCTGGGGCTTCTCAATCCCCAATGCACAACTTCGAGGGTGCCTCAGAAGTTGCACGGAAAGCAATTCGCTGGCTTTCCAAGATGGCCGGTCCCATGTCTCGCGTCGCCTCCACGGGTCTCAGCTTTGCTGTGGCTGTGGATCGGGCTGAAGGAAGTCTGGAAGTCCGGGTCTTGTCAGGCTCTGTGCTCGGGCTCCGGCAAGAGCGTCGACAAAGCAAACCGTTGATCGCTTGATGGTGCCTGCTTGTGCAGGGTGGTAATTCCTTGACCACAAGGGAGATTCTTCAGTCTTCTACGTCGAGTAGGAGTTTCGTATCAGAGTTTCAGTCAGGATAAATCTAAAGTCTTGGGACTCCACTCCTACCTATATACCAAATGTAGGGGCTGGATTACCTGCTAGGTCCCTCCTATGGGTAGGACCCAGGAAGGGGGTGGTTACACTCCTTTCCCTTTGTCCAGTTTCGCGCCAGACCTGGGGCTGGAGTGCCCCAGCACCGGTTTGAACTGGACTATGCATGGGACACCATGTGTGCCCCAGGCAGTGTCTCATTTCATTCAGCCCTCCCTGCCCCAATACACTATAGCCTGTCCGGGGTGGTGCTAGCACCTCCCTGTGACAGGAAACCTTTTGTCCAAGCCTCCCTCGCAGGAAGGACTCCTAGCAGCAGCAGGTCAGATTTGTGTCTGTGGCAGCAGCATCCATTTTGTGATGCTGAGGCTCTAGTTAACTTTAACCGGGATTAATGGAAGTAACATGTCTTCTCCCTCTAGAAGGGTGGAATGCTACCCCCGTCGCCAGAACTAGCGAGGGGGTAGTATTCCAAAGCGTATGACACCCTACACGACATGTTTTGATAAAGCCAAACCAAAGATAGCATTTAACTGCGAGGTTCAAAATGCACTTAAGAGTATATGGTATGGCATTATCCTAGAACAGCTATAAGGACATGGTTCCAAAAGCTGCAGACCGGCTCAGCTCATGCTAGAGCACCATCTCACATAAAACCAAGCACTCTGCCTTCAGGATTGTTAAGGCCTGCCATAGGAGTCACTTATAGGTGTATATGTGTCTAGATATAAGGTTAGATATAGGAATACTATATCTAAGCAAGGGGTGATTACACGACCTTGCCCCAGCTGAGTGATCAGCCAGTTGTATCAGTTTGGATGGCCAGCCAGGGGTGGCAAAAGATATGCTGCAGCCCCTGGTAGGCCTTGGGTGCACCTATGCCCTGGGTACCTATAGTACACTGTACAGGGACTCATAAGAGTGACCCAATATCCAATTAGGTATGTACCTAAGGTACATGGAGTCCATTTTATAGAGAGAGCAGATAGCCTGGAGCGCTGATTAGCAGGATCCCAGGCCTACTAAGTCGAAAACCAACTAAACACAAGGCAAAAAATCTGGGGTAACCATAGTCCGGTATCCACCTTCCTACATTTGGTACCAAACTTCTCAGCACATTAAACCCACACTGATGCCAGTGTGGGATTTAATGTAAAATGCACCAGAGGGCATCTTAGAGATGCCCCCTGAAAACCTAACCTACAATCCACGTCTGGACTGAGTGGCTGCAGAGGCTGCCACACAGCAGACATGTTGCTGGACCCCTGGGTGGAGAGCCCCCTGCTCTCCTGGGCCTGCAACAATGCATATCCCGGGCGAGGTGCTAGGTCTCCTCCCCCAGGATGGGCAGGGGGAAGCTTCAAAGACATGCCGCCTCTGTGAGCTTCTCCAGACCATTTGCTGTACCCAGCAACTGGCCCCCACCAGTTCTGACCCCCACCCTGGCGGGAAAAACTACGCCAGGAAGGGGGATGTGCCAGCCTGTGCCAACCGCACCCCTCAGGTGGGGGAGACGAGATGAAGCACGACCCCGGGCCCCAGCCATCTTGAAGATGGGGAACCCTGCCCAATCACAGCTAGGCTCCTGCCCCCCTCCCACAGGAGAGGAGAAGGCTAGGGGGTGAACCCACCCCAGGACTGGGATCCATTGGTCCCTGCCCTTGCCCTACCTGTAACGCCTCTAAATTCAGTATTTAGGGGCGTCCTGAACCTTCCTTCCTCAGATCCCGAAAAGAAGAAAGAAGACTAAGAGGAAGAGGACCCGCTGTGCAGCTGCTAACAGGACGACAACTGACTTGGCCCCAGCCCTACTGGCCTGTCGTTCCTGGAACCTGCTCCTGCCTAAAGCCCGGCGACTCCTGCGGACATCAATCTTGGGACACCCAGAGGACCTGCCTGCCTTGACCCTCTTAAAGCCTGAGACTCCCATCAGCAGAGGCTCTGCTGCAACAACCCCCCTGGTGCCAGCCAGGAAGCTCCGGACCAGCCCACTCTGCATCCGCCGTGCCCGGCCCGTGCCCGAGTGATCCAAGCCCACGAGGACATCCCCCCCCCCCCCCGGGGACTGGGACCTGAAGTCCAGTGCCCAAAGACCCTCCTTGACGAACCAGATGACGCCTGCAGACTCAGAACCAGGCCCCCCAACCGCGACCAGCTGAGGCTAAGCTTTTCCGACACCCAAAGACACCCCTGCACCCGGCGCCTACAGCCCCCTGTGCCTCCCTTTTGGGGTACCTACCTGTGCTCCCAGATCCCGACTTACCTCTCGACGTGCTGGTCGCCCCCGGAGAGTCTCCGCCCCCGAGCCTGCAACCTTTGTTCCCTTTTTACCTTTTCCATTTGATAACATTGAGCGCCCGACGGTTCAAAAGCACCCTGCACCCAGCCACCCGAGTACCGCTGTGTGGCCGGCTGGGTGGGAATAGGCAAGAGACGAGTCTTAGTAGGGTTCAAACTAGGCTTTATTGACTGAAACAGTCTGTCTGTACAGGTTGGTCGGATTGGCGAAGGACGCGGTGAGCGGCTTCTTTCCTTCCTGCTTTTTCGGATGACACCCTCCTCTCGGCGCCGGGTCGGGCTCCGCCTTCCTTTTCCTTTGTGATCCGTCGTGGCCCAGGTTCCGCCGAGGGGGGAGACAGAAACAGAGGAGGTATCAGTACTGGGTTCGACCAACGGTTGCTTTAGGGAAAGGGGGTGAGGGAACACTCAGTGCTTCAACTACGGCCCGGTCAGTGAGGGGGGTGCACGGGGATTTTACTCTAAGGGATTTTGGGTTCTCCCTTCTTTAACCGCAACCACCCAGTAACCCTTCCACGCACCTCTGTTAGCCACGCCCCTCCGGGGGAGTGGCTGGGCGACTCGTGGGTCCGTTGCCCTCCTGGTTCCGTCTCTCCCGATGGTCTCCGTAGGACTCCGAGTCGTCTTTTTCCCGGCTTCTCCTCCTCTCCCTGTGTGACTCCTGAAGCGCCGCCGCCCTCCGTCTCTGCAGACGCCTCCTCTGTTTCCACGGTCCCTGCTCTGGCAGTGCTGCCTTCGGCTACGCCGCTCCACTCCTCTCCTCCTCTCCTCCTCTCCACGATGCTCCTCTGCTCCACGCCTCTCCTTCGCTCCACGCCTCTCCTCCGCTCCACGCTTCTCCTCCGCTCCACGCTTCTCCTCCGCTCCACGCTTCTCCTCCGCTCCACGCTTCTCCTCCGCTCCACGCTTCTCCTCCGCTCCACGCTTCTCCTCCGCTCCACGCTTCTCCTCCGCTCCACGCTTCTCCTCCGCTCCACGCTTCTCCTCCGCTCCACGCTGCTCCTCTGCTCCGCTCGATTCCTCTGCTCCACGCCACACCTCCACTCCTCTCCACTCTGACCGCTCCTCCGGTGTATAGACACACCTGTTCCGGCAGCTGGGCGTCTTTTACGGTGATGTCGTGCTCCTCCTCCTCGTCACCTGGTCGGGGCCAGTTAAAGGGACCGTGCTCCATGTCTTCCTCATCACAGCTGTACTGGTCCTCCACGTGGTTCCAGCTCGAGTTCTCCGACACCTGTCAAGACAAGAGGGGGGGGTCACAGTTTACAGGCGCACTCCGGGATACAGGGGGTGCGTACCCCGCCTCCTGGTTACACTCTGGCTGTGCCACCTTTGTCCTATTCTGCTTCCCCCTTTGTCCTAAGCAAGTGACCCGGAGCCCAGCTCCCACAGCCGCGTGGCATGCTAGCCAGCAGCCACCAACCGGAGGCCCACGTCCCCGATTGGATAACATTGGGCCTAACTACCTCTGCACCTGGCCGCCCCTGCGCTGCGGAGGGTGAACCAACTCTACCTACCTGACCCTGGGGGACCCCTAAGTCTATGCCCAGAACCACAACTTCACCAGTCGAGTACTCACCAGGAAACCGGTAACTCACTTACCTGCCATTGAATAACATTGACTGGTTTGACTCGAAAAATCTTCTGTCTAATTTTGAAAACGTAAAATATTCCGAATTCCGAAATACTCACCTGGGATCAGGAGAGGAGCCAGTACTATACCCTGTAGCCCAGTACTGAACCTCAAAAGTAATCCCTAGCGGGTTTACTAGTAACTTGTATTTTCTCCATAGGAATCCATTGTCTGCTTTTCTATGAAATTTCTTCTAAGTGTATACTTTTGAAAACTAGAAATATTCTTTAAAAATCATCCAAAATACTGAAACGTAAATCCTACCTGTTTTAAGTTGAGACCCCAGTGGTGGCCCCAGGAGCCCAGCACTGGATTACAAAAGTAACGAGATCTTACTTTACCTGCAACCTGAATTGTCTCCCATTTTATAACATTGCCAGATTTCTGTTGAAAAATTAAGTGTGAACTTTTAAAATAACTTTTTATTCCTGAAAAATCACTACAATACCTAAAACGTTTTTGCTAAACTGTTTCTAGCTTAGACCCCAGGACTGAACCTAGGAGCCAGTTCTGGAAGTACCAAAGTAATTTACAATGTAATCAACTGTGTTTATATAAGGAAATCCATTGAGCTCAATGTTAAATTGTGTGTAGAATTGTGTTGCCTACTGCAGCCCCTGTACCTGTTGTATCTATAAAGTGTATTGCCTTTCTGCAAAGTATTCTTCTGACACCTCTCATATTGAGAACAGTATATTTTTATGCCTGTTGGTTCTAAAAATAAAACAACTATATCTTTTGATATAAAAACAATTGGCCTGGAGTTCAGTCTTTGAGTGTGTGAAACCTTTTGCTGACTGTGTACAACAAATACTTTACACTGTCCTCTGGTACTGCCTTACTGCTCGACCAAGCTACCACTTTGGAGAGTAAGGTCACACCTGGCTTTAACCTCTGTTATACCTCTGGGGTTTTTTGGACTCTATACACACTGTACCTTTTTCTGGTCCAGTATATATAGAGCCACTTTCTCACAGCCTGGTTTGTCGGATCTTGTTTGTGGAGTCTCCTGCCCTGTCGTGTGTCCATTTTTTGTATTTGTAAACCCCTTTTGATAGGGTTCGCTAGCCATGCTAGCAGGATCCCATACTTGATCTCTTTCGGAGTGTGCTTGTACCATATATTCTTTGTCGTCCAAATAGCGGAAGCATTAAATGCTTTCCGTTGCCACTACTTTAGAGTCAAGTAGTGCCCTCTATAGTTCTGGTCTCACAGGTCCATCTCATTCACAGTTGTCTGTGTAGTTTCCTGGGTGGACGAATCAGTCAGCAGAATCCTACATATACCGAACTCCATTGCCCCGGCACCACTATTTTGACTGATTCCCTCCTGGTCAGGATAGATGGGGTGTAACCCTCATTATTGGTAAAATATGGTTTGATTTTCTCCCATTTGGTGTTGCGCAAAGAGGGGTCGCCTAGGCTATCCGCTTTTAGTCTCCAGCTTGGGAAATGGGGTTGTGTTTTATTCCAGTATAAGGTCAGAAGGGAGTGCGTTATGTTCGGAGATGGTCCTAGTTAAGTATTCTGTGTTTGACACTAAATCTAGCATATCTGGGGAGCATAGAAACGTGTCAAGGTGGACATGACCGTCATGGAGGGCCAAGAAGTAGGAATAGTCCCTTTCCACAGCATATGCCCACCACCATTTATCTGTGACCCCCCAATGTTCCTGCCAGGAGGAGAATTTCTTCGCTAGGTAGGGAAATCTTGGTGAAAGCGATCTATGGTGATGTCTGCCACGAATTTGAAGTCTCCTCCAGAGACTTGGAGGAGGGGCTAACATAATATTTGAGAGGGAATACTCTGCCCTCTTCTCTCCCATTACAATACTAGGTTGTGAAAGCTTCCAATTTTCGCTAGAATTTACCCCTACGCTTACGTTCTCCGGTATGGTTATGTACCGCACCCCTGGGACAGCCTCACAATCTGCCACAGCTCTACCAGATATTGCATGTAGTTTGAGCCCAATGGATGCGAAATGACAAGAGCTTTATCCCACGATCTTGAAGCTCTACTCTTAGGCCAAATGGTAAAAAAAAACACCCACAATAGAAGGCATCTTTTAGACCCCGTTTTCAGTAACTTGAGCAAGTGAGTTCACCTGCCCGTCAGCCACCGAAAACTCTATCCCCTTATCACAGGAGTTTTGCGGCACCCTTGCCGCCCATTTCCACAAGATAGCAGCCATCTATAAGAACTCCTTATGAACTCCATCCACTCGGGAGCACCCACCGACCCCTGTCCCTACCGACTATTCAACCTTGAAAGACACGAGGTCAGCCGCCAACTCGCCACCATCATCAGCACCTCGTTCTCCTCTGCCATCTTTCCTGATGCCTGTAAACACACCGAGGTAAGACCCTCCTCAAGAAACCCTAAGCAGACCCCAAAGCACTCCATAACTACTGTCCCATCTCTTTGCTCCCGTTCCCTGCCGAAGGACATCCGGCTCCCACTCACCGAACAAATGGAGAGAAACAACCTGCTGGACCCCCCAATCAAGATTCAGAACCAACCACAGCACAGAGACCTCTCTGATCGCTGTACCAGACGACAACCGCACCCTACTCGACAGAGGAGAACCAGCCGCCCTCCTTCTGCTTGACCTCTCCACCGCATTCTATACTGTCTCCCACCACACACTCATCAATTGTCTATGCCAGACCGGTATCACAACTACGCACTCAGAAGAATGGCATCCTTTATCACGGGAAGCTTCCAGAATGTCTGCCTCCCTCTCTTCACATCGCAAGCCAAGCAAATCTTTAACGTTCCCATAGGCTCATCCCTCAGCCCAACACTCTCCAAAATATATACATGACTCCATTCAAGGACATCCATCAGATCGCACAACATCAACAACCTCTCCTACGCCGACGACACAAAGCTCGTCCTATCGCTCCCTTGTCGAGCCCACCTCGGTGAAGACAAACTTCCACAACTGCATAAAGAACGTCTCGGCATGGATAAAGGAACACTGCATAAAGCTCAATCTGGACAAGACGGAAGTCCTCTCAAGTAAACACCCCTCCCTCTTGAACGACTCCTGGTGGCCTGCGGAACTCTGACTCACTCCCATGCCGAAAGTCCACACCCACAACCTCTGCATCATCCTAGATGGCAAACTCTCCATGAAACATTAGGTCAACACAGTCTCCTCAAAACGACATTGCACAGTTGTGGGGCGCTCCCCGCCCGCCGACGGTCTCGGTGTGGAAGGAGAACATGGATTGGTGTATGTTTCGAGAGAAGACGGTGTATGTGGCGCGAGGTAGGCCCCAAAAATGGGCTAAAATTTGGAGTCAATGGAACTCCTACAGAGGAGACATATGCACACCACGCCTTCCTGATGTCCCTGATGCCCCACACTCTCCCTGATCCGACATTCCATGATTTGTTCTAATTTACATGTTTTAGAATCTTGTGTCTTTTTCCCCCCGATTATGCCCCCCCCCCTGATTTTCTTTGATTGACTTGCATTGAGATGTTATTGCCTTTTCCTTCCCGCTCAGAAACGCGCCTGTATTGTAATGCTCCTTTTGCCTTGATTGTTTGTTTTATTTCTATATAATAAAAAGAGTTTAAAAAAAAACAGTCTCCTCAGCCTGCTTTGACACGCTCCACACAATCTTCAATTGGCTCCCCACCAGCACCAGGGAGATGGTAACCCGTGCCCTCATCACCTGCCAATTGGACTAAGGTAATGCACTCTTAGCAGGCACCACCACTGAACTCGTGCAAGGACTCCAGATGATCCAAAACGCAGCTTCCAGATTGATCCTCAACCTGCCCAAGAGAACCCATATCACCTAGCACCTAAAAGACCTCCACTGGCTCCTGCTCCACTAGAGATGTCACTTCAAGCTCCTAACCCAAGCCTACAAAGCCCTTCACTATCATGGACCCGCCTACTTGAACAACCAGCTGCACTTCTACCATCCCCACCAGGAACATCCGCTCTGCACAGCTCGCACTCGCATAGATCCGTTGCATACACTATTTTGTGCCAGAGGATGCGCCTTCTACCATTTCACCATCAAAGACTGGAACACCTTCCCCCTCCACCTCCGCACCTCACTCTCGCTGACCAACTTCAGGAAAGGGCTCAAGACTGGCTCTCCTAATGAATCCTACAGGAAGCACCTGAATACCCTTTTGGATAAAAAGCAGTGCTCAATAAATACTTCTTGAGTGAACCTACTCGCTGAAGGCTCTATCCCTATACTGTGCTCTGTTGATCATCTAGTTCCCTTTTACCTTGAAATGTCAGAGATAACGGCCAAACGCCCGCACCCCATGCACAAAAGCTCAGATGGGCATTGTTCACAATAATAAATGTGAATGGAATAATGCCATAGCTGAATTTGCCCTCCTTCTAAAGGATGATACTACAGAGAGGTACAACACCTTCGAGAAATGGTACAATGAGAGAGTGGAGGAAGGTATATAGTGATGACTGCAAAAGAGAACAAACATAAAAAGTTACAAACAGGCGATCAGGCAAGTCAGAATCACTTGCCTCCAAGAAAAAATAGAAACCGCCCCAAACTCATCAAGGGAACTGTTTTCAATAGTCAACAATTTCATTACTCCTCCGTCATTCGCAGTAGGACCCTCACCCTCTACAAAACGATGCATACGCTCGCCAGTCAATTCACTAACAAAATCAATTACATTTGACCCTCTTCCCACCAGCTACCACTCTCAATTTCTATGACCAATCAAAGCAATATGCTTGCCCCACCCTGTCTGCCTTCTCCGCATTAAATAGTGAAACTTTGAAACTCAAGCAAGGTGACTTGTCTGTATTAGACACCCTCAGGAATATTTTCAAACACTTGCTAGAAACAGGACCTGTTCCTAATGCCTGGAAACTCGCTATAGTGAAGCCACTATTACAGAAACCAACAGCAAACCCTGAGCTTGCAGACTGCTACAGACCCATTTTCCTGCTCCCAGAAGTGCACAAAATACTGGAAAACATGTTAATGAACATCTGTCCGATGTTGTGGAACTGCATTACATTTACCATTTCACTCAGACATGCTTTAGGTTTGGCCACAGTATGGAGACTGCACTGTTAGTAGCCACTAAGCATGGGCGTAAAATCCGGTCCAATCGCGGATTTTTCGGATTTTCGGCAAATTCGCAATCCGCGAACTCTCGCGAATTTGTCGAAAATCCGTGAATCCGCTCGCGGCGGATTTTTGGCTTGGTTGCGGCGCGCGGCGTGGTGCACGGCGTTCACTTTCCGTCATTAAGCGTTTGCCGAGTGGTTTTTCTCGATCATATTTTGCGAGTGCCGCGCCATTTTGGATCTTGCTGCGTGATCCCGCGGGAGTTTGGCGCCCGCGAATACGTAATCGCGGCTTGCCACCTTGCACAGCACACCTCGCGAGAGTTCGCAATTGCGAACACGTAGTTGCTGCGGAAAGGAACAATCTCGCACTCGCGAAATAGAGATTTTGCAATTCTGCACAAGAAAATCACCAGCAAACAGGAAAAACCTTCAGAAAATTATGATTTTTATCAGAATCACTCCTCAGGTTGACATTTGCATGGCCTTTTTTTTTTGCAAGGAGTCCATTTTTGGGGGGGGGAGGAAGGAAGTGCCCCACAGTCTCCAACTTCCTGTTCCTGTCCAGCAGGCTCCTCCCAGTGCTTTGTCCATCTCCTGGTCACTTTCATTTGGATCTGGAGCTGGAAGGATTACTTTTTGTGGGTGCTGCTGGATATTTGGATTTGAGGCCTTTTTGTTATTTGTTATTTGTTATTTGTTATTGCGGGTTTATATCGCGCCAAATCACCTGCAGGTCTCAGGGCGCTTTTACCTCATGACATAATACCCAAGGTACTGAGAAGGGTAGAGGAAGGGACAGGATTTACGCTAGGTTGTGTGCTGTTCTGAAAAGGTTGGTTTTCAGGGCTTTCCTGAAACGGAGTAGGTTACCCTCCTTACGGAGTGCCTCAGGCAGGGCGTTCCATAGGTTCGGTAGCACGACCGAAAAAGATCTCCCTCCCAGTGTAGCCAGTTTGAAACGTGGGCAAAGAAGGAGTTGGGCGTCTGAAGACCTAAGGTTTCTTTCCGGTCTATATACCTCAATCCGTTCCTTGATGTAGGCCGGGGCCTGCCCATAGATGGCTTTATGGGCTATACAGAGGCTTTTAAAGGTGGACCTCTGCCCGATTGGCAGCCAGTGTAGACTCTTTAATAATGGGGAGGCATGCGCTCTCCTCGGGAGATTAAAAATGAGCCTGGCGGCATCGTTTAGGACTACTTGGAGTCTGTTAATTAGCGTCTTTGGCAGGCCTAAGTAGAGCGCATTTCCATAGTCGAGTCTTGACACTATGGTGGCAGAAACCACTGTGCGAAGCATCGGCTCGGAGAGGAGAGGAACTAGTTTGCGCAGCTGTCTTAAAAGACCAGTGCAGGTACCGACTACAGTGGACTTTCTTTGGATCACTTTTGGATTAGAAATCAACTTTCACAAGTAAGTTTGTTTGGGGCATTACAGTTGCTGCAACTACAATTTTGGAACTTTTTCAGAACATTAAATAAATTATATTGTGGGTAGCCACGGTATCCAGTAGGACCAGGGTTGGTTATGGGCGCATGATACAACTGTTTTGTTGAATTTAAACACCACGGAGGCCATGGATGGGCTGGGATTGTGCTGATTTTTGTCGTTTTTTTGGGCCTGCTGGTGGGGCCCTTTGCCCAGGGGTGGTGAGTGTTGCATGGGCCTAGTCTTTCTGTGGGGTGTCTTCTTGAATTTAAACATCATTGAGGCCATGGATGGGCTGGGATTGTGCTTATTTTATTGTTTTTTGTCGTTTTTTTGGGGCTGCTGGTGTGGCCTTTTGCCCAGGGGTGGTGGTGCATGGACTGAGTGTGCCTGTGGTGTGGTCTCACTCTCTTTAATGTAAACATCATGGATGGCATTGGATTGTGGTGATTTCTGGCTGGTTTTCTGTTTTTTTGGGGTGTACTGTTGATGTGGACTGGCCATGTGGGTGGTGGTGGTGGCCATCTTGAGTGCTGGCTGGTACAGGCAACATGTGCTTGGGGTGTAAGGGGCCATTTTGAAGAAGTGTCTGAGGCCTGCACTTATTTTGCCTACTTTTCATCCATTATGCCCAGGGGTAGTGAGTGTTGCATGGGCCTAGTGTTTCTGAGGGGTGTCTTCTTGAATTTAAACACCATTGAGGCCATGGATGGGCTGGGATTGTGCTGATTTTATTGTTTTTTGTCGTTTTTTTGGGGCTGCTGGTGGGGCCCTTTGCCCAGGGGTGGTGAGTGTTGCATGGGCCTAGTCTTTCTGTGGGGTGTCCTCTTGAATTTAAACACCATTGAGGCCATGGATGGGCTGGGATTGTGCTGATTTTATTGTTTTTGTCGTTTTTTTGGGGCTGCTGGTGGGGCCCTTTGCCCAGGGGTGGTGAGTGTTGCATGGGCCTAGTCTTTCTGTGGGGTGTCCTCTTGAATTTAAACACCATTGAGGCCATGGATGGGCTAGGATTGTGCTGTTTTTTGTTGTTTTTGTCGTTTTTTCGGGCTGCTGGTGTGGCCTTTTGCCCAGGGGTAGTGGTGCATGGACTGAGTGTGCCTGTAGTGTGGTCTCACTCTCTTTAATGTAAACATCCTGGATGGCATTGGATTGTGGTGATTTTTGGCTGTTTTTCTGTTTTTTTGGGGTGTACTGTTGATGTGGACTGGCTTGGGGTGTAAGGGGCCATTTTGAAGAGAGGCAGTGTCTGAGGCCTGCACTTATTTTGCCTACTTTTCATCCATTATGCCCAGGGGTAGTGAGTGTTGCATACTTGCATGGCCCTAGTCTTTCTGTGGGGTGTCTTCAATGTAAACATCATGGATGGCATGGGATTGTGCTGATTTTTCTGTGTTTTGTCGATTTTTTTGGGGTGTATAACTGAACTGATGTTCCTCTGTCTTCCATTGCTTTTAGGTGCACAAGACTCAAGAGAACCACCAGTGCCAGGAAGAAGTCCTGCAGCGGTGTGTGTGTGCAGCATAACGTCACGCGACGTCACGTCTGGACACAGACAACTCTGCAACTCGTGCAACTGCTGCCTGCTGTTCTGACCTGCTCTGAAGAAGATGGCCCCAAAAAAAGTTACCCGTAGCTCCTCTAGCAAGAAAGGTGCCAGTAAGGAGCAGAAGAAGCAAGTTACCAAGGAGACTGGTGTGCCGCCCGCCCCTTTTTTTGGGAGTAAAAAAAAAAGTATGCCTGCAGCAGCAGCGGGATCTGCTGGGGACCAAGCTGGCAGCAGCACCCCCGCTCCATTGGGCTCAGTGCCACCACCACCACCAGCACGCCAACTTAAGTCCAAGCCCTTGAGTGCTGCAGAGGCAGCCAGTATAGTTCTTCAATCACCATCGACCAGTGATGTTGGCTCATCGCAAGAAAGCAGCAGCAATGTCCCTCAATCAACACAGGTTGTTGGAGCTCATCTGACGAGTGTTGAACAACCACAGCCGCAACAACAATCACATGTGCAAGTACAAGCCCAAGTACATGTGGAAGGAGAGGCAGCGCAAGGAGATGCGCAAGCAGAGGTGCATGGAGGGTCACAAGTGCCCACAATAGTTGTTCCTCCCGAAGTAGGGGCACATCAGGAAATCGACAATCAAGGCGAGGTATCATTTGAGGAAGACACTCCTCCTGATGATCATTCATTGTCTTCCACACCCCTAGCAAGGAAGAGATCAAGGGTGGTGTCTACATCTTCTTCAAGCACACCTCCTTCTGATGATACGGATCAAAATTGGGAACCAGCACCACTGCCTGAGAGTGAGGCACATGATCTGACAAAGGTAGTTAAGCGTAAAAGGAAGCTCGTCCAAAGTCTCAGAGTTATGGAGTGTGATGATGAGGCTCAACAAGAAGTGGGGGATACTGCTGCTGATGAAGACTCTGACAACAACGACCCAGTCATCATAAAGGTCACTGCAGCTCCAGCGGGCATGCAGCAAACAGACATTTTGACCCTAGCCCGAAAAGCTGCTGAGCGTGATGATGATGATGTTGTCGACGAGGAGGCAGTGGAAACACCACCACAATCATTGGAGTTAAGTAGTACACCAACTCGTACCGCTTCCATATTTCTTTCTGGCAAGAAGGGACCTCCATCCACCTCGACCTTAATTAGTGGCGGTGAAAGTGCACAACGTACAAAAGTTGGGCAATCCAGATCCTCCACTTCATCTGGCATTAGCATCATGACCACCACCACCAGTATCACCGCCTCCTCCAGGCCCCACAGACACTTCAAGTCCCCAGTTTGGGACTTCTTTACTGTTTGCCAAAAAAGTCCAAAGTTTGCCATTTGTACCCTTTGTAAGCTTGCAGTTAGTCGTGGTAAGTCAGGTACCAACTATGGTACCGGAGGCCAGAGAGGTCATCTTGAGAGAAAGCACACTGTCAAATGGTTTGCGCACCTAGATGCGATCAAGGAAGCCCGAATTGGAAGTCAAGAAAACGTTGATGTTGCATCTGATGATGACGAGGAGGAAGAAGACGTGTCAAACACTTCCCTTACACCCAGTACCCCTGTCAGCAGCACACCCAATGTGAGGCACACTAAGAGTGTTGGAGCGAGTGAGACACCAACGCGCAAAAGTTCACCAGCGAGCAAAATTGGGTCAACAAAGTCATTATCATCCCGTAAATGCTTGGTCCAGGGCAACATTAGAACCATGGTTTCTTCAGACGTGCCATATGAACGCAACCACCCACTGACGCGTCTGTATAACACTAAGCTGGCTAAAATGCTAGCTGTGGACCTTCTCCCTTTTTCTTTTGTAGAAGCGGTAGGTTTTCTAGAATTAGTGGCAACGCTCTGCCCTAAATGGAAGGTTCCTAGCCGGTTCTATTTTGCCAGAGTTGCGGTTCCAGCACTACATGAAGATGTGCTGGAGGCGATTGGGGCAGCTTTGCAGAAGAGTGCTGTTCACACAATACATCTGACAACAGACATGTGGACCAGTGGCGCAGGCGCTGATTACATGTGCATCACTGCACACTGGGTCTCTTTTTCAG
This sequence comes from Lissotriton helveticus, assembly GCF_964261635.1. Lineage (NCBI taxonomy): Eukaryota > Metazoa > Chordata > Amphibia > Caudata > Salamandridae > Lissotriton > Lissotriton helveticus. The sequence continues at coordinate 265,134,318 of NC_136062.1, forward strand.
GTGTTAAAGCAAAGCTAAACGCAGGTGTTCACCCGGACCAAGTTTTTAAAGCTGCTCGGAAACATGCAACACTAGCCATGTTTGGCTTGGAGAAAAGTCACACATCCCAAAACATTTTGGACGAGTTTAACAAAAAGGTCTTGAAAAAGCTATCCCCAAAAAAACGCCAGATTGGTTATGTTTCCACGGATAATGGCGCCAATGTAGTTAAGGCCATGGTGCTGGGTGGCTATTTCAGAGTGCCGTGTTTGGCGCACTGTATCAACCTGGTAGTTCAAAAATTCTTGAGTGATAGAGACAGTGCAGCGTTCGCGGTAATGGCCACCTGCCGCAAAATGTGCAACCATTTCAGCCATTCTTTTAAGGCCCGGAAGCATCTGAGGAGGCTGCTACTTCAAAGTCGAATACTAGTGAAAGCACTCATCCAGGAGGTGGCAACACGTTGGAACTCAACCTTCTACATGCTTGAGCGTCTGTATGAGCAGTATACGGTACTCGATCACTATTTCTTAACAGAGGGTACATCTCAGAAGGAGGACCTGCGGATGGGTGCGGCGCAATGGGACATAGTTAAAAGCCTGACAGACATGCTTCGTCCTTTTGAGTTCTTCACGCGTGCAGTCAGCCAGGAGGACTGTAATTTGGGAAAAGCTATCCCATTGTTGTGCATGCTGGAGCACCAACTGATGGCGGTGTCTTCTGAGTTTGAAAAAGATGTAAAAAAAAAAAGACCCTTTTATTTTGTCTGAGAAATTATTAGAGCGCCTACGTGGTGATGAACGTCCTAAAAAGATCAAGTCAGAACAGCATTACATTTGTGCTACTATTCTGGATCCACGCTACAAAAAGGCGCTGGCAGGCGAAGCTTTCTTTCCTTTTGCTGATGAAGATGTTCAAAAGTACAAACATTGGCTAGCCTGGTCAGCCAAGAGGTTTGAAAAAGAACGGCAGGTTATTGAAGGAGAAGGCAGTACATCAGCATCAGCATCAGCAGGCCATCCCCAGTCACAAGAATCCACTTCTGCACCTGTGGCTGGGGCACAAGTGACCTCTCAGCCGTTAAAGACACCGGCAACTGGATCATCTGCACCACACACAACAGTAACAGTGGCTGCTGTGGAGGATTGGCTAAGTTTGCTTGGGTATGGTTCTCGAAAAAATGTCACAGGCACAGCAAAAAGTAAGCAAAGTGGAGGAACCGTTGATGACCTTGAGTCGATGGTGCAGGACTATCTGAATGACTCAACAGAGGTCTTTCTTAATGATGAGCCATTGCAGTATTGGCATGGCAAAAAACAATTGTGGCCACAGCTCTCCAACCTGGCTATAAACTATTTGTCTTGCCCACTCGCAAGTGTGTCTTCTGAACGTGTTTTCAGTGCTGCTGGTGGCATTGTAACTCCCAAACAGAGCCGCCTCTCGCCCAAAAATGTGGAGCGGCTGACAATGATCAAGATGAATCAGCACCTCATACCACCAGATTACAAAGTACGAGAAAGCACGCCGCATGAAGACGAGGAGGAAGGCAACGTAGATGAGGGGATTTGTTCTCTGTTCGGTGGCACTGACCTCATCCTGCCTGAATTCGCAGAGTATGATGACGAAATCTTTTTCTTATTCCCTGACACCGAGCCCTGAAAATGAGACCATGAATCAATAACTTTCTTTTTCGTCCTTATTCACTTTTATTCCTGTGTGTCTGTCTTTCTTTGTTTTGCACAGTTAATTTAATTCAAACTTTAATCACCTAATCCCAAAAACAAGACCATCAGCAGAACTGTCTTCACTTGTTTGCTTATTGATTTGAAGGTGCCGCAGTCTATATTCCTCAGGTTCACAAGTTCTGAAGAACATGCTCCTCTATCCTCCTCCTCCAGACTGCGATTTCCCTCAAAGCAGAGTGCTGGATTACGCCCAATGAAGAAAGACTCAGCACTTGTGGGGGTGTTCTACTTCTTTGCGGGTGAGTTGACGGCTTTGGGCCCATTGCTGTGAAGCTCTAATAATGGATAAAAGTGTTTTGGACCAAATATGAGGTGGAAATTTCTTGCCGTTTTTGCTGACTTGCTTGCCTTTGAGGTGCTCTTTGGCGGGGTTCCGGGTGTTTGTGGGTGAGTTTTGGGGTCTGGGAGCACTGCTGCGACAGTCTAATCTTGATTGCATTTGCTTTTCAGGAAATCCGTGGTGGAAAACAGGAGTTATGATGATGACCTAGCTGCACAGCGCGTTTGGACCGAAGGCCGAGAGATATTGTAAGTATGAGATTTAGCTTTTTTGCTGTTTGGGGGTGTTGTCGCATGCTTTTTTGCGGGTGGGTTGGCGGGTCTTCGGGCATTCCTGGGAAGGTCTAATACCGGATAGAAGTGTTTTGGACAAAATCCATAAGGAAAAACCTTTTGGCACTTTTTGTAAGTTAGGGTTCGTTAGGGTTAGCCCTAGCAGCAGGATTGCATGTGTTTCGGGGTGTTCTATTGCAACGCAGTTCTGGGGTTTTAGAGCACTCTTGGAGCGATGCTGGCTATGGATACTTTTGCTTGCTTGCAAGTGGTTTGAATACAATCCACGGTCGGTAAGGGTGTATTTGGGCCTACTGTTACTTTCAAAGTACGTTTTGTCACCATTTTTCTGCTAGGCATCGTTTTTGGAGATCTGATTGGGGGTCTTCTACATTTTTGCGACTGGCTTTAGTAAGGGTCTTGGTGGGAGCATTGCTGGGAAGGTCAAATTTTGTTCTAAAACACAGTTTACAGTACACCTACCTTGAGGGGAAAGATCCGCTATAATATTTTGGCCATACTTATTTATCCTTAAAAAGGTGACTCAGACAGAGCACGCAATTTCAAAAATATTGTACTGTCTATTAGGGAAATCAAAGTGTGACTTTTTGCACCACACAGCGTACATACCTTATATTTATTTATCAGTGGTATTGTAATAGCACTTCCTGTTTTCCGTTCAATAATTACAGGCCGGGTTTCAGTCAACATCCGCCAGGCAGGCAGTGGACAGGGTGTCTTCTGTCAGTGGTCACCAACATTGATGGACGAAGCGTCAGCTGGAATGGAGGAGTGCCGCTAATAAGAGGAATTGTTTGCTGCATGCAAGTTACTTACCAAATTCAACAGGACAACTCCAACAACATACAGAATACAGATACAGTATCCATTGTTTTCTTCTATGAGTGTGACTGCATGTGGTTAGCTTTAGTTTGTACCCAAAGATTTCTTTATCTTCAATTATTGTTTGTCCAGGCTGTGCTTTTTTTTTCTTCTCTCAACAAAACCTACTCAAAAAGAAACCCCAATTCCCATCCATTTTCCAAACCCTAACCCTCTTCCCCCGGGCTGTGTTGTTTTGCTTGATGTCTGACTAAAATGACATCAATAATTCCACACACTTGTTGGGGAGGATAAGGTCATAGCAACAGGCTGGTGAAGGAATACGAGGATATCTTCTAGACTTACTCAGCTTCAGTACTATTTCTTCTAGTAGTAGGAGCCAATGTCAAATAAATTCAACGCAAGTACTAGTTATACTTGCAAGCAAATACTGTACCATTTGTTAGGCTACATTGTGGCACTGTTCTAGTCAGTGTACTGTCACCTGCTATTTATTTTTATTTATTTATTAGCATTTATAAAGCGCAGCATATACCCTAGGGTGTCTTGGCGCTGATAAATTTGCCAGCTTGATGTTGAGTAAGCTGCCATGCTCAGACCTCTATTCTATACCGTGAACTTATTTATTGAACAGCCAGGTTTTCAGTTTTTTGCGGAATTGGAGTAGTGTGGGACATGCTCTGATGTCCTGGGGTAGAGTATTCCAGAGCTTGGAAGCTGCTACCACAAACCGTCGGTCTCCCCACATCACTGTTCTGGTGCGAGGTACCGTTAGTTGGTTGCTGTTGGTAGAACGCAACTGGCGTATAGGTTGGTAAGGACATAGATGGTCTTGAAGGAACTGCGGGCCCCGTTTATTTAGTGCTTTGTAAACAATGCACTGTGATTTAAATCTGGCTCTGTTCTGAATCGTCAGCCAGTGTAGTTTTGGAATGGCATCAGAGAGAGGGGCAAACTTAGGAATTCCCAGAATAAGACGTGCTGCCGCATTCTGTATGGTCTGCAGTTTTTTTTATAACTCTAACTTGGGAGTTAATAAAAAGCCCATTGCAATAGTCTAGGGATGTCAAGACTAATGAGCTCACCAGAGTTTTGATGGCAGTAGTAGGGAGATAAGGACTTACTTTCCGGATCATGCGTAGTTTATAATGGGCTATTGAGGCCACTTTGCTAGCATGGTCCATGAAATTTAGATGGTCATCAAAAAGTATTCCTAGGTTTCTTACTTTGGTCACCGGATTGGGGGGGGTGGGGGGGGGGGGCACCAAAAGTTTGGGGCCACCACGAGGCGGGCCATTCTGGTGAGAGTTGTCCAAAAATCATTACCTCGGTTTTTTCCGAGTTAAGTTTTAGGCCGTTCACTGCCATCCACTCGCCTATTTCCGTCAAACCTCTCTGGAATCTTTTAGCTACCTCTTCTCCATCACCTCTTATTGCCATCACCAATTGAGTGTCATCCGCGTAGGAGGTTAGGCTCATCCCATGTGCTTTGATGACATTGGCCAGGTCCGACACATAGATATTAAAAAGTGTCGGACTCAGGGATGAGCCTTGAGGTACCCCACACGGTTGTGACAACTTAGCAGATTGGTATATTCTCGATCGTACCGTAACCGTTGTAATGCTACAGTAAGGACAAACCAGGTTTCGTTTTCTTTTTTTCCATAGGCATGCAACTGCCACTGTGTCACACCACTAGTACCACCGCAATGAGGAAATTTCACCCGCCCAGGATTGCCAACGTTAATCCCCATTTCACGTGGAGCCAGCCCTGGGCCTAGCCCTAATTTCTAACACAAATTACAGGTAAGATAAGCGTTTGGTGGGAGGTAGTATAATGGAGTATTAGGACTAGACGAGAGATTGACGGTAGTACTACTAAAGTCCTACGACTGTTCAGGAAAACAAACTTACTGTTACACCCCCGTCCCCCACCCACCAGACTGAAAAGCAGTAAAAAACAGGTATGGTCAGATAAAGTTTAAAAATGTATATTTATGTAGCCCTAACAAAATAATCTCCCTCAAGACCCTCCCTAACCCCAACGATTGTCTTTGAAAAGTCCCAAAAAGAACCCAACTCCCAAATCCCACCCCCCAAAAGTCTCTAAAAAAAGGGCAAGGGACACTCCACTACTGGAGGGTGCTGGTGCATTTTGCGGCATGGGCATCATACTCCTTGCGGAGGGTGGCAAGCTCGAAGCGGAGGCCCTCCACCAAGTTCTTATAGTTATGGACCTCCTGCTCCAGGTAGGACATTCGGACTCCTAGGCGGCGTTGGCGTGCCTTGCAGCTCCTGTGGGGGGCAGCTGTTCTTTCTGCTGCTTGACGGTGGCGGTTGGCTTTGTTAGCCCGGCTCCGTACCGCTGGAGCACTGCGCATGCTGGCGGCCCGTGGGGTCACGGAGGAGGATGCAGCTGTCCCAGTCGAGGATGTTGTGGTTGCACCGGTCGACTGCGTGTCCTCCTCCTCCTCCTCCAGGGCCACCAGCCGCCGATATTCGGCGACAGTGGCATCCAGCCTCCGTTGCCGGGCCATTCGAGCCTGCTCCCTCCGTGATGTCGATTTGGAAGGAGCAACTATATGAAGAAAGAAAGACATAGTCTGTAACCAATGCTCCTTAGCATTAATAACACAAAGTGATTGAGCCGAAAGTTGGGTCACAGTACAAGTAGCAAATTGAAAGCACAGTACATAACTATTGAGGACAGTATCTATGTAACCTCCCACTTCTGCATCCTTGCTCTAACATTAGTGGTAGTTTAATGAACAAATTCTACGACCACTATGGACTTCCATTACAGTCGACTATGACAGTACACCAGTCTTATTCTTCTTCTTCTCTCTTGTATAGGAAAATTGGTACGTTATCTTATGCAAGCCGGCAGAATGGCAGCACAGTGAACTTGCACCCGAGAAAAACAGTTGCACACCATGATGAGTGAGACAGACTTGCGTTACTGTACCGGTCCAGTACATGCAGGTGGTGAAGCTATTACTTTTCTATTACGGGTGGCACTGAGAATACTCTGTTACAAGGGCTACTGCTTAATTAATTTACCTTTCACCCTACAGTGCAAATGAGTACTAGAAAAGGAAAATGAAGAAGCTAAATAATTTGATTATCTATCACTTCACATGGGACGTATTTGATGACATATGGGATGACTTTAGGTGCTTTGCTTAATATTGAGTGAACAGTGATACACCCACACATGAATGACGTACTACAACTAAACTAAAGTTATTAAGAGAGGTACGGAGTGTCCACCGTAATAACCGGATATATGCTGTGCTTGCAGTTGCAATACAAAGTACTGCTACTATTCATGGTAGTATTGGACAAATTTACAATTTCTTTTCCTTGCCTTCCCTACACTGGAATGGACGTGCGGGTGCGGTGGTACATGCTCTTCAAGGTAACACTTAGTTCATCCAGCGACCATCTACTCTCTCTAGATACACATGTGCTATCTAAGAGTCCGATAATACCATGCTCCAGGCATCCATTCATTCAAAGTATACGCACACATACAGTTTCTGTTTCACCCACCCAGGCTGCTGTCCTTCCACCCATCCTTGCTTCATCATTGACCCAGCCATGCACCATACCATATTCTTTCCTTCCCAGCCACCTCGGGGGCCAAGCAAACGCATATCATTCTTCTTTGCCAGCCATCATAAAATTTCGCGTCCCACTTACTTACACCCTTCTTTCGCTTTTCGTTCATCCCATCCATCACGTTCATCTAAGATCTTATTGGGATTCTTCTCACCAAAAACTTCACAGCTAAGTCGAAGTACATTTCGAGGAGGCTACTACCTGGTTGATTTGTAATACACCCGTGCAGAAAGTACACTATGCAGTCTTCAATCTCAATAAGTAAGGAATATATAGCTTACCTGTTCCCGCCACCACCGTGCGAACCCTCACAGGACCGTCCGCCGGCACTTGCACCGCATCCTCCCCAGAGTCCTCCTCGCCCGACACCACCACCTCCGCGCTGGCCCCGCCACCAGATGTTCCACCTACAAAGTACATTTAAGAATGTTAGAATACACCACTCACTACTATATAATATTTGGTCTAGGAGTAATAAAGAAATGTTAAAAAAACAGAATACAATGTAATAATTTGTGACTGTCTACTCTAAAGTAAAAATGTCCCTTTTTCCAGGGAAGGCTGTTGTCTTGCTGCACTTTTATGCACAACTGATGAATGCTTGCTTTTTATTTTTAACACGCACCACTTTTTCTCCTAACAGACAGAAGCTTGACTTCTAAGAACACGACCAGGATCAAGTTCAAACCAGGTGAGAGCTCGGCTCGACCACAAGAAATGTGTCCAATTAATCGTCAGCACTAAGCACTTTTCCGTTTTCAGTTAAATAGTATTATGACAAAGTTGATTTTAATAAATGTGTTTACTTTTAATAAAGCTTTTAAACTTAGATAGACTCTGTGGTTTTTGGTCCTCCAGACTAGAGTGGATGAGCTAAAGGTTTTGGAATTTTTGCAAGCATGAGTGCCTCTGACACTTCTTGACTGTGACTCCGTACTCTTGTCCTGCGTAGGATAATCTAATGATCATTGGGGATCAATCATCGGTGACTTCGGGAGCTAAATGACTCTGCCACACTATCTAGTCAGTAAGGAGACAGTGCATAGAGCTATTACTGAATAGAATGGGAGTCCAATGGAATTGCCAAATGTCCAATCTTAGTTAGCTACACAGACAGACTAATAAGAATAATGTAGTAATACCACAGGGAGTCCTATTCGAGGCAGGATAAGAATTTAGATCCAGTCTACAAGAAGATCAAAGACGATTTAGAAAAAATCGAATGAGGAACGCTAGGAAAAAATAGGTACTCTTTATTAAAATTAAAACTTACTGGGGCCAGCAAAGGAGCCCTCGCCTGCCCGATCCTGGCCTGCATCCTCCTGAACAGCACCCTCCTCCTCCTGTGTCCTCTTGCCCTTGGGGCGGGCTGATGTACAACATAAAAGAAAGAAAGACCAGAAAACATGGATGAGATTTGTCAACCAAATCAAACATTTCAAAAGAACAATAACAAAATATTTTGGAGAAATAGCAAATAGATAGACAACTATTCCACGGGATCTATCTCATGTGGTATACTACGTTATTCGTATTGCCTGATTTGCGGACCGTTGACTTAGAAAGTTCCTATGTAACTCAATAAACAGACTACTAAAGAGGTTTGCCTAGGCCTGGCAGGCAGCAGTCCGCAGCACGCGAAGTGACAGACAAAGTCCATCCTGCTTGCAGATCAGTGAATACTCAAACTATCAATCCACCCACCACCACCACTATTTCTTCTTATAGCCATGTGTCTAAAGGAAGGACTGGACTTCAGTCTGTTGGGGCTGATTTAGAAGTCCCTTGCGGCTCATTTTCCTCCATTGTTGCGTGACTTTTGTGACGCAGCGGCAGAACAAAAGACTCGCCATGGTGTTGGTGCGGCGTATATATTAAAAAAAAAAACCACATATGGGAGATGCATCACGTTGTAAAGCCCTGCGCCATCAGGGGGCGTTCCGGCGCAAGGGAGGGCGTTCCTGCGCAGGAACGAATCCTAAAAGTGGCTGAGGGAAATCTACAAGATGTCAATCAGTCACTTTTAGGACAATGATGCATGACTCAAACCCTGCGCCTGCTTGAAGCCGACGTACGGCTTGATGCAGCATTGGGGAGATAGGGTACCCCAGAGCATTGCTGGAGCTGCGCCATCGTTGGCACGCAACTCCAGCAATGCGCCGCCTTTACGGCACAGATGCGTAAGGCTTCTGTGACGTTTTGGGCCAATGGGTGGTGGTGGCATGGCACACAATTACTGCCGCATCCCTGCTACTTTGCAGGGATGCGCCGGTAATTGAAAATATGACCCTTAGTGTCTAGCATTACGCAGTTCTTATCTTTACACTACACTCATACATAATTTCTCAGGCCAATGAAATGAACACAAAATACAAAACAAATAAGCATAGTAGCAAGCAAGGCTACTGAGAAGGAGAGCAGTGCACCTGAAATGCATAGAAGATTTTGAAATATAATTTACCTACAATGTAATCGGCAACATTATTGCTCTTGGTAAAGAACAAAGATTTGCAAATAACAGAGCCGGATAAAACAGAGTAGTGATGAATAGCTACTACTACTCACCAAGCCCGGGGATCTCTACGCCGAGCGCGTCCAGCAAGTCCCGTTCCCGGTCCATGACATCCGTCCAGCGGTGGGTGGCCTGGTTATAGGTGCGCATGACCCCAGAGAGCTTAAACATGGCCCGGCACACCTTCTCCTACCGCTTCCGGCGCTCCCGGATGCCATAGCCGGTTGCGATCTTGCCGCCTCCCAGGATGGTCTTGGGGAGGCGGCGCTGGACGTAGAAGATTAGTGCGCCCACCTCCTCTGCGCTAAAGATCTCCCGTGGCTCCCCCCTCAAACGCCCGCACGGGAGCCGGGCACGGGGTGCGGGACCCTTCCCCTTCTCAGGGTGCTTCCCGGCTCCCTTTACCATGGTCTGGGCAGAAATAAAGTTAAATGATAAAGAAGAAATAGAATAGTGAAGAAGAAAAGAAAAGAGTTTAAAAAAGTAGTTTAAAAGTAACTAAAAGTAGCAGAAAACACAAAAATATAGAGCTAGAAAAATAGAGGGATAGATAATAAGTAAAATAGATCAAATAAACTTCAAACAAGCAAAGGATGGCAGAGATTCAGAGAGGATACAGAAAGCATGCCCAGAACCATAGCAATGAATGAGAAACAAGATGGCCGCGCCCGTTCACGACCGCGTGGGTAAGTTCGCGCGAGATTTTCCTCGCGAGCACGCGCGAAATTGTACTAGCGAGCAGCACACTTTGCGAGATTACACATAGCGGCCGGAAACGGAATTACGTCACGCAAACAAGATGGCCGCGCCCGTGTACGACCGCTAGGGTAACTTGGCAAACGTATAGCTACAAGCGCCTTGCGAACACGCACAAAATCACGCGAACATACACGCCGCAAAAAAAATTTGTGTATTCGCAAGCATTCGCGGCTTCCGAAATCGATCTCGCACGGATTCGCGCCCCAAAAAACGCGCGAAATTGCAGAAAAAACGATTTTTGCTAAACTGAAAGCAATGAGCAGGTGCAAAAGTTCAAACTTAACATTAGTAACATTCACTCTAGTGCTTCCTGAGGGGCCCCTCCAGAGTTTGCAACTATTCTATGACCCTGCTATGACCCAAACAGCAGGCTCATAGAATAGCTACAAGTAGACCATAAAGGTCCTGTGAAAAAAAAATTGCACTGCAACAGAAAGCAAATTACAGATAAGGAAGGAAGCAGGTGCCAGCCAGACTGGAACTTTCAAAATAACTGACACATTAATCAACCCCAAATTAATTCATGGCAGTTGAAGTAGGGGAGGTGTGCTTGCTTTTTTCAACCCCCATAATCTACAGTGATAAACAAACCTAATGGGTGGCAGTGAGGATGTACCAGAGGGTGGCATGGGTGTCCCAGAGGGTGGCAGTGGTGAAACAGAGGGAAACAACATAGTCGCGACCGTTGCGAGCCGAAAAGTAAGTTCGCAATTGCTAAATTGTCCACAAATCCTCGCGAACGCTCGCCAACACAAAAAACGGGAAAATCCGCCAATCCGCGAGAGTTCGCGTATTTTCGCGGATTGCGAATCCGTTAATCCGTAAATTCGCGTACGCGAGATCCGCTAGATCGGCCCATGCTTAGTAGCCACCAAAGAAATCCGCACCATTCTAGTCCAAGGCAATGATCATTTTGGAATTGAGTGCAGCCTTCGATACTGTCATACGCCATTCTCATCCAGAGGATGCTGGATATTGCCATCGCCGGGATCGCCATTAAATGGCTGCAAGCTTTTCTACTGGACAGGAGCTTCCAAGTATGTGAAGATTACTTTGCTTCCTCTATCTGTCCTCTGTCCTGTGGGGTCCCACATGGCTCCTCACCATGGGGCGGATGTATCATCTTTGTAGTTTGTGAGTCTTTAATAGTGAATTTTAGCGATTCGCTATTAAGGACTTGCAAAATGCAATGTATGTAGGTTTCGCAATAATAATTGCAAATTTTACATATTCCTTAATTGCGTATTGCAAATTACGGAATACCTTCCCATTTATTCCTACGGGCCTAGAGGCCCATAGGAATGAATGGGAAGACATTCACAATTTGCGAGTACCCAATAGGTACTCGCAAATTGCGAATGCAATTTTGAGGGTGCCCAAAGGACACCCTGTTGCACCCCTGAAAAATACATGTGGGCACATGTGGTGCACATATGTGTGCCACATGGCACTTCGAAAAATGCAAAAAAATGCCTTTTTCAAGGAAATCGCAAATTACCACCAACTTGAAGTTGGTGGTAATTTGCGATTTCTTAAGGCAAAATCGCACAACTTGGGTGCTTCTAGAATTGCATTTAAGGAATTGCAATTTGCGATTCCTTAAATGCATTTGCAAAATAGGGAATCGCAAATTTAGCGATTCCCTATTTTGCGAGGGCCTTTTGGGATGATGCATCCCAAAAGGCTTTTTCCTGTTCGCAAACTGGCTGATTCTGAGAATCGGCCCGCTTGCGAACGGGAAAAAGGCTTCATACATCTGGCCCGTAGCCCCACATTGTTGAAATTGTATGTATGCTCCCTGGCTGAAATTGTTCACTCACATGGGCTTGCCCTTGTGTCTTATGTTGACACTCAGGTTGTACTGGCCCTTACACTCAACACCACTCAAACATCCTCCCAACTAAACTCCTGCCTCAGAGAGGTCATAGATTGCATGTCTAGCAGTAGGCTAAAACGTAACTGCAAGAAAACTGAGGTTTTGGTGGTAGGCAATAAAAGCTCTAGGTGACAGGGAACATTCATGGACAGTCTATGTGGGTGATACCCCTAAGCAAGCTTAAGCAGTAAAAAAGCACAGGCATCTGGATGGATAACAAGCTCATGATGGAGGCACAAGTCAAAAAATTGGCATGTTCATGCTTTGACATTTTAAGATCTTTAAGAAAATTCTTGCAGGTGCTACCTTTCCCTACTAGAAGGATAGTGGTAAACAGTCTTATAAAATCTTGCCTTAATTACTGCAACTCCTGTATCTGGGGATCCCAACATATGTGATCAGAAGGCTCCAAGTGGTACAAAATACTGCTGCAAGAACTCTTCAAAAACTACTGAAGCATCAATCAGCCAGACCAGCCCTCGTAACCCTGCACTGGCTGCCAGTTCAAAAACTAATTCACATCACGGCTCTCTGTATCGCACATTGGGCCATCAATGGAAAAGGCCCACCTATCATTTGATTCCTGCTTACCCTCTACGCTCCAGGAAGGGCCCTTGGCTCTAGCAACCAGGGACTTTTGGTGGTGCCCAAGATCAAAAGAGCAAAGAGTGAAGGCCATCCAGGCTCTGAAATGCTCTTCTGGCTTCCCTCAGACGTCAGTGGTCGGAAGCCTGTTTCAGAAAAATGCTAAAAAAACTCATCTTTTTTTAAACATGTCTTGAGGAAAGGGTTCATCTCAGTTTCGCAGAGGGGTTGTTTTGCATCAAGCGCTGGGAGGCCTGTTTAAGTAGCCATGCGCTATACAAGTACAGCTGAATTGAAACTAAATGTGGCATGCCGTCATTGTTTGCACAGTGTGGTCCCCTCCCATTTAAGTATTTTTCTTGCAATAATGCAATTTGCATCCCGCTTCTTTTCAGGCAGGCCCAGACATTGTACCTCTTAGCCATATTATTTAGTCCATTGACTTTCCAGGATATTTGTTTTTTACTTGATATACCTTTCGGTCATTTATGTGATCCCTCCTTCTAGTGCACTTACCTCTCCAACCCAGCAATCCGCCCTGCCACCTATCTCGTGTCCAGTTTGGTATATGTCAAAGATAATGACCACCACCACAAGTAAAGACATAGAACCCAACTCCCCATCCCAAGGATAAATGGGAAAGAACCCCCCATCAATACATTAGTAAAGAACTCTGCATATTAGCAGGAAGTGGTGCCCACTACCCCAGGAAGGTAGCTAAGGTCCAATCAGAGCAGCCCTGGCAGTGCCTCTTACCATCCGGCTATAGCAATACTAATGTAGTGCTCCACAAGGATTACTATTTCTCAGCAAGGATTTCTGAGTTTGAGGTTAGTGCCAATGGTTAAAGCCCTCCCCACCCCCCAAACCTCCGTAGGAACCCCCAACCACTAGCATTCAGGGCCGGCAGTCGGAGCCAAGGTCGTCTGCCATCTTAGTGGTGATGCGGGGTAAACTTCTAGTTCGATGTGAGCCCAATGTAGAGTCTGTGTGAGGTCTGAATTCAGTGTCCCCTTGAAGAGTCCTGGGTGGTGTAGGAGCCCTATCAGGGGTTGTCAGTCTCTCAATCTCTACTGCTTTCAGGCGGTACTGATGTGCTTGGCCCTCAGATGAGTGACCCCAGCCTCCGCTCAGAATGGGCACGGTAGCGGGTGCTCAGCCACCCTCCAGCCAATTCTATACATCGAGGGGTCAGAAAAGAACCTCATTCCTTGGTCTGTGACCACTCTTTGTTGGGTAGAGTAAATTATTACGTACTTGAGACCCAAATCGTGTGACCATTTCTAGCTTTCAGGAAGGATGCCCTCTGTTTTAGCACAGCCAGTGTAAAGCCAGGGAACATAATCACCTTACTGTTCTCATTACGCAGGTTTCCCAGGTTGTGGACTCGTCGAAGGAAGTGATCCTGGCCCCTAAAGTTCAGACGCCTTGTGACAAACTGGTGAAGATGCCATCTGGGAGTATGGGGGGCACAACAAGACCCTATGAGCTTGCTCTAAGGCAAAGTAGGGAGAGAGTCCCTCGTGACCACTGTATTTGAGCCAGGCCTCTAGGTATGTGACCATGTTGTCGCCCTCTGTCCTCTCTGGTAGGCCCACTATCTGTATGTTGTTTCGGCAGGCCCTCCCCATAGCATCTTCTGCCCTGCACTATAGTATCTACAGTCTGTCTAATACACTGGTCATCTGTGTTTCAAGTCCCTGGTTAGAGGGACTGCATCTGTTAGTACATGTTAATTTTTTGGGATACAATTGGTAAGTCTTTGAGTAGGTTTATGTCTGCCACAACTGTGTCCATCTCAAGTTTCATAGCCTCTCTTGTGTCCCGGACCAGCTGAAAACTAGGCTCAAATTTATCTAGTTGGGTGGGGGCTGCACCCCCTCGTCTCCGTCTATTCGGTTATTGTCCTTATCGATCCATCTGTTCTACCGTCCTCCCCTTTATGTCTGTGGAGTTGTCTGTTCAGCAGTGCGGCCCCCTCGGCCTCCCATTATGTAGAGGACCCCCCCTCTATGATGATGAGTAAGCCACAGGGGTACCAAGGTAATCCGCACCCATGGGGAGGCAGGCAGGCATCACGCTCCTGGTGCAGTGGGAAAAGGCCTTCCTCAGGCTCACCGTGTGTCATGGAGCCACACATGGAGCAGCATCCACCTCCGGGCAGCCATCAGACTGCAGGCCAATGTTCCTAGGTCCTGCTCAGCCTGTATGACTTGTAGGGCCCTGATTTTGGGCCGGGTCGGTGTGTTAAGCACCTGCTCAATTTGTGGATTGTCCCAGGCACTGGTATATGGAGTCATCATGGTGGGGTCAGGTCAGATCCTCGTAATAACCCAGCCATGTAATGCCCTCTGCAACCCTCAAGCAGCCCAGGTGAGGGTCCAGGGTTGCGCTGTTTGCATACTCCTTGCATACTACCAGGCTTTCGTTGGGGGACGCTTTCCTGACCTACCTGCTCCCTGGTGTTTCCGCTGCCACTTCTGGTCTCCCTCCCGCCGCCGCAGCTCGACATCCAGCGGCCGCCAAGTGGAGGGAGACTACATCCTCCAGGCTGCTCTGCTTCGTGGCGGAAGCCGCTACCTCCATTTCCGCGCCCGGAGGCGCTTTAAACGGACGACAGCCCCCACGTTGCGGGATCGCGCTCGGGTTGCGCCGGGCGAAGCCCAGGCCAAGGGCAGGCCCGTTTGAGCCTGTTCGAGGCCTGAGAGGCTGGGCTGGGCTGGGCCACCCCCCTAACATCTGGAAGCATTAATTAATTAAGTGTATAAATCCAAACTTGCATCTCTTTGATCTTTTTTGTGCGTATTGCATCTTGTCATGGCTGAACATCCTGCAAGAACAAATATACGAGGAGGCACTGTGTCCGGAACCCTAGACAACTTCATCATTAGAGCAGCTTCAGTTTTAGCCCGTGAAATTGAGTTAACTGAACGCCGGCTTTCTACGGATCCATCATTTAACAAACTGTCCTCACTGGGCAAACTTGCTTTGTCTAACAGCCCAGAAAGACACGTAGTTCTCAATACAACCAACGATTCAGTTGACATGGACCTAATCAGTGACATAGCTGATGATCTTATTAATATTAGTACCAATGAAGCTATAAACACACCGTATTTAAACGTACAAACTTCAGTTATAATCCTTCCTGAAGGAATATCAACCAGAGCACAAACATTGGCTGACAAAGGGGGCTCTACTCCTCCAAAGAGTACAAGGTTAGGAGCAATACCAAAACTGAAGAGGGCAGGTGCAACCATAAAGGGCAGGCAAGCTAAGAATCTACCAGCCAATAAATATGAACCTACACCTGTCACCCAATCTATTGCCGAGACGCATTTGGCGGAATCCGACCTCACTCCTGCAAATATGACAGTTTGTTCTTCTGCGCTTTTGGGGGAAAGCTTCTGGGTAAAACTGACTGAGATCCTGACATCCTCTATAAGGCCTATTAACGACAGACTAAAGTATATGGATGAGCGTCTTAAAAAAAACTTGAGCAGCTGACTTTAACGAATCTTGAGTTAAACAAAAAATCCAACTCAATAAATCTACCAGCGACCAAGGAGACACTTGCCGCACCAAAAGAGCTAAGAAAAACAAAGGCCACACCCGCAACACCTAACCCACCTGGATGTGATCTAACAACAAGCTCACCACAAACAAGGACGGAAAGTGCCCAGAGCACAAAGACCGTCGAAAAGACACCTGCGAAAGAGAACCCGAGGCACATGACGGGTGGGGGAATTCTGAAAGCCACACCAAAGCGGGGAATTTGTACTGGCACAGTTGATGTGGAACCCTGTTTATTACCAATTATAGACTTGCCCCCAGAATCTACACCTTATGTCGTCATCCTGACAGGAGTCCCTGAACTAGGGCAAGGCAATACAGAATCCTTTACTGAATTAAAAAACAAGACAACATATTGGCTCAATACTAATAGGCTGTTACCCCCACACATTATTAGTAAGATTTTGTTTGTACGGGATTACTTGGGTAGGGAGAAGCAGAAAAAAGATTCAGGGAGATTGCATCATTATAATCTTTGGAGACAGGCAAGCCCCTAGATCATAGGTGACGAGTGGCACCACATGTCATGCACCAGGATACAGCCGTTTGACCTTACACATTTCTATAGTCTAGAAACAGGTGTATTAAACTATTCCTTTCAGGGAAACTATCGGGCGGTGAACCCAGGAATTAGATACCCCTTAAACCAAAAAGTCTGTGATGATCTATGCCAGGTAATGGGCTTCCCAATTAGCAACAGATACAGTACACTTGAAATGGTGGACTGACTGCCTTCAAATATTGTTACCCCAAATAAGCTGGGTAAAATGTGCATAGAGATTAACGACAATACCCCCAGTAGTTATCACTCTGATGATAGCACTCAAAACATTAGCACTGAGGACGAGCTGGAAATGTCATTGGTAGAATTTAAGACCATAGAGACAGAAAATGTAGGAAACCTTGCCGACATTTCCACGCAGAAAACGGATAGACTACACAACAAAAACGTGGAGATGACTGATAGCCCCACTATGTTCCATGACATCAGACTAATGCTATCGGGCAGGATTGACAACATGGACTGTCTAACTCTCTTCTTAAAACACACAATTATATGCCTGCAGGAAACCTGGGCCTTGGACGCAATTCATATTAATGGTTTCCGCACCTTTCACACACCAGCCACTCACACGATAAGGGGCAGGAACAAGGGGGGTATTTGCACCTACATATCAAACTTCCTAGATGGCGTAACTGTAAAATTTGAATCAATGTCTGAATATTATCAGATATTATCGTTGACTGATGGGAGAAATCAAAAAATAGTCCTGGTAAATTTTTATAACAACATCCCTAAACCAGAGATCTCAAGGATCCTAGAGAATCTATTTCAAACCCTGAGCAGCATTGAAGAGAATCAGACAGGTGACCAGTACGTCATATTGGTGGGGGATTTCAACTCCTTCTTATGTCCATTTAGCCACCTGAATATTTGTGGCTTGGGTTCTGATAGAGAGGATGTCCGTGCACATTTTTCCCACACTACCTTGGGCAATTACTTTAAAGATATAATCTTTCAACTAGATTTGGGGTTCATAAATGAATTATGTCCCCCACCGGTCCCCTTTAAGCCAACTTTTATCGGGAGGGGTTGTCAATCCATCATAGACTATGCCCTAATATCTAAGCGGCACTCTAGTCGCATTCTTAATTATAGCCTAAGTGAAGTAGCTATGAGTGACCATCATCCATGTAGCTTATCCCTCATTTTCGTAGGGACGCGGGGCAAAACAAACACCTTAACCGAGAACTTATATAGTTACAAATTAACCCTGGCAAAGAAAAACGGTTACTACCTGAAATTGAATAAAATAGAACCAGCAGCCTTTCTTACAATTCTTATTAACAACAAACAGTTTGAGATATGTCTCTCTCTGGGGAAAAACTAGATTCTCAAGTTTGTGAGGCTTTCCTCAAAATTACAGAAGAAATTCAAAACCTTCTTACCAGGCCGCAAAGATCTGATAGGAGCGCCGAAAGAAGATGGTTCAATTCTGAGTGCAGTAAAACGCATGCACATCTAATGTTATCCCTAAAAAGATTGCCACGAAATCAAATAGCTATAAGATCTGCTAGAACTGCTTATCATCTGGCAGTAAAAAATTGTAAAAGAGAGCTGAAGCAAGAAGCCTGGCAGGCGCTACACAAAGCCTGCTTGATAAAAGATAACACCGGATTCTGGAAGGCTGTAAACGCCCCCTTCTTCGTAGATAAAGCGTCAAACACAATAGAAGTGGCAATCACAGAAAACACTTGGGTAACACACTACAGTGAGCTTTATAAGGCAGATACCCTAAATGAGATTGAGAGTACCGAGCTAACATGTGGAGCTCTGGACATGGCTCAAAAACCTTCCCCTTAAACATTACATTTTCTTTACTAGAGGTACAACTGGCCATTAATAATAGTGTTGCTGGGAAAGCCCCGGGATTTGACGGGGTGCCAATAGACGTATACAAATCTAATTTAGAACTATGGTCCCCACTTTTAACGAACGTCTTAAACAGCTGCAATAATAACAGGTTTTTTATTACTTGGCAAGAGGCCATTGTTATCCCAATTTTTCAAAAAGGCGACCGTGGTGATCCAAATTGTTATAGACCAATATCTTTATTGGATTCACTAATGAAGGTCGCCGGAGAGTCATACTTAATAGGCTGCAGTCCTGGGTGGAAGATCAAGGTGTCTTCTCAAAATTTCAATACGGGTTCAGGGCTGGACTTGGCACCATAGAGCAAGGCTTGAATTTAGCATTGATAATTTCTAAGTACACCATGGCCAAAAAGGAAAACTTATTTTTATGCTTTGTAGATTTAAGTTCGGCCTTTGATTGCTTGAACCACGAAAAATTGTGGTCCATATTAGCGCAATTAGGAGTTGAATCTGAACTGCTAGTCTTCCTAAAGGAACTATATAGGGGAGCTGGGGCTAGGGTGAGGTACGGAAATAAGGGCGAATGCACCACCAAATTTGACATCCAAAAGGGGGTTAGGCAGGGATGCATACTAGCACCTTTCCTATTTCATTTGTATCTAAATAGTGTAGCATCCCACCTTATGGAAGATCAGTACGACTATTCTAGAATTAAGAATTCCCCAGTACCCATACTCCTATATGCAGACGTTGCAGGAATCATGGCCAGAACACAAATTGGCCTCCAAAGATCAATGACTAAATTTTCCAAGTACATGAGTGACAGAGGTCTCAAGATAAACATAAGCAAGACCTTCACCATGTGCTGCACTACAAGGAAGACTCTAAAATGCAAGATCTTTCTTTCAGGCTCCAAAATAGCCACGACAGAGACATTCTCATATTTGGGCATTAATTTTAACAAAAAGGGGACTAGGTCCTCGGCAGTGGAGGCAAGAAAAATGATATTTTGCAGAGCAATCGGGGCTGTTCGATGTTTTGCAAATAAATTGGGAGGTCGCCCGATTCCAGCATTAATGGACATATTTAAAACGAAATGTGTGTCCACTGCAATGTATGGCGCAGGCCTATGGGGAATAACCGACCCCAATATTATACAGCTTGGAGAAAACAAATGTCTCCGTTACTTACTCGCTGTCCCCCGTAACACCTCAACGTTCGTGTGCAATCAAGAACTTGGCATACACTACATTTCAGACCTAATCAAAGCTGACCCCATTTTACTGTGGCATAAAGTGTGGTCGACCGAGGAGACCGGTCTAAATAGGGATGTAATATTGGATTGCTTAAACCTAGAGGGGGTTACTAGGATACCCTGGCTTAGTTTTGTTAAGGGTTTCTTGATCGACATTGGGCATACAGAATATTTTGATTCCCCGGAATGCTTAGTGTCAGTCCCTAGGAAAAGACTTAAGCACCTATGCCTGCACTTTCTCGAGAGTAAACGCTGGATGGTCGAGAAAAGCAAAACATCGGTCATGGAGAACCACTTGATTCTCCAAGGGCAGGGCACACAGCAATACCTGATCAAGGTGCAAAGCTGCTATTCACGCATGCTATTGACAAGATTTAGCGGGGGCACCTTCTTCAGAATGATAACATTCCCGGAATTAAACTGCTGGTCTAAAGACCTGGGTCTATGTCCTTGTGACAATGTGTCAAAACAGTCCACCCTACACTGTACACTTTTCTGCAAATTTTACACCCTGCCAAGAAAAAGATTTTTGATACCTCTTCTAAAAAATTGGGGCTTAAGGCAATGTAGGACTGCATTGAGGAAATTACAAATGTTGGAGGACGAATTAATCATGTACCTTGTCTCATCCTTTTAAAAATCTATAATTAAATCCAGGAACACCATGAATTAACTGAACATAACTTTGTAAATATTACCTTGACTCTTCCCTTTTCAGATGCTTTTTTATTGTATTTTTTACTGTATTCTTTTAAACTTACTCATTGAATGACTAATGATTTAAATGTATATTTATAATCTTATTGTGCTTTTATGATTTTCTTTTATCAAAATCGAATATAGCTGTTTTTGACTTTGACCTTGACTTTGCCTCAGCCACGGGCACTGCAGGCAGGGTGTCCTGGAGGCTGAGAACAGGGGTTTGCCTCTCCGTTCCAGTCAGGAAACGGGCCAGGGTCCACTGTGTAGGAGGCACCACAGGCAGTCATTTTAGAAAGGCCGCACGTCATCCCCTTGGTCAGGCCGCGCTTGCTGTCCTGTCCGTGGCGTACTACCCTACCACAGCAGCTACCTCGCAGAGCCCCCACAAGCTCGGGTGTGGAAATACAGCATAATGGGGACGGGCAGGATGATTCCATATGCAAGGGCCTTGCCAGGAGCCTCGTGATGCAGTTGCTCACTCTATTGGCGTCATGCCATGCCCACGTTCTAATCAAACTTTTATTTATTTATTTATTTATTTAAGAGATTTATTGAGCGCACAAATACCCAGAGGTGTCTTGGCGCTATGGATACACATGACAGCAAAGAGCAATTTTATTGATTGAAAAGCCATGTCTTTATCTGCTTCCGAAATGTTAACAAGGAAGTGCTGGTCTTGATTTGGTATGGTAAGCTATTCCAGAGTTTGATGGTTGTAATTATGAAAGACCTATCACCCCATGAGACTTTTTTTAGTTTTTGGAACCTGTAGGAGGTCTGCTGTGGAAGATCGTAAGGATCGTGCCAGAGTGTAAGGACATAAAGCTTGTTTTAGGAATGCAGCTCCAGAAGCATGAATTGCTTTGAAAGCAATGCATAAAGCTTTGAATTTTGTTCGGTTTCTTACCGGTAGCCAATGGAGCGGTCTGATGATTTTAGAAATTGGTTTAAATTTAGGCGTTCCTCTGATCAATCTGGCGGCCGCATTCTGCGCCAACTGCAACTTGTTCAATACTCTTTCTTGAGCATTAATAAAGAGTCAGTTGCAGTAGTCAATGCGTGACATCACAAGTGTGCTGACTAGAGTTTTAACTACGTTGGTGGGAAGGTAGGGGAGAAGTTTCCTAATCATTCTTATGGTGAAGAATGAAGAGGAAACCATCGCGTTTGCATGATGCATAAATGACAGTTTACTGTCAAAAATGACCCCCATGTTTCTGACCTTGGCAACTGGAGTGGGGGGGGGGGGGGGGGGAGTCCAAGATCTGCTAGCCACCACGTGGGAGACCAGGCCGGGGAGAGATTGCCGAAAACCATCCCCTCCGTTTTATCGGAGTTTAATTTAAGGCAATTTTCAGTCATCCCGCACTTATTGCTAACATTCCAAATTGGAAATTGTGGGCCATTTTCTCTCCATTGTTGTTGACCGCCAACACCAATTGAGTATCGTCTGCATATGATGTTAAAGCCAGGTGATAAGATTTAACGAGCCTCGCCAAGTCAGACACATGGATGTTAAAAAGTGTCGGACTTAGCGAGGATCCCTGGGGAACACCACAAGGCAAAACAAATGGCGGCAAGTTGAATTTGCCAAAAGACACACACTGCTCACGATTGGCGAGGGAAGAGGAAAGAAGGGTTATAGCACCTTGTGATATTCCTGCTGCCGCGACACGGTCAATCAAAGTAACATGATCGACCGTGTCAAAGGCCGCTGAGAGATCTAGCAGTATAAGAACTGCGGCCCCCCTCCATCTAAAATCTTCCTGATTTCGTCGGAAGCTTTAATTAGGGCGGTTTCTGTCCTATGTCCTCTCCTGAATCCAAATTGAGAGTGATCCAAACGGTTATTTTGATCAATAAAATATGAGATCTGAACATTCATGATTTTTTCCACAATTTTGGCTGGAAAAGGAAGACAGGCTATGGGCCTGTAACTGGTGACATTAGTAGGGTCCAGAGTACTCTTTTTGATAAGAGGTTTAATAACAGTTTTTTTTCCAAATGGAAGGGAATACACCTGATTCAAACATGGTGTTAAAGATCTCAGTAAGATTGAAAACCAATAATCTCAGGGGATAGCTTGAATATAGATGGAGGGCAAGGATCCTCCGGGGAGCCAGAGTTAATGGTGGTGAGAAGGTGAGATACCAATTCTGGGGAAACCTGACTGAAATTTTGAAAAGTCGGGACGACTTTGGGGTCAGTAACCGAGGTACCCGTTTCACAACTGTCTTTAAAATCGATTAGTGGAGATGGTACGAGGGGATCACTAGTAGTTTGTGTCTTGAAGTGCGAATAGATGTCACTGACTTTTCCTTGAAAGTAAGTTCACAAAACAAAACGATAGATAGAGGGTCTGAGGGATATTTTTAAGACCAGCCTAGGCTGCACTCCCCCGAACATTAATACATAACAACGAAACCTAAGGGTCTGGAGCTAGGGAAAATCTCTTACTGAAACCCAAATGTCACAGGCAGTGACTTATTTAGGTTTGGGAGAACAACTTCCAAGTAATTCAAAAGTAGGACAGCTAATAACACAGGACCATCAGTGATTGTGAATCGAACCATCCACTGGTATGTAGGATTCCCATCAACGTCTTGCAATGATCAATAATATCATTTGGTCTTCCTTACAGGGTCGTGTGTCTCTAGATCATTGAGACCAAATAACGTACCCTCTGCCAGAATCAAGTTCTGAACACACAATCACTTCAAGACCATTTGAACATTGTATGATGGGATCAGGTGCAGTGCAGAAAACGAAATAGTAGTGAATAGAAGTGGTGAATTAAAAAGGATATGGGAACAGGAACTAATTTTATTAAACCCTGTCCACTTCCTAATAAAACCAAGAACAGTGCAAAAAATCTAGCAGTTAAAACAAATGACTGCATCGGGGCCGACATGTTTCAGCCTAGCGGGAAAGGTGCCCCAGGCTTTCTTCAGGGCCTCTGTTCTAAATATTAATGCTACTGCAAGTGAAACATAAAACAAATGTGAAAAAGGATATAGTTATCCAGAAAACAGTTTCTTTTCCTCCATGTCACTTTGTATCCAGAGTGACCGGGGACCAGACCTCACCTCTCCTGGACCATGCTCAGGGATTATTGAGCCACGCTCTATCCGTCGCTGCCTCTGACTGTTTCCTAAGTCAGGGGGAGGCCCTAAGTAAGTTGCCAGAGAGTCACACATACCTTGAGTGGCATCCACAGAAATGGATGTACCTTGTCCCGACAACCTGATAAAGGCGTTTAACTGAATCGTGTGCTGATTCAATTTGACTTCTGTAAAATGTACTTTTTTCAAAGATGACCAACTGTTTATATTTGGTCAGCCTTTGTTTGTAGCATAATCTTTCAGCAGGATCGTAGTGTAATCGTGTGAGAAAGTGAGTTCCTGTTGCAGTACCCCCCACTTTTTGCCTGATACCTGATGCACTTTTCCTAGGTGTGCCCTGGGTCCCTGCCAATCGGGTACCCAGGGCCTGTGTTTCTTCCCTAAACACTATACTAAAGCCTAAACCCAATTGACATCTCTGGCCACATATCAGCCCCATATAAATGGTACCCTAGGTACCAAGGGCATTGTGACCAGAGAAGACCCCTAAGGACTGCAGCACTTATTGTGCCACCCTTCGGGCCCTGTACCTTGACACCCACACACTGCCTTTGCAGGCTGAGTGTCTAGGTGCAGAACTAAACAAAGAGTCGACATGCACACATCCCTGTGTGCCATGCCCACAACCCCACTGCCCTGGCATACATCAGCCACCCCTCTAGCTGGGTGCCCTATGCCAGGGGTGTGGGCACGGGTGCATGAGCCCTGTGCCCCTACAGTACCCAGGGCCATTCCTGGGCATTGTAAGTACAGTGATTAAGAGTATATGGTGCTGGGGGGTTGTCATTACGAACTCCACAGCACCATAATGGCTACACTGAACACTGACAAGTTTGATATCAAACTTCTCAGCACATTAAACCCACACTGATGCCAGTGTGGGATTTAAGGTAAAATGCACCACAGAGGGCATCTTAGAGATGCCCCCTGAAACCTAACCTACAATCCACGTCCGGGCTGAGTGACTGCAGAGGCTGCCACACAGCAGACATGTTGCTGGGCCCCTGGGTGGAGAGCCCCCCGCTCTCCTGGGCCTGCAACAATGCACATCCTGGGCGAGGTGCTATGTCTCCTCCCCCAGGATGGACAGGGGGAAGCTTCAAAGGCATGCCGCCTCTGAGAGCTTCTCCAGACCATTTACTGTACCTAGCAACTGGCCCCCACCCATTCTGGCGGGAAGACTGGCGGGAAAAACTACATCAGGAAGGGGGGGGGGGGTGCCAACCTTTGCCAACTCCACCCCTCAGGTGGAGGAGGCGAGGTGAAGCACGACCCCGGGCTCAGGCCATCTTGTAGATGGGGAGCCCTGCCCAATCCCAGCTAGGCTCCTGCCCCCCTCCCACAGGAGAGGAGCAGGCTAGGGGGTGTACCAACCCCAGGACAGGGACCCATTGGTCCCTGCCCTTGCCCTACCTGTAACACCCCTCCAGATACCAAAACAAGAAAGAAGAACAAGAAACAAGAAGACCTGCCGTGCAGCTGCTAAGAAGAGGAAGACACCAACTGATTTGGCCCCAGACCTACTGGCCTGTCGACCCTCGAACCTGCTCCTGCTAAACCCCGGTGTCTACAGTGGTCAGCAACCTCAAAAACCCCGGAGGACCTGACTGCCTTGTGACTCTGACTACCTGGATCTCCCACGAGCAGTGGTACTGCTCAAAGCAAGTAACAAGCCTTGGCATCAGCCCGGAACCGCGAACCCTGCACACTCTGCACCCGCCAAGCCTGGCCCGTGCTGGGGTGAACCAAGACCCTGGGGACATCCCCCCAGCGATTCTGACTCGGAATCCAGTGCCCAAAGACTCTCCTTGACGACCCCAACGGCGCCTGCAGCCTCAGGACAAAGGACCCCTCCGGCCGCGACCAGCAGGGGGTAAGATTTCCCGACCTCAAAAGACACCCCTGCACCCGGTGCCCCACGGCCCCCAGTGCCCAACTCCTGGGTGCCTGCCTATCCTCCAAGATCCCAACTTACCCCTCGAAGTGTTGGTCGCTCCTGAAGATCCACCGTCCCGAGCCTGCAGCCTTTGTTCCCTTTTCAAGATCCTCATTGGATAACATTGAGCACCCGACGGCTCAAAAGCACCCTGCACCCAGCCGCCCGAGTTCCCCTGGCAGTGTAACCTGTACCCTATTCTACTGCCCCATTTGCCCTGAGCAAGTGACCAGAAGCCCGGCTCCCACAGCCGCGAGGCCTGCTAGCCAGCAGCCACCAACCGAAGGCCCCCTGCCTCTGCCTGGATAACATTGGGCCTAACTACCTCTGCACCCGGCCGCCCCTGTGCCGCTGAGGGTGTACTAACTGTACCTACCTGACCCTGGGGGACCCCTGAGTCTAAGCCCAGAACCTTAACTTCACCAGTAGAGTACTCACCTGAAAACCGATGACTCACTTTCCTGCCATTGGATAACATTGACTGGTTTGACTCGAAAAATCTTCTAAGTGTGAAGTTTTGAAACCTTAAAATATTAATCTAAAATCAGCCAAATATCGAAATCCGAAGTACTCGCCTGTAATCAGGAGAGAAGCCAGTACTGTACCTTGTAGCCCAGTACTGAACCACAAAAGTAATCACAACCGTGTCTGTTAGTAATCTAAATTTCTGCCATAGGAAACGATCGACTGTTTTTCTATGAAATTTCTTTTAAGTGTGACGTTTTGAAAACTGAAAATATTCATATAAAATCAGCTAAAGTCTGAATTCGAAAGTACTCACCTGTGATCAGGGGAGAAGCCAGTACTGTACCTTTCAGCCCAGTACTGAACCGCAAAAGTAATCCCTAGCGGGTTTACTAGTAACCTGTATTTTCTCCATAGGAACCCGTTGTCTGCTTTTCGGTGAAATTTATTCTAAGTGTCTACTTTTGAAAACTGCAAATATTCTTTAAAAATTGTACGAAATACTGAAACGCAATTACCTACCTGTTTTGAGTTAAGCCCCCAGTGCTGGCCCTAGGAGACTAGTGCTGGGTTACAAAAGTAGCGTGATCGTACTTACTTGCAACCTGAATTTCCTCTCATTGAATAACATGGTCAGATTTACCTTGAAAAGTTTCTAAGTGTGAACTTTTAAAACCGCTTTATATTCCTGAAAATCCCTCACAGTAACTAAAACGTTTTTGCTAATCTGGTTTCAGTTTATACCCCGGACTGAATCTTAGATCTAGTCCTGGAATTACCAAAGTATTCCATAGAGTAATCAACTGTACTTATCTATGAAAAACCCATTGAGCTCATTGCTAGACTGTGTTTCAGAACTGTGTTGCTTACTGTTTGTACTGTAACTATTGTGTGCACAACCTTTATTGCTTCCTTGCAAAGTAACTAAATGAGAATACTCAAATCGAGAAAAAGTATATTTTTATAACTGTGGGTTCTAAAAATAAAACAACTATATCCTTTGATATACAAACAATTGGCCTGGAGTTCAGTCCTTGAGTGTGTGAAACCTTTTGCTGACTGAGTGTGTACAACAAATGCTTTACACTGTCCTGTGGTACTGCCTTACTGCTCGACCAAGCTACCACTTTGGAGAGTAAGGTCAGTTCTGACTTTAACCTCTGTTATACCTCTGAGGTTGGTGGACTCTATACACACTGTACTTCCTTCTAGTCCAGTATATATAGAGCCACTTTCTCACAAATCGCCATTTATGTTCTTGCCATCTACAACTTTGTTTTTAAAGCCTAAGAATTTGATTGAACTAAGGGGCAGAACTAGAAAAGCTATTGGTAGACCTTTTCTTTGTAGGAACCGTTACATTAACTGTATCCTGAATCCATTTAGTGTAATTGATGGCTGCTATCTCTGGATCCGAGATAACAGGTGTCTGAGAGGCAAGCAGTTTAGATTTAAATTCGGCCACATCAGTACTCTTCCAAGCTTTACAACCATTAGGGGCCGGAGATTTAGTGGGCAGAATAGAGCTAGTCTTCGGAATGGTCCGTCCATGTCAAAGGGAGAATTTCTCCTAGAGTGAGTAGGTTATGGTTGGAAAAAAGGCCATCTAATGTGTGGCCCGCGGATTGAGTCGGGGATGGAACCAGTTGCCTAAGGCCTACGGCTTCACTTTCGGACAAAAGAGCCATAGTGCCGGGGTTATCATGAGCCTCCAGATGGAAATTAAAGTCTCCCAAAATGGTAAAATTGTTTTCCCTTGCCACGGGTTCAAGGAGACAACCTAAGGTTGTCCAGGGGGACCAGGGGGGCGATAAAGAAGAATGCCTTTAACTGAATTAGAGTAAGGAGTTGAGATGGTGAAGTTGACTGCTTCACATGTCGTAACAGGGACACGTTCTGTCAGCAATGTAAAGTTGGTACGGTGAATAATGGAGAGACCTCCTACTTTTTTGGAGCTTCTATCGAATCTAATTTTCGTGAAGCCCTCTGGAGATGCTGTGGTAAAATCTGGACCACATGAGGAATCTCCCCAGGTTTCCGTCAAAAAAAGGATGTCTAACTTCCAATCTTGAATGAAGTTTGCTATTTCATATTTGTGTTTAGGCAATCATCTTGCATTGATTAAAGCCGACCGAATGATTTTAGGTGCTAAATTTGTATCATATACTTTGAGAGTCCGAGTGTGAACATGATCCATTAGTATGAAGGAACAAGTAGAGCAGACCAAGGGAGAATGCCTTGGTTGGTCTATACCAATAGTCAGGCAGCTGTAATGTGGCCTATTTATTAATTTGCGTTGCTCCGAATTATAGGACAGTATGGTGGGACAAGAATCTTGTGAAAAACAGGCAGGGGGGCCCTCGGCCAGGTCCAGGTTCGGACGGGCTTGCCTTCGGCGCGTCCGCTGCGCGTCACGGGTGGCATGGTGTTTAAGTACTGAGGGAGCGGCAGACTAGCTTGCTTACCTTCGTACTTGAGTTTCAGACGGGAAGTGAGTGACTTGCCGGTGTTGGCTGGAAAGATCTTCCCTCCACACAAACGGAGAGTAGCGGTGGACCGGGAAAGTCAAGGAACAGTGAGTGCACAAATTTTAAAAAGACACACAAAGCACAGTTTAAAAACACAATTCAATCAAACATGCGTGGGGAGCCCGATGCCAGGCGCTCCTTACATGTCCATCTTCCGGGTTACCTTACAGTCGCGTTATCCAGGGCACGCAGCTGGAAATGTAGTGCTTAAGTACTGAGGGAGCGGCAGACTAGCCTGCTGACCTTCGTACTTGAGTTTCCAACCGGAAGTTTTCTACTACGTGGCTAACCTGTTTTATACGTAGGTTTCTTTATGGTTAGATATACTGGTATTGAAGCTCATCCGGCATAATGATGGGCGCAGAGTTGTCTTGACCAAATTGCACCTTCTAGTGGAGTCTGAAGTGGCAGACCCGAATTATGAACATTACTACTTGGCGGGCCAACTCCACTGGCTATGTGTTGGTTCTTCGGCCCTTCATTTGAAGAGACATGGATGGGGTGGACGACCATTGCTCCGAGAAAGATCACATGACCTGCTACTCCTTGGGCAATGTCAATCGCACGTATTACATATGGCGCTGAGCTGTTACACTAGAAGCTTATTGATCACTAAGCATGTCACTCCTTATGTCCCAGCCGTCCCTCTTCTTTGACTCCCCAAACACCAGGGTCACATTACTGCAGGTGACCTGAAACATTGGCTTGAAGCAAACATCACAACTATACTATACTCTTCAAATATGGTCCGCTTTTCTCCGTTAACATGTTAAAGAGCAGTCCACCATACACGAGGGGCAATTCCTAATGCACCGTACTCTACTCCAGGTCCTTTGGACTCAGTGGTTCATTTCTGATACAAAACCAGAGACTCATTCCCTGGTTCACGCACTACAAAGTATGGGCTATGGACAGAGACTTATTCGCTGTCTATTTAGAACCCTTCAGAGCCACGCACAAACTCTGCATGACAAATGGGAAGCTGAAACAGAGAGCATGTTACATGACAAGCAATGAGCCAAGGCTATCCCATGTGCACACATTGTCTCATGCAACGCAAATTTCTGATTCATACAGTTCATTATTGTACATAGGTCCTAACTATTCTGCACTGCAATCAACGAACACTTCCCCACCCAAACAATTCCTGTGATCGCTGCTTTGCTGATGCTGTAGACTTCCAACGCATTTTGGTAGTTTTGTCTTTCCCTGCAAGCCTAGTGGTTGAAGATATTGAATATATTGACACCCCCTACTGAAATAGCCATGTCTAATAGATGGGAAATGTGTGTTTTTGACATATATAAAAGACCTAGAAATAACCAGGTTCTAACTTGCTTCCTAATCCTTGCTCTGCTGCTATCCAAATGATCAATCACTATGAAATAAAATGCTATTGGTTCCCCTACGTACGAGGCATCGTGCCTGGTCACCATTAAATGGGCCAAGGTTGAAACCAAACCCTTGAAAGGGCCCAAAGGCTGGTGACTGTGGCGACATGCTTGCAAACTTGAAGAAACCACCCAAAATTAAACAACCCTGTAGATCCCATTGGTCCTCTCCCACGATGAAGCTCCTAACTCGTATCAGAATCTAAAAAGAACATCACTCTACTGCCGGGTTCCGGATGGACAAGTTGATCTCTGCTTACTTTGGGGTTCATAGAGAGATCTGGGAAGGGTACCCCTAGTCCCCATTGCTCTTTATGCTTGCCCTGTATGTCAGAATCACCGTGCAACTAAACAAAAGACTCCAGGTAATTCAAAATGCAGCAGCAAGATTCAACCTCCCACATCAAAACACCTTGATGACCTTAAGTGGCAAACCTACACAAATACATCCTCTACAAATTCCTCAACTACAGAGCACTACGCAATCAAGGCCCCTCATACCTGAACACCTATATCACCTGAACACCCTGAATATAACCTCCTCTCCACCATCCTCCTGTTCGGCCAGGTTCAACACATCCAAAGAGCTGGTCCTGGAGGTCACGCTTTTTCATACCTGGCTCCTCTGTTACACGTTGGATCTTCCACCTCGTTCCTAGAATTTCGCAAGAAGCTGAAACTTTACTCTTCTATTGGGCCACAGTTAGGAGCCAGGATTCTCCCTCCAACTCCCACATGTGGAATGAGTGGAATTCAAATCTTCAAAGCATGGACCTAGTGGCCTTTAAACTCAAATTGATCGGCGCCCGGAGCCTTATTAGGGCCCAAGTGGTCGGCGGAAAGTGCCGAGGACCGAGCGCGGGGTGGGGCGGAGGAGACGGCCCCGTAAATACATTGTAGCACTGTGTTGGGCATGGTTGGTGGTGCTGGTCAAAGGCCGAACCATGTGGAACTGAAGTGGACTTTTGCTTAGTCTGCTGGCGACATTGCCCGGAGTGGGGGTGACCGACACGGAGGATATGGCATGTTGATGTCTGCTGTGGAGTCCCTACTGCTGACTGACCAGCCGCCCTGGGTGGAGATCCCCCACTGATCGGAGACTGTGATTACTGCTGCCCCATCCCGGCGCTCTTGCTCAACGGAGTGGATGAAGGGGCACGGGAGCCCCTGTGGTTGATATTTGGAACTCAAGCGGGGTGCGATCGGGAGGTGTCCATACCGGAGAGAGGAGGCCCGGTATACGAGGAGAGATCCGCTTGAACACGCCTGCTGCTTGGTGGCCCTTCCCTTTGCCGGCCGTGAACAACGCTGGGTGACCAGACCGAGATGGGGAAACTGAAAGGCGCCAAGGGCAGCACACAATCTACATCGGATGTGGAGATGCCGGACAAGGGGGAACAACTAGACCACGAGACACCTAGAGACCCGCACCTCCAGCAACAGTTGGACAAGATCTTGACAGCGATAACGGATACGCAAGCGGCTCTCCAGCAGGACATAGCGCAAGTCGCTACGGGTCTCGGATTGCTCAGGGCTGACCATGGCAAGCTTGCTGATAAGGTCAAGGAGGTTGAAAGTGCGGTCCGGACCCTGGAGCCGGCGCAAAGGTCACTCTCGGCCACTATGACGGATGTGCTGGCCAGAATAGACGCTCTGGAGAAAAGAACGGAGGACGCCGAAGGGCGCAAACGCCGGAACAATGTCCGTATAGTGGGGCTACCAGAAAAAATCGAAGGGGCAGATATGGTCCGCTATTTGGAGGAATGGCTTCAGACGGTGGTGGCGCCGGAAGGGCTGTCCTCTTTTTACACGCAAGAGCGAGCACATAGAGTCCCATCTAGGCCGTGGCAGCAGGGTCGCCCCCCTCGCCCAGTGGTTGCGAGGCTGCTGCACTACCGGGACAGAGATCTGCTGTTGCATAACGCCCGGTTGAACGGTCCCTTCCAACTAGAAAACAGTAAGGTCAACATCTTCCCAGACTACACTTATGACACGCAACGCAGAAGAGCCTCTTTCTTGGCGATCAAGCGTGAGCTGAGAAGCGAGAGCATACAGTACTCCCTATTGTTCCCAGCCAAACTCCGAATAATAGTGGATGGCACCACGAAATTCTTTGACACACCAGACGAAGCCTGTCGCTGGCCGGAACCGTACAGACCCTAAAAAGGACGGCCCTGGATCACTGTTTCCAACAGTCACTGAAGAACAACCACGGCGGAAGTCCAGACGGATTCACAATAGGCGCAGAGGGGCTGGGCGACCTTCGGTACTGGAGACTGCAGCGGAGAGGCGAGGAGTGTTGGAGGTGGTGTCCAGGATGTCGGGATCACAAGAGACGCCCTTGACGGAGGGCACAGAGTCAGGCAGAGGGGATGACCGCTCGGACACGGAGTACTCCGAAACTGACAGTGCCTTTGCTACGATCACTCCGGAGACGGCTGAGGGGATAATAGATGGACAATGAAGACTATTGGTGAGCTGTTATATCAGTAGAGAGGGACTTATGCGGGAGACTTACTGTTTATCACAAGGGGGGATTGTTGACCTGCTAATAGTTGGGTAGAGGGCGAAGCATCGCGCTGACTATAAGTCATCAGAGCTCGATCAACACAGGAGGTCGAGCAGAGGAAGGCTTCCCGTCGACGCCAGACGCCCCACATTGCCCCTAAGGCACACCTGCGGGAACTACCGTCGGGTTTACTTGATTGTTTTTGGGTGAGTTTGGATGGGAACTAGATTGCGATCTTTGGGTCCTGTTCTGGGGAGGGTGGGGGGATTTGGAAATGTTGTTTTGTTAGAGGGTGGGAATGCCATCGGTGCAGGGGGTGTTACATGTTTAAACCAAGTGGAATTTGAGTCGAGGAGAGAGTACAGGGCATTGTGGGACAATGGGTGAAGTATCTAACTTGAAATGTATTACCTGGAACGTGCGGGGACTGCACACTATGACAAGACGACATAAAGTACATGCCTACTTAGTACGTAGGGGAGTCCAGATAGCGTTACTACAGGAAACACATTTAACAAAGACGGAAGGACTAGCATTACAACGCAGATGGAGAGGAAGGTTTACAACACTACATATTCAGCTTATGCTAGGGGAGCCCTGATTTGGATTAGAGCTGGAGTCCCATTTCAGGTGACCAGACACATAGTGGACCCTGAGGGGCGGTTTGTGGCCATAGCCGGGAAACTAGGAGGCAGGGAAATAAACATTCGTAGCATCTACGCACCTAATGTGGGCCAGTTAACCTTTTTTAGCGACGCTGTCGGGCTCTCTGACCCATTACCTAGTGGGGCCACTGCTGATGGGCGGCGACTTTAATTCAGTGGCGGATGTCGCTCTTGATAGATCGCACTCCCCATTGGTGGACTCCCCGACACACAGAGTAGCGAAGGGCAGACTGGAATGGCAAACAAAGTGGGGCTTAACTGACATTTGGCGAGCCCAACACCCGCATACCCGAGACTACTCCTACTTCTCGGGAATGCACGAGCTTCATGTGCGGTTAGATGCGCTTTTGTGCTCTACAACACTGACACCCTTTGTAACCAACACCGAATATTTGACAAGGACGATCTCAGATCACAATCTCCTATTGGTCGATGTGCGGTGGTTTCCGGGTGCCTCTTGTTTTCCTACTTGGAGGTTGCGCCCTGAAATGCTTGAGGATCCACTATTCCACAGAGACCTGGGGGAGAGGATCACTAATTACTTTGCAGAGAATGAGGGTACGACTAGGGAGAGAGCGACGGAATGGGATGCCTTTAAGGTAGTGTTAAGGGGGTACTGTATAGCTAAAACGGTAGGGATGCGTAGAGTGCTGTTAGACGACCTCAGCAAGGCAGATAAAAAACTCCGAGAGGTGGAGATCTTGCGGCCTGGTCACCCTGAGCTTCAAGAACAGTGCATAGCAGCGAAAGAAGCGGTGGCAGTTGAAGTGGAAAGGCTGCGCAGTTTCGACCATAAGACTTATGTAACCAGGTCCCTTGTGGAGGGAGATAAATCGGGAGCCTTACTGGCCTGGCTGGCCAACCCCATGAAACGTAGCTCGCCCACAGTCTCGATGCGCACATCTGAGGTCGTCGAAGTGTGTACCCAACCTGAAATTCTCCACAGTTTTTTAAGTTACTATGCAACTCTATATCAGAGTAGATTAACAGTTGGCACCTCGGCCATAGATGACTTCTTGGACGGACTCCCTTTCCCGCAGCTAGAATCCGAGCAGGCGCGGGACTTGGGCAGGGACATCGAAATTGGGGAAATCCGTTGCGCCATAAAACGGATGGCACGCAATAAGACCCCAGGGCTCGACGGACTACCCATTTAAATTTTACGCTAAATATATAGATTTGTTGGCCCCCGACAAATGATAATATATAAAGAGGCAAGACAACGGGGTTGCCTGCCACGCACTATGCGAGAGGCGTTGGTGATCCCCCTGCTCAAACCCGATAAAGAGAGCAATGACACGGCGTCTAGGACCGTTGTTGATGCTCACCACAGATTATAACATTTTAAGCAGCATTCTAGCATCCAGATTGTTGGAGCACATGCCCATGCTGGTTCATGGGGATCAAGCGGGCTTCATACCCAAGCGTAACATCACTATGAACATTCGTTGTCTGATTCGCTTGCTAGAGGAGGACCATGGGGAGGCCCCCCGCCCCATGATAATATCGGTCGACTTGGAAAAGGCGTTCGATAGCCTGGAGTGGGAGTACCTCCACAGGACACTTAGGTGTTATGGGGTGGGTGAGGGATTTTTAAAGTGGACCTCTGTGCTATATGCATCAGCATTGGCGCGGGTGAGATCGGGAGGGCTGATATCCCCACAGTACCTGGTGGAAAGGGGTACGAGGCAGGGATGTTCACTTTCCCCGCTGCTCTTTGCACTAGCAGTTGAACCCCTCGCAATGAAGATTCGTATGGGTGCCCATTATAAAGGATTACGATCCTTGTCGGGGCAAAAGTTCATCTCGCTATACGCAGATGACCTTTTGCTCTTCTTAGAGGACGCAGACGGAGCTCTGAGGGGAGCTGACACCGTGCTGACCACCTTCGGCGAGGTTTCGGGCCTACGGGTGAACTGGTCTAAGACGTGCTTATTCCCAATGCGCAAGGGTGAAATCCAGCCCACCACGACCAGGGCGATCAGGTGGGAACCTAACTGTCTAAAATATTTAGGGGTCTATATTTATCACACACCGGCTGAAGTTCTAGAGGGTAACATCTCTCGCAGCATCAGAGCGCTTAAGGGTAGTATGACCTTTTGGTCCACCCTCCCACTGTCGGTGGCGGGCCGAATAGCGCTGCTCAAGATGGTGGCGTTACCTCGCCTGCTATATTATTTTAGGACGCTCCCGATTTGGAATACTGCTGCTGTGTTTCGGCACCTGAAATCGTTGATTGTGTCCTTTCTCTGGGGAACGGGCCGACGTAGAGTGGCGCTTGCAACTCTGATGAGACCTAAATCAGAGGGGGGCTGGCGGTGCCCGACTTTGAAGTGTATTTACCTGGCAGCGCAGCTGCAGACATATACACAAGAAATAGCGTGGAAGTTTCGAGGTCCCGAGGAAATAAGGGGCCTGGGAATACCTAGACACGTGCTCTCCTACATAGCAATGCAGCAGAGATTAGACCTCAAGGGACTCACGCAAGAGGAACGTACACTTAGGCTATGCTGGAACCGAACACAGCGTAAAGCGGGGGTGAACCACCCTTACGCCCCTGAAATTCCGCTGGGGATGCTCACAGCATTACCACATGGTGGAGACTGGTCACAGCCGCAGCACTGGGAAGAAGCAGGGATCCAGGTCCTGGGTGACCTCTACGAAGACGGGATGTTACTATCGTTTGCAGCGCTTTTGGATCGCTTTGACATTCCTAGAGGCGATTTCCTACTGCACGCGGCGATCACGCAGGCAACACAGGCACACTGGAAGGAGGGGCCTGAAGAACCAAAGACAACATTAGCATGTCAATATACTATGATGGCGGCTGGGACGGTTAAAGCAGTCACATGTCTGTACGCTAGAATGCTTAATGAGGGGCTTCCTCCGCTGGAGGCGCTCAGAGGTATATGGGAAGCGGACATAGGAAAGGAAATTCCTGACACAACATGGGCTCAGCTGATGCGCCGGGCCTGGAAGAGTACACGCAACGCGCGGTTCCAATTAGTACATTTCTACATTCTGCACCGAGCGTACTTGACCCCGGGAAAGATACAAAAATACTTTGCCATAAACACCGCGGCTTGCCCTAGATGTCAGGCAACTGGGGTGGAGCTTGACCACATGTTGTGGAACTGCCCTAGTTTGACCCTCTACTGGAATTCGGTGGGAGATACTCTTAATGAGGTGACAGGGCGGGCGCTACAGTTTGACATGGCGGTTGGGGTTCTCCACTGGTTCCCGCATACCCCCAAAAACAAAGTCACTAGCAAATTTATAGATATGGGACTTATCCTTGCGAAACGCGAAATCACGCGG
This sequence comes from Lissotriton helveticus, assembly GCF_964261635.1. NCBI lineage: Eukaryota > Metazoa > Chordata > Amphibia > Caudata > Salamandridae > Lissotriton > Lissotriton helveticus. The sequence continues at coordinate 265,170,630 of NC_136062.1, forward strand.
AACTGGAAGGCACGAACGGGTCCAGTAGATGCTAAGTGGCGCAGCGAATTCCTTAAATGGGCTGGGGGGAGAGAGCACTCTGCGATTTCTGCTATCGCGGCGGCAGCAGAACGATAAAGCTTTAGAGTCTGCGCAGGCGTGGGAGGCCTTGGTACAAGCTTTACGTGATTATGACACAGGAGGTGACTCAGAGGACTGATATAACGACTGGACCGCTTTCCCGTAACACGACCGGTTCAATGCATGTTTCCCTATCTTACGGTCCCAATGCTCCAAACCCACAATGGCTAACCTGTTATTGACGCACCGATGGCGAAGTTCAGGAGGGGGGGTCAAACTTCAATTTCTATTCCTATACACACTAGGGCTACAGTGAACTGGACACAGCAGCCCTCCTCGGATTTATATCCAGCTGACCAGGATCATCTCATAAGCCAACAATTAGCTTTACTTGAGGGTCCGAGCGAGGGGGGGAATACGTAGGTACATCTATGTAGATACTTTAATGTTAGACCCTAGAGATAGAATAGTTTGGTTTGTTGGAGAACCGGGAGGAAAAGAAAAGCAGATGCAGAATCCTTGATTGCCGGATATAGCAATGACTATATGAAGTGCGTAGACGTATTACAATTCTGATTCTTGCCGCCCGTCCTCCGGGTTGTGGGCTAAATGGCTGTGTGCACCATATTATTATGTAATTATTGACCGGCGTAAATGTGTAAGATTATCTGCAATAAAAATATATAAAAAAAAAAAAATTTGAGTAGAGGGAGCTCTTTAGATCTTATTCCTAATATCCAGATTTGCGTAAATAAAATTGCCTAATTGCATGCAGGGGCTAGTGACACAATTCGATGACTCTGCTGGTGTGACCTTTGATGATTGTTTGGCTACAAGGTCTGCCCAGACTCCAACTGGGCAACTTTTATCCTGAGATGAAATGCCGACCTGGGAATTCAATGCGGTTCATAAATATTGCATGAATTAATGTATACACACCTGTGAATGACTAAATATAACATCATGCAGTGCTACATTTACTAAATCGAAGAGATCAGGGATCTCACCTTTGGTCCTGAAGGAAGCTGAGTAACCTGTTGACCAGAGGTTGTAGAAACAGATACAGAAGAGCTAATTTACTACTATAACATCTGACACTTATTTTTATGCTTGCCAAGGGATCCCATAAAAAGTTTCCAAGTACGCGGGGACCCCTTTTAGTCATTTTTATTTTTAAAAACAACTGTACCTCCAAAAGTGCCCAACTACTAAGATTTGTGTTCTCATAATTTAATTTGTAGCATACTTCCCCAAATTCCTTTTAACCTTTAACAAACGTTGGTGGTCATCAACACCAGTGCTCTTTTCTAGCAGTGGAAAAGGATCTGTATGCAATCTGCATAGGTGTTAAATTTGAAACTTAAAACAGTGGATGATGTGGCCAAGTGGGGTTGTGCATATGTTAAATGGCTAAGGTGAAGGTGATGTGCCTTTCATGACTCTACAGGCTATGGAAAAGCTTTTAAAGTGTACAGTGGGAATGAAACCTGCTTTACATGGCTAGTCAGAAATAGTCTAAATAAGCTTAGTGCTTGCCCATCTATGCCAATATTCTGTCGTTTGACCATAAGCAGCCATGATAAACAGTTTTAAATATCGTAATATTTCTAAGATTAACATAGCACTAATACAGCTGACAAAGACAACCATCGGAAGATCGCCTATTGCTGCTTCCAGGGTAGCCCCCATGCTGTGGCCTGGTTAAAATCCTGTTTGGGCATCAATTATTCACTAAGTATTAGTAGTGTTCAGATACCCCTTGATTTTCAAGAATCCTGGCCACAGTAGTTAGTAGGGAGATAGGCAGATAGTTCTACCCCTCCTGATTGATAGAATCAAGACTGGAATTTTTAAATGTGTTTTAAAGTGTAATCCTATATCTTTTTGGAAATTGGATTGAAGAAAGCCTTTTTTCCACAGAGGATTTGAGATGTTATCAGTGATGTCATCAATGATGTCACTGACCATGTCATGAGTAATGTAATATGTGAGATCATAAGCAGTGCATTGCGGGGGTGGGGTTATAGTTAGCTCAGCTAACTATAATGGCTGCATTTATCTATAACGCCTGAATTTATCTGTTTTTTTACGAGTGAAATGTCAGCCAATTTCTGCCCTGGGGACTCCATCCCCCGGGGCTGGGCCTTTGGCCTTTTTTTTTGTTTGTTTTTTAAGTGGGAGGGTGGGCATCCTTGGACATTGCTGGAGCTGGCCCTGAGGGGTGGCGGTCCCCAGGTCCACTAACTGCTCAAGGAGGGGGGATGCGCAGCCCCTCTCCCATCTTTTAAATACCCCCGCGGAGGTGGTGTGGTTGTGTGGTGGAGGCTCGAGCACTCCCACACTTTACTTCGAAAAATAGCCCCAAGGAGGTGGCGATCCCCAGGGTTGCATCGGGGGGTGTAGCACCTGCGCATCTTTCTAAATTTAGCCCCCCGCAATGATAAATAGCCCCAGGGAGGTGGCGGTCCCCGGGGCTGTGTGGGGGGTGCAGGAGCCCCCCCACAAATTTATTTTACTGTTTCAAGCCAAAGGGAGATGTCAGTCCCCGGTGCTGCGGGGAGCGGGGGTCACATAGCCCCCGCATTCAATTTAAGCCCCAGGGAGGTGGCAGTTCCCTGCATCTATTTTCAAATTGCTAAGTGTAGATTCGTCGAACGGCGCCAAAGATATTGGCAAAAGAAAAAGCGTTTTTTTTTAATAGGATCAAGGACCTAACTATAATTATCTACTAGCGGCAGCCAGTAGGTAATATATGAAAAACTCATGTTAGTTAAGGAAATTCTTGTCAGAAACCAGAGTCGAGTGTGTAGTATTCACTAACAATAGCCTTCATTTTGTCTTCTTCAAACTTTTTATTAGTTACTAGCTGGTCCGCTATAGGATCAGTGAGCTTGTTCACAATTAAAAAACATTTTTGACATTTAGATGCTGTCACGATTTTGGTAGAGCTGAACAATTTTTGTACTTCCCAATCTATTATAATTTTTTCAAAGATCTCTAAACATTTTCTGTCTAAAGCACTATGATACTTACAATTTACCCCGGTTAATATTATCATGCTGGAAGTATTAAAATATAACCAAGTACAACATTGTAAAATGTTTTGTGGAAAGTACTCCTTGGAAGAATTAAAACAAGCTGAAATACATGATTTCGAAAATGTGCATATCTGAAAGTACAGTAGGCACTGGGTCATCTTGTTCTGATTCTCAGTAAAATGTGATAGGCCAGCAAAGTGGAGTCAACATGTTTTTTGGTCCTGTCCACTTGCCAAACTCTCAATAAAATGCAAACATTCACTACGTAACAAAGCACATTAATTAGCCGTATTGATAACGTAAAACCGTTTTTATTCTTTTTTTAATAGAAGTAATAAGTTCCTGGCAGTTGTAAACCACATATAATTGTTTCAGAGTAAATCGGTTTAAAATGTCAACAGTTTATGGCACCACTTGCACTTTTATGATTTCCGATGTGAAACCATCTGAGCACATCACGTGGCTCAAGAATAAAGTGCTTACGGTAGATAATGTTTAGTGTTTAGCATTTACCAAATGATTAGGATTTGGGAGATGGGAGGACCATGAATTCCATTTACTTTTGTTTTGATCTCCTGGCTCTACGTCCTCACTTCGACTCTCCTCCACCACCTGCGACATGCCAAAGCCACATAAGCTGACACGTATGTAGAGGGAAAGTTTGTTTCTTTTGGTGTGATAGTAGATTCTTGAAAAATTGCCTTCAGGATATCTCTTTCCGTGAACATTATTATCAGCATTCGTAGCATTTACCCTTGCCAGCAGAAGGGTTTCCGCTACCAATGTGGAAATCTGAAATAATTTCCGTTAGCATATGCTGAATCCATTTTGGTTGTTGCATTCATTTTGTTAGCTATCTAATTCTTCCATCTTCACTGTTGCTTGCCCTTCTATTCTGCTTGAGTCATCAGCTTTAGTTAACTCCTTCTGTACTTGGCCAAAGCAATGTATGTGCTGAGCAAAGGCCTGTAGCTGCTGAAATACACCTGGTTGAAGATGTCACTGTCAACTATTTTCTGCTGTTGTAAACAGTTCTGTTCCCCCTCCCACTTTGCTGACTAAGTGATCTCCCATCTGCTAACGTTTATCGGTAACTATTCCTGTGTACGCCTGTACCTTCTATTTGTATCTACATGCTTACTCTGCAACAAAGTGTGCATGTAAGCATCATGGTCTGTGTATTCAATGTAGTACCTCCTGGAACACTTGAGGGTGTTGTATGGGCGTGGTCCCACTCATGAGTGATTAATAAACTTGTTATTTGAATTCCAGCTTCAGTGCCAATCTCTATTTTGTTGGTCTATGGACCCATGGACAGAGAAGGGTGACCCCTGCACCGGTGTGCCTATTAAAAGGCACATTTCCACACCAGGAAAGAGTTGCTTAATGTATCAAGCTGCTGGAGTAGCGGCAGACCTGTGCACCGTAGCACACATTGCTTAGAATTACCATGATGGAATATAAGGTCCATGTGTCCTAGAAATCAATTCTACCATATTTGATATACTAGGAAAACACTGCATATGATTGGACCACAGTATGCCATCACAGTGACCATGCATCCTCTACGTCAATAAGCCTACCTGAGGGTATCCACCAATCACTTAGCAGTAAAAAGCTGCATTAGAAGTCTGGGGAAGGATTGTTTCCATAGCCCAGTATTCTTCAAGCTAATATCGTTACTTCAGTATGGATTATAAACGTTTAGATGCTTTATACTATTATAGTTGTCTGCCAAGCTTAAAAACACAACATAAATATTTTAGTCCCTTCTTGGTTAGAATTTTGACTTACAGAAGATGTACAATCTTTCATTTGAGGCCGTCTAGGAAGTGTTTGGGCCTTGATAGCGGTCCTTATGATGCTTCATAAATCAAACCTGTACCTCTTATGCCCCTGATTGACCGCTGATAGCTTTTAAGTTTGTCTCTTTTCCCAGTAGTACATCCTAGATGATTATTCTGATGCATAGGCGGTCAGATTCGATTTCTTATCGACCAATCTGACATTAAATTCCTTTAAGATAATCTTTCGAGTACTAGTGACCAGGATCCAAGGCTGGACCAAAGAAAGAAATATCATGGCAGATAACCTGTGTAGAACTATGTCCTAACCCATACATGTCTATTGAAAATTAAAGATTTCATTTTCAAAGGTGCGTCCGAGCTAGCATACATGGATTTTAGTACACTGATTTTTATCGCACGTTTTGTACAGATTAATAGACAAACCCTACAATTAGGTGAATTGCTTGGTGCTGATGCACAATCTTGTGGCAAAGCATACACATTTTAGGGCTTCTCCCATGGTGTGAAAGATGGGTGTATTGCTGGTTTAGCCTTTGAAAGGGTTGTGAGTTAAGGCAATGTTTTGGCCCCACTCGTTTTGTTGAAGATTAATGACTTACAAGCAGACATAATGGATGCAGCCAGGAATTCTCCCAGGGTAGGTTAAATATTTATTCTTCTTCTTTTGTATGCAAATGATGATGCTGTAATGGTTTCCAGGATGGCAAATCGTCTGCAAGCTCGGATTATCAGTTAGGTTCTCTATGTTGATTGCTTGGATCTGTCTACTATCTACTGATCCTTGAAATAATGTCCGTGAGAAACGATAATTTTTAGAGTGTGTGTGGGCTCATTTACTATCACAGGAGTTATTCGTTGCTTCTATCCAGAACCTGTGCTAAATACTTTACTTTAGGTAGTCTATTCATAGTGGAGATAGCTGTGGTCTGGAAGATGTTGTTTTGAGGTCAGGCACAGATGGTACACGTCCTTGTTGGTACAGGCCCTGACAATAACTTTCACCTAGGTGATAAATTTGCTCAACCCTACCAGGATGATAATGGGTAAAATTACTTACAGGAGATTAGTGGCCTCGATACAGGCCCTGAAACAGGCCTCAACCCCCCCCCCCCCCCTTGACTGGCCGCAGAGGAATCCGCTTCCTGCCCCGTGGTAATGCGTAGGGCTGCAGAAGTACTTGACCTTCAGCTCCCCATTTTGGAGGTTAAGACCAACTTTTTGACAGAAGTCCTCCAACCGGCGCAAATATACTCGTAGCCCCTTTTTCTATTGAATGAGTCGGTGGGGAATACATTTTTTGGGGGCTTTAGCCAAATCTTCTACTAGCCTCCCAGTCAAACAACAAATTGCCAGGCACCATCTCATGCTTTTCTCTTGTATCACCCTTCCCCCGAAAGTGTAATGGTGCAAGCCTCCATGAATAGTTCTAATCCCCTACACCTTCCCTACCACTCGCCTATTTTCACCCTCTGCCCCACCAATAGGGAATCTGAGTGGATGGAAACTATTGGGAAACAAGTGTTTTCCTCTACCAGTCTGACTCTCCGATCAGTTAATGCCAGCTTCTTGATGTGACAAAATACCCATGACCTTTGGCACTCTGTGGCCCAAGTCCTATTTGCTCCGCCTGAAGATCTTCAACCTGTTCTCGCTCCAGCAATTCTAGACAGTCATGATGTGGCCAAGTTCGTGTAAGCCATCAACACCAGGGTTGCCATTTTGCGGCCTTGTGTGGCTATGACCGGCTGGTTTTGCAGGCAATGTCCAGCCCTCCCTGATGGACATGCTGTAGGAAGCTGGCTCTGCGTATACCAAATCAAAATAAGGTATCGTGTGCGCAGAGTCCTTGGATCCGCAGAGGTATAGCAGAGGCTAAATTAGATAATCACTAGCATCTCTATTTGTGGTAGTATGGTCGAGCAGTTAGGCTTATCAGGAGGGTGTGTTAAGCATTTATTGTATTCCCTCAATTAAGGCTGATGTCAGAGACCAATTCCAGACCAATTAGATAATTATAAACAAGCATTTGCAATGCAATAGGTCTCGCATTAGGAAAGTTTGAGCTATTGGTCTTGTAAATGACACATTTTTTATTTATGTGTTGGTTTTAAAAATAGCGAAATTAATAGCTTTGTCATTTACAATGCCAATACTTTTATCTTTTGCAAATGTGACACCTATAGCATTTGTAATGCACCATGTTTTGTATTTACGTGACTTAGATGCATTGATATTACAAATAACAATGGCTATTAATTTTTTTAAATAATTATTACTTAAATTAAAAGTTATTGTAATTTATAATGGCAATAGCTTAAACTTTTGTAAATAACTTTTGTGAAGATTTTGTTCAATGTATTTTATTGTGACGAAAATCCAAGAACACAAGTGAAATATTAACATCTTTTTGTGACATTTGTAATAAAGCATGAAACATTGAAAGAACATATTTGAACCAGTTATTGTTGAAAGGTTGCACAGATTGATACTGTGGTGGCGACGAGTGATGCTGTGGCGTTCAGTGATGCTGTGGTAGCGCATAGTGATGCTGTGGTGCCCCTGAGTGACGCTGTGGTGCCACTGAGTGACGCTGTGGTGCCCCTGACTGATGCTGTGGTGGTGCCATAGATAGAGTGGGGACGATAAATAGCTAGAAGGAGGGCGATAGATAGCTAGAAGGAGGGCGATAGATAGCTAGAAGGAGGGCGATAGATAGCTAGACGGAGGGCGATAGATAGCTAGACGGAGGGCGATAGATAGCTAGACGGAGGGCGATAGATAGCTAGAAGGAGGGCGATAGATAGATAGAACGACGGCGATAGATAGAACGAGGGCGATAGATAGATAGAACGAGGGCGATAGATAGAACGAGGGCGATAGATAGAACGAGGGCGATAGATAGAGTGAGGGCGATAGAGTGAGGGCGATAGAGTGAGGGCGATAGAGTGAGGGCGATAGAGTGAGGGCGATAGAGTGAGGGCGATAGAGTGAGGGCGATAGAGTGAGGGCGATAGAGTGAGGGCGATAGAGTGAGGGCGATAGAGTGAGGGCGATAGAGTGAGGGCGATAGAGTGAGGGCGATAGAGTGAGGGCGATAGAGTGAGGGCGATAGAGTGAGGGCGATAGAGTGAGGGCGATAGAGTGAGGGCGATAGAGTGAGGGCGATAGAGTGAGGGCGATAGAGTGAGGGCGATAGAGTGAGGGCGATAGAGTGAGGGCGATAGAGTGAGGGCGATAGAGTGAGGGCGATAGAGTGAGGGCGATAGAGTGAGGGCGATAGAGTGAGGGCGATAGAGTGAGGGCGATAGAGTGAGGGCGATAGATAGAGTGAGGGCGATAGATAGAGTGAGGGCAATAGAGTGAGGGCGATAGATAGAGTGAGGGCGATAGATAGAGTGAGGGCGATAGAGTGAGGGCGATAGAGTGAGGGCGATAGAGTGAGGGCGATAGAGTGAGGGCGATAGAGTGAGGGCGATAGAGTGAGGGCGATAGAGTGAGGGCGATAGATAGAGTGAGGGCGATAGAAAGAGTGAGGGCGATAGAAAGAGTGAGGGCGATAGATAGAAAGAGTGAGGGCGATAGATAGAAAGAGTGAGGGCGATAGATAGAAAGAGTGAGGGCGATAGATAGAAAGAGTGAGGGCGATAGATAGAAAGAGTGAGGGCGATAGATAGATAGAGTGAGGGCGATAGATAGATAGAGTGAGGGCGATAGAGTGAGGGCGATAGATAGATAGAGTCAGGGCGATAGATAGATAGAGTGAGGGCGATAGATAGATAGAGTGAGGGCGATAGATAGATAGAGTGAGGGCGATAGATAGATAGAGTGAGGGCGATAGATAGATAGAGTGAGGGCGATAGATAGAGTGAGGGCGATAGATAGAGTGAGGGCGATAGAAAGAGTGAGGGCGATAGATAGATAGAAAGAGTGAGGGCGATAGATAGATAGAAAGAGTGAGGGCGATAGATAGATAGAAAGAGTGAGGGCGATAGATAGAAAGAGTGAGGGCGATAGATAGATAGAGTGAGGGCGATAGATAGATAGAGTGAGGGCGATAGATAGATAGAGTGAGGGCGATAGATAGATAGAGTGAGGGCGATAGAGTGAGGGCGATAGATAGATAGAGTCAGGGCGATAGATAGATAGAGTGAGGGCGATAGATAGATAGAGTGAGGGCGATAGATAGATAGAGTGAGGGCGATAGATAGATAGAGTGAGGGCGATAGATAGATAGAGTGAGGGCGATAGATAGAGTGAGGGCGATAGATAGAGTGAGGGCGATAGAAAGAGTGAGGGCGATAGATAGATAGAAAGAGTGAGGGCGATAGATAGATAGAAAGAGTGAGGGCGATAGATAGATAGAAAGAGTGAGGGCGATAGATAGAAAGAGTGAGGGCGATAGATAGAAAGAGTGAGGGCGATAGATAGAAAGAGTGAGGGCGATAGATAGAAAGAGTGAGGGCGATAGATAGAAAGAGTGAGGGCGATAGATAGAAAGAGTGAGGGCGATAGATAGATAGAGTGAGGGCGATAGATAGAGTGAGGGCGATAGATAGATAGAGTGAGGGCGATAGATAGAGTAAGGGCGATAGATAGATGTGTGTGTGTATGGTTGTGTGTGGTTGTATGTGTGTGTGGTTGGGTGTGGTTGGGTGTGGTTGTGGTTGGGTGTGGTTGTGTGTGTGGTTGTATGTGTGTGTGCGTGGTTGTATGTGTGTGTGCGTGGTTGTATGTGTGTGTGCGTGGTTGTATGTATGTGTGCGGTTACAGAAGGATGTATGTGGAAGAGAGCAGCAGATAAGCACAGCAGAAGAGAACAGGGAGTTAGAGAAGGAGGTGGTGGAAGGGAACAGCAGATCAGCACGGGAGAAGAGAACAGGGAGTTGGAGAAGGGGCGGGTGGAAGAGAGCAGCAGATCAGCACGGGAGAAAAGATCATGGAGTTAAGGGAGGCGGGGTGGAAGAGAGCAGCAGATCAGCACAGGAGAAGAGAACAGGGAGTTAAAGAAGGAGGCAGGTGGAAGAGAACAGCAGATCGGCACAGGAGAAGAGAACAGGGAGTTAGAGAAAGAGGCGGGAGGAAGAGAACAGCAGATCCGCACAAGAGAAGAGAAGAGAACAGGGAGTTAAAGAAGGTGGTGGGGTGGAAGAGAACAGCAGATCGGCACAGGAGAAGAGAAGAGAAGAGGGAGCTAGAGAAGGAGGCGGTGGAAGAGAGCAGCAGATCAGTACGGGAGAATAGAAGAGAACAGGGAATTAGAGAAGGTGGTGGGAGGAAGAGAGCAGCAGATCAGCACAGCAAAAGATAACAGGGAGTTTAAGAAGGAGGTGGGGTGGAAGAGAGCAGCAGAACAGCACAAGAGAAGAGAACAGGGAGGTAGAGAAGGAGGTGGGGTGGAAGAGAACAGCAGATCAGCACAGGAGAAGAGAACAGGGAATTAAAGAAGAAGGAGGAGGAGTGGAAGAGAACAGCAGATCGGCACAGGAGAACAGAACCCGGAGTTACAAAAGGAGGCGGTGGAAAAGAACAGCAGATCAGTACAGGAGAAGAGAACGGAGTTAGAGAAGGAGTCGGGGTGAAAGAGAAGAGCAGATCAGCACCGGAGAAGAGAAAAGGGAGTTGGAGAAGGAGGCGGATGGAAGAGAGCAAAAAGATCATCACAAGAGAAGGCAACAAGGAGTTAAAGAAGGAGACGAGGTGGAAGAGAGTAGCAGATCAGCACAGGAGAAGAGACCAGGGAGTTAAAGAAGAAGGTAGGGTGGAAGAGAGCAGCAGATCAGCACAGGAGAAGAGAACAGGGAGTTACAGAAGGAGGCGGTGGAAAAGAACAGCAGATCAGTACAGGAGAAGAGAACAGGGAGTTAGAGAAGGAGTTGGGGTGGACAAGAGCAGCAGATCAGCAGAGGAGAAGTGACCAGGGAGTTAAAGAAGGAGGCGGGTGGAAGAGAGCAGTAGATTAGCACATGAGAAGAGAACAGGGAGTTAAAGAAGGAGGTGGGGTGGAAGAGAGCAGCAGAGCAGCACAGCAAAAGAGAACAGGGAGTTAAAGAAGGAGGCGGGTAGAAGAGAGCAGCAGATCAGCTCGGGAGAAGAGAACAGGGAGTTGGAGAAGGAGGTGGGTGGAAGAGAGCAGCATAACAGCACAGCAGAAGAGAACATGGAGTTAGAGAAAGAGGCGAGTGGAAGAGAACAGCAGATTAGCGCAGGAGAAGAAAACTGGGAGTTAAAGAAGGAGGCGGTTGGAAGAGAGCAGCAGATCAGCACAGCAAAAGAGAACAGGGAGTTAAAGAAGGAGGCGGGTAGAAGAGAACAGCAGATTAGCGCAGGAGAAGAAAACAGGGAGTTAGAGAAGGAGGTGGGTGGAAGGGAGGGCCATAGAGGGAGGGAGGGCGATAGATAGAGGGAGGGAGGGCGATAGAGGGAGGGAGGACGATAGATAGAGGGAGGGAAGGCGATAGATAGAGGGAGGGCGATAGATAGATAGAGGGATGGCGATGGATAGAGGGACGGCGATAGATAGAGGGCGGGCAATAGATAGAGGGAGGGAGGGCGATATATGGATAGAGGGAGGGAGGGCGATATATAGCTCGAGGGAGGGAGGGCGATATATAGATAGAGGGAGGGAGGGAGATAGATAGAGGGAGGGGGATAGATAGAGGGAGGGGGATAGATAGAGGGAGGGGGATAGATAGAGGGAGGGCGATAGATAGAGGGAGGGCGATAGAGGGAGGGAGGGCGATATATAGATAGAGGGAGGGAGGGTGATAGATAGATAGAGTGAGGGAGTGAGGGCGGTAGAGTGAGTGAGGGCGGTAGAGTGGTAGAGTGAGGGTGGTAGAGTGAGGGCGGTAGAGTGGTAGAGTGAGGGCAGTAGAGTGGTAGAGAGAGGGTGGTAGAGCGGTAGCGTGAGGGCGGTAGCGTGAGGGCGGTAGTGTGAGGGCGGTAGAGTGGTAGAGTGGTGAGGGTGTGTGAGAGGGTGAGGGTGTGAGAGAGGGTGAGGGTGTGAGAGAGGGTGAGGGTGTGTGGGGGAGATGGAGGGTGAGGGTGTGTAAGGGTGAGGGTGTGTAAGGGTGAGGGGGTGTAAGGGTGAGGGGGTGTCAGGGTGAGGGGGTGTGTGAGGGTGAGGGGGTATGAGGGTGATGGGGTGTGTGAGGGTGAGGGGGTGTGAGGGTTAGGGTGAGGGGGTGTATGGGTGAGGATGAGGGTGTGTGTGGGTGAGGATGAGGGTGTGTGTGGGTGAGGATGAGGGTGTGTGTGGGTGAGGATGAGGGTGTGTGTGGGTTAGGATGACGGTGTGTGGGTTAGGATGACGGTGTGTGGGTGAGGATGACGGTGTGTGGGTGAGGATGACGGTGTGTGGGTGAGGATGACGGTGTGTGGGTGAGGATGACGGTGTGTGGGTGAGGATGACGGTGTGTGGGTGAGGATGACGGGGTGAGGATGAAGGTGGGTGAGGATGAAGGTGGGTGAGGATGAAGGTGGGTGAGGATGAAGGTGGGTGAGGATGAAGGTGGGTGAGGATGAAGGTGGGTGAGGATGAAGGTGGGTGAGGATGAGGGTGTGTTGGTGAGGATGAGGGTGTGTTGGTGAGGATGAGGGTGTGTGGGTGAGGATGAGGGTGTGTGGGTGAGGATGAGGGTGTGTGGGTGAGGATGAGGGTGTGTGGGTGAGGATGAGGGTGTGTGGGTGAGGATGAGGGTGTGAGGATGTGGGGGTGAGGGTGTGTGCGAGGGTGAGGGTGTGTGTGGGGGTGAGGGGGTGAGAGGGGGTGTGAGGGTGAGGATGAGGGTGTGTATGGGTGAGGATGAGGGTGTGTATGGGTGAGGATGAGGGTGTGTGTGGGTGAGGATGAGGGTGTGTGTGGGTGAGGATGAGGGTGTGTGTGGGTGAAGATGACGGTGTGTGGGTGAGGATGACGGTGTGTGGGTGAGGATGAGGGTGTGAGGGTGAGGATGAAGGTGGGTGAAGATGAAGGTGGGTGAGGATGAGGGTGGGTGAGGATGAGGGTGGGTGAGGATGAGGGTGGGTGAGGATGAGGGTGGGTAAGGATGAGGGTGTGTGTGGGTGAGGATGAGGGTGTGTGTGGGTGAGGATGAGGGTGTGTGGGTGAGGATGAGGGTGTGTGGGTGAGGATGAGGGTGTGAGGATGAGGGTGTGAGGCTGAGGCTGATGGTGTGTGGGTGAGGAGGATGGTGTGTGGGTGAGGATGAGGGTATGTGAGGATGAGGGTGTGTGAGGATGAGGGTGTGTGAGGATGAGGGTGTGTGAGGATGAGGGTGGGTGAGGATGAGGGTGGGTGAGGATGAGGGTGGGTGAGGATGAGGGTGGGTAAGGATGAGGGTGTGTGTGTGTGTGTGGGTGAGGATGAGGGTGTGTGTGGGTGAGGATGAGGGTGTGTGTGGGTGAGGATGAGGGTGTGTGGGTGAGGATGAGGGTGTGTGGGTGAGGATGAGGGTGTGAGGATGAGGGTGGGTGAGGATGAGGGTGGGTGAGGATGAGGGTGGGTGAGGATGAGGGTGGGTGAGGATGAGGGTGGGTGAGGATGAGGGTGTGGATGAGGGTGTGAGGGTGTGTGAGGATGAGGGTGGGTGAGGATGAGGGTGGGTGAGGATGAGGGTGGGTAAGGATGAGGGTGTGTGGGTGAGGATGAGGGTGTGTGTGGGTGAGGATGAGGGTGTGTGTGGGTGAGGATGAGGGTGTGTGGGTGAGGATGAGGGTGTGTGTGGGTGAGGATGAGGGTGTGTGTGGGTTGGGTGAGGATGACGGTGTGTGTGTGGGTTGGGTGAGGATGACGGTGTGTGGGTGAGGATGAGGGTGTGAGGGTGAGGATGAAGGTGTGTGGGTGAGGATGAGGGTGTGTGTGGGTGAGGATGAGGGTGTGTGTGGGTGAGGATGAGGGTGTGTGGGTGAGGATGAGGGTGTGAGGATGAGGGTGTGAGGGTGAGGATGATGGTGTGTGGGTGAGGAGGATGGTGTGTGGGTGAGGATGATGGTGTGTGGGTGAGGATGAGTGTGTGTGAGGGTGAGGATGAGGGTGTGTGAGGGTGAGGATGAGGTGTGTGAGGGTCAGAGGGGGTGAGAGGGGGTGTGAGGGTGAGGATGAGGGTGTGTGGGTGAGGATGAGGGTGTGTATGGGTGAGGATGAGGGTGTGTGTGGGTGAGGATGAGGGTGTGTGTGGGTGAGGATGAGGGTGTGTGTGGGTTGGGTGAGGATGACGGTGTGTGTGGGTTGGGTGAGGATGACGGTGTGTGGGTGAGGATGAGGGTGTGAGGGTGAGGATGAAGGTGTGTGGGTGAGGATGAGGGTGTGTGTGGGTGAGGATGAGGGTGTGTGTGGGTTGGGTGAGGATGACGGTGTGTGGGTGAGGATGAGGGTGTGAGGGTGAGGATGAGGGTGGGTGAGGATGAGGGTGGGTGAGGATGAGGGTGGGTGAGGATGAGGGTGGGTAAGGATGAGGGTGTGTGTGGGTGAGGATGAGGGTGTGTGTGGGTGAGGATGAGGGTGTGTGTGGGTGAGGATGAGGGTGTGTGGGTGAGGATGAGGGTGTGTGGGTGAGGATGAGGGTGTGTGGGTGAGGATGAGGGTGTGGGTGAGGATGAGGGTGTGAGGATGAGGGTGGGTGAGGATGAGGGTGGGTGAGGATGAGGGTGGGTGAGGATGAGGGTGGGTAAGGATGAGGGTGGGTGAGGATGAGGATGAGGGTGTGAGGATGAGGGTGTGAGGATGAGGGTGTGTGAGGATGAGGGTGGGTGAGGATGAGGGTGGGTGAGGATGAGGGTGGGTGAGGATGAGGGTGGGTGAGGATGAGGGTGGGTGAGGATGAGGGTGGGTAAGGATGAGGGTGTGTGTGGGTGAGGATGAGGGTGTGTGTGGGTGAGGATGAGGGTGTGTGTGGGTGAGGATGAGGGTGTGTGGGTGAGGATGAGGGTGTGTGGGTGAGGATGAGGGTGTGAGGATGAGGGTGTGAGGGTGAGGATGATGGTGTGTGGGTGAGGAGGATGGTGTGTGGGTGAGGATGAGTGTGTGTGAGGGTGAGGATGAGGGTGTGTGAGGGTGAGGATGAGGTGTGTGAGGGTCAGAGGGTGTGTGAGGGTGAGGGGGTGAGAGGGGGTGTGAGGGTGAGGATGAGGGTGTGTGGGTGAGGATGAGGGTGTGTATGGGTGAGGATGAGGGTGTGTGTGGGTGAGGATGAGGGTGTGTGTGGGTGAGGATGAGGGTGTGTGTGGGTTGGGTGAGGATGACGGTGTGTGTGGGTTGGGTGAGGATGACGGTGTGTGGGTGAGGATGAGGGTGTGAGGGTGAGGATGAAGGTGTGTGGGTGAGGATGAGGGTGTGTGTGGGTGAGGATGAGGGTGTGTGTGGGTTGGGTGAGGATGACGGTGTGTGGGTGAGGATGAGGGTGTGAGGGTGAGGATGAGTGTGTGGGTGAGGATGAGGGTGTGAGGATGAGGGTGTGTGGGTGAGGATGATGGTATGTGGGTGAGGAGGATGAGTGTGTGTGGGTGAGGATGATGGTGTGTGTGGGTGAGGATGAGTGTGTGTGGGTGAGGATGATGGTGTGTGTGGGTGAGGATGAGTGTGTGTGAGGATGAGGGTGTGTGAGGGTGAGGATGTGTCTGAGGGTCAGCGGGTGTGTGAGGGGGTGTGTGAGGGGGTGTGTGAGGTTGAGAGGGTGAGTAAGGGTGAGAGGGTGGGTAAGGGTGAGTGAGGGTGTGTGTCAGGGTGAGGGTGTGTGAGGGTGAGGGGATGTGAGGGAGGGTAAGGGGATGGGAGGGTGTGAGGGGGTGTGAGCGTGAGAGGGTGTGTGAGGGTGGGGGTGTGAGGGTGGGTGGGGGTGTGAGAGTGTGTGAGGGTGAGGGGGTGTGTGAGGGTGAGAGGGTGAAAGGGTGTGTGAGGGTGAAAGGGTGTGAGAGGGTGAGCGGGTGAGGGAGCGTATGGGGGTATGGGAGGGTTAGGGGATGGGAGGGTGAGGGGGTGAGAGGGTGTGTGAGGGTGAGCGGGAGAGAGTGGGCTAAGGGGGCGGAAGAAACGTCTGCAGGGGAACAGAGACAGAAGAGAGATGCACGGAGACAAAGGGGCTGAGAGGAAAGGGCGAACGGGGGAGGCAGAATCGGACGTGGGAAGAGAAGCAACAAAGAGCGGGGGACATGGGTGGGACATGGAAAGCAGCAAAGAAGGCGGGTAGCAGGCGAATGGTGGTGCACGATGTGCAGTGGGGGCGGAGGAGCGGCAGCCTTTGAAGTGTCTGATGCGAGGCACAGACAAATGGTGGTGTGACGTGTGCATGCGGGGGGCGGCAGCCTTTAAAGTGTCTGATGCAAATTCTGATAACCCCGTCCCTCCTCTCCAAAGTTCTTCAGTGCTCTGTTGAAATATTTGTAAATGCACAGTGTGGGAGTAAAGGAAATCTAGGAGCGCAAGCCGGGCAAGTGTGCACTTGTAACTGGTGTAGTGCTTAGTGAGGTGTGTGTCAACAGCAGCACTGTGTGTGTGGGGGAATGCAAGCGCCTATAGGTCATTGAACTTGCATTGCTGCTAGTGCGGCATATGGAATGGCCTCTAGCCGCTTGTATGAACAGGGTGCTGGGGAGAGGTCTCGCTCATGGTACTGTAAGCACTTATATGATGATTGTGTGATGCTGATAAGTAATTTGTTAGCACTGCATACTGAATGGCCTCTAGGCGCCTGCATGAACAGGATGCTGGTGAGAAGTAGTGATTTATTTGCAGTGCAGTCTCAATGCACCGTAGGCACTTGTATGGTAAGCGTATGATGTTGAGAAGTACCGAATGATTAGCACTGCATTTTGAAAGGCCTCTTGGCTCAGGCAAAGCGGCGATGATCCTGCAGGAAAAATATGTAAAATCCCTGCCGAAAGGAAAGGAGACCAGAAGCGAGGGGGAAAGAGGGGGGGGCTGTGGCGAATGGAAGGAAGTGACAGAGAAGGCGAGGGCCTGAGGCAGCAGAAAGGAAGGAGGAGAAAAGAAGATGGAAAGGAGTAAGGAACAGAGGAAGGCTAATGGAGGGAGACAGGAGTAATGCAGTGCCTAATTTGTAAAAAAAAGAAAAAAAAAGCAAGCGCGCAAAAGATGTATTGTTTCAATTGGCACGCACCGCTCTTGCCATCATCAGGCAAAGCGGTGATGATCCTGCAGGAAAAATATGTAAAATGCCTGCTGAAAGGAGACGAGAAGCGAGGTGGAGAGGGGGGGGGGGGGGCTGTGGCGAACGGAAGGAAGTGACAGGGAAGCTGAGGCAGCAGAAAGGAAGGAGGAGTAAAGAAGATGGAAAGGAGTAAGGAACAGAGGAAGGCTAATGTAGGGAGACAGGAATAATGCAGTGCCTAATTTGTAAAAAGAAAACAAGCGCATGCTAAAGATGTATTGATACAATTGGTATGCGCCACTCTTGCCATCATCAGGCAAAGCGGCGATGATCCTGCAGGAAAAATATGTAAAATGCCTGCTGAAAGGAGATCAGAAGCGATGTGGAGAAAGAGGGTGGGGTCCTATGGCGAATGGAAGGAAGTGATAGGGAAGGCGAGGACCTGAGGTAGCAGAAAGGAAGGAGGAGAAAAGAAGATGGAAAGGAGTAAGGAACAGATGAAGGCTAATGGAGGGAGACAGGAGTAATGCAGTGCTTACTTTGTAAAACAAGCTCTCGGCATTGTTGTGGAGGGGGAGCGGGGGAGCGGAGCAGGAGCGCATTCCTTTGAAGTCTGATGCGGCGGGCTGGGGAGCGGCAGCTTTGAAGTCTGATGCCAGGCACAGACAAATGGTGGTTTGCGACGTGGCTGGTTTGTGCACGTGCATAGGTCACATGAACTGTGGCTAATCCGCCGTTTTGGCAGACTTTTCGGACCGCTTACTAGAAATCTCGACAAACAAGCATTGCTAAAGCAATGCTTTAGGTCGAGACCTAAAAAGGTATAATTATAGTTTTATTTCTCAAACCAAGCAGGACTTGTTACAGGTTGGTAATAAGTACTTTTAAATGCACGACTGTTCAAGGAAATGCAGTTGTTCTTGTAATTGTAACAGTTACAGGTTGAAATCACTTTTCAGAATACTTGGCATGACACAGTAAATACTCTTTGATTACTTTTGGATTAGGTTACAATAGTGCTCACTTTTCCCCATTAGCAGTTCTACATAGAACACTTTCTAGACCCAAAATCTCATAGTATGTGTCTCTGTGGAATAAAAATGCTTATCGAACTTGGAGGGAGAACCACTGATTCTTCACGGGTTGGTGAGCAGTAATATTGGATAGATGGGTTCTACTGATCACTTGCAAGGGCTACCCCTTACCCTTCCCTTCCTTTCTTCCCTGCTGCTCCTTCCACCATCCCTCCCTTCCTCCTCCTCCTCCAGTGACTGCCAGAGGACCATCTATCCATTTTGCGGAAGGAAGTGCAAGTCCTTTTGGGCAAAAAGGCTGTCGAGGGGGGGGCCAGAATTAGGATCCGATGGTTAACCCTTCTGGTGCCCAAGAAAGATGGAGGTCTGTGTCCTGTTTTAGACCTTCACCCGCTGAAGGCCTTCCTCCTAAATCATATATTCTAAATGCTCAAGCTAGCCCAAGTCTTATCTGCCCTGACCCTGGAACTGGGTGGTGGCATTGGATCTGAAGGATGCAGATTTCCATATATCCGTCCTACAGGCCCACCGGCACTAACTGCGGTTTGTAGTTGGACAGGAGCATTTTCAGTTTGCATTGTTCCCCTTCCGTCCCACTAGTGTGGCTCTTGTGTTCACGAAAGTGATTGCTGTGGAAGCACATCTTTGGAGGTCAAGGGTGGCAGTCTTCCCCTACAGTGATGACTGGCTGTTGAAGGGTGGCTCACCTCAGGCAGTCATCAACCACCTCCAGACTACAGGGAATCTCCTGTCATCCCGGAAGTTTACTATCAATGTGCCGAAGTCACATCTGTCTTCTTTTGAGTCACTCCCTTTCATCTGAGCCATTCTGAGCATGGTTCAATTTCGTGCCTTTCCCCTGAGAATGAGAGCCCAGGTCTTCAGGCTATGATCCCGATCTTTCAGCCTGGATCTTGGATTTCTCTGAGGTCAACTCCGAGACTACTGGGGTTGTTAACCTCCCACTTCCTTTTCGTCTAGCAAGCTAGGTGGAATATGCAGCCTCTGCAGTGGGATCTGAAGTCCCAATGGTCCCAACATCAAGAAAAGTTTTCTGACTACGTTCAGTTTTTGGAGGAGACTACGGGACACCTGCAGTAGTGGTTGCTTGTCTGCGATTGGGTCAGCGGCAGGCCCCTCTCTCTCTACCCCAACCAGAACTGACAGTGTTGATCAATACATCACTTCTGGGTTGGAGTGGCCATTTGGAAGAGGTGGAGATAAGAGGCCCCTGGTCTCTGGCAGCGTCTAGGCTCTACATCAATGTTCTGGAGCTAAACGCCATCCACTTGGCACCAAATTCCTTTCTTTCATCTATCAAGTGAAGGCTGGTGTAGGTGCTTACATACAACACCATTGCCTTGTGGTATTGCAACAAATGGGGGGGTGAGGTCACGGACTCTGCGCCAGGAGGTGCTGCCCTTCTGTAAAGAGCTGGACCACCAAGGAATTTTCCTGTGGGCTCTTGGACCTCCAGGCCGGATGAGCTCAGCCGTTGGAACGTAACAGATCATGAGTGGCAATTGCTGCAATCCATAAAAAATTCTTTGTAGGCAGGTCAAGTAGGTTTTAGGATTCTGTTTATTGTAGAAGATAAGTCTTTGTTATAGTTGTAATATAAATGTAATATCGGTGCCCCACCAGGAGCAGCCTTCTGCTGATCAGCCTGCTGTATCCAACTCATCACTCAGGCATACATAAGCAGTCCACGACATCACACACACAGGCTGAGCAGCAGCTATCATGGCAACCGGGGCGAGAATGCATTATACCTAATTCAGTATTTAACACACCTCGTGGTCGCGCAAGGCGTCTACTACAAATGGGGGGGAACCCTGGCTTGATCTACTTGCCACTGACGGGAATGCGCAACGTCCGCGCTTCTGCATGTTGGAAGTTTAGAAGGTGCATCTTGCTCGGAGACGTGTTCTGCCTCTGGTGGAACTCTGTAATCCTTTGTCTTCCTGTCGATACTATTCCTGCCCAGAGTTCTGAAAAAGATCAGGACTGACGGAGTCATCCTACTGGTTCTGGGCTGGGCATGGAGAGTATGATATCCAATACTCCTGACTTGAGCATATGGCCTCCATTTGGCTGCCCCTCCGGGAGGACCTGCTGTTGCAACAGAAGGGTAGTGTCCTACAGCCAGGCCTTCGCAACCTCTACCGTTGTGCTTGGAGATTGGGTGGTGACAGCTGAACACCTTCGACCTTCCGTCGGAGGCTATCTTGGTAGCCAGGCGTCCCTCGACGAAAAGTATATATGCCTGTCATTGGGACACATTTTTGGTTTGGTCCGGCACACATGAGATTAACCCTTCCAGGCCAAGTTATCTGACTTTTTGTTTGTTTTGTATTTTGCCAGCAAGGCTTTGCTTTGGGAGTTTAAGGGCTATCTCTGAGCAGTTTCAGCTTTCTTACGGTTGCCAGATCAGCCCTCCTTATTAAGTTACGACTTGTGATGCGATTTTTTGAAAAGGCTACAACATCGTTTTCCCCTGTTCTCCCATTGTAATGCCACAATGAGACCTTAATCTGGTACTCACTTGATGTGCACTCAGTTCAAGCTGCCTTACCGCTTCTTACTATTAAGACAGTGTTCCTCGTAGCCATCACCTTGGCATGGCATGTGAGTGAGCTTCAGGCTCTTTGTGCCAATCAATCATACACTACCTTCTTCCCAGACAAACTGGTTCTGCGGATGTGAGCATAATTTCTACCATAAGTTGTGATGCCATTCTAGGTCTGTCAAATGTATCACCCTGCCAGCGTTCTAGGCTCCACCTAAACTCTTTTCAGTAGGAGGAGAGGCTACATTGCTTGGATCCCAAAAGAGCACTCCGCTTTTATATTTATTATACCAAGGAACACTGGGTGGACAATCGGCTCTCTTTGGGGTTCTTGGGAAGGAAAAAAGGCAAAGCAGTGTAGAAGATGCTCTGCATTAAGATCTGCTACATATTTCCCAAAAAGTAGTATTCAGGAAGACTGCGTGCTCATTCTACAATGGCCAAGGCTGCTATCACTGCATTTGTACGTGAAGTCCCTGTCTTAGACCTATCCCATGCAGCTATATGGAGGTCCCTCAATATGTTCACAAATAACTTTTGACTGGACAGTCGAGTTTGCTGACAGGAGCATTTTGCCTGCTTATTCCTGCAGGATATTGTGCTCTGAGTCTAATCACTGACCCACCTCCATTATAGGTACTGCTTTAGTATCTATTCAAAGGGTAACGTATCTGCGGCTGGAATTTTCAATCAGAAGAACAAGTTACTTTCGGAAACGCTCTTTCAGGTAGAGAATCTATCTAGCCACAGATTCTTCACTGACTCTCCCATCCGCCCCACTAATAAGATCCCAAGTTTAGGAATCCTCACACTGGTCACAGCCAATTTGCCTTTGCGGCTCTGCATCTTGGAGTCTCCAAAGTAATGGATGTCAGCGTGCAGGTATACCGCCTATATAGGATCCACAGGTCCTTTATGTCGCAGAATGGCATCTATATGGAGTCCCATGTCGCCACCTGACTATGCACTGAGGTACTGCTGAAAAGTTTCTGCATCCCGTCTGACACCTGCTGAATAATCAAAAGATGGGGAATCTGCAGCTAGATATTCTCTAGCAGAAAGAGCATTACTGAAGTTAACTTACTTGCTCTTTGCAGCCATCTTTACAGAGAAAGTCTATTGAATAATCTCCTCCATCATACTCCTCAGATGACTGCAAACTGAATCGCAAAGCCCAGTGGTCGTAGTCATGCTTTGATACAGTCTCTGAGACGAAACTACTTCAAACTATACTGAAAGTCAAACCCTCAAGTCGCCTCTCCAAAGCATTGGCTGCAACGCTGAGCAAGTAAACGGCTATACATCTGATACTATACTGGACAGCCCAGATTAACTCCTCACTGATGTAAGGTGTCTGCCCTGACAGTTTGAAATTCAGCCAGGTCTCTCCCATCCTGAAATAGCCCAACACAGACACCAATTAACTGAACACCTTTCACCCGGTGTCAGCACACCCCTTCTTAGACAAGATTTTAGAAATTTGTGTAGCCTCTCAACATCTTTCCATATCCATCAGTCAACTGCCTTGATGTTTTTCAGTCCGTTTTTAGACAAGGTTGTAGCACACAAAATGCCTTTCTACGAACTGTGAATGATTCCCTCCCCTTCCTCGACTCTGACTCCTGCCTACTGGTGCATCTGTTACCTTCAATACAGTTAATTACCCTGCTCTGAAGAACAGTCCTGAAGTGGTGTCAATCCTATTTGTCTAACCATTCACAAATCTTGCATATAGGAGCCTGGTCTTGTACAAAACCACCTTTAAGCAAGGGGTTCCAGAGGGCTAGTGTCTTTCCCCAACTCTATTTAATCTGCACCTTGAACCATTAGGTGAGATTCTGAGAATTTCTGGAATTCTGTGTCTTCAATTTGCAGGTGATACGCAGATTTCTCTGAAAATCCCATCCACCCCGAAGACATCAGACTCCTCTCCATCCCTCTCGACAGGATGCATACTAAGCTGTCTAAACAGCACCTAAAACCCAATCCTACAAAAAATGTTATTCTTACTAATCTTAGCAAAAAAAACTAATGTATCTATCCTTCAATCCTTCCCTCTCCTGAACTGAAACCTTGACCATAGTGTAAAATGCCTAATCACTGAGCTTTACTCTTGATAATCATTTGGACCTTCGTGGGTAGGTCTTGGCCATGCAAAAAGAACAATTGATGGACAGAATGCATAACAATGTCATACATTCACCCCAGTACAGAGATTTGGGCCTAAAGCCATCATTTTTTTGCTCACCATGCCATTCCAGTTTAGACCCAGCCATATGCAAATCAGTCTTGACCCTGCGCCAAATGGGAGCAATCCAGTTCGAACTGCCAGGCCAGGTCCTCCCTGGACTGGAAACCAGCATCCTAGGACCGGTTTTGGGCTTTCAGCCCTCATCAGCCAGGATAGCTTGACTCCAGTGTCATGGAGAGCACAGGACTCACGTCTGAGCATACCCGTCCCACTCGGGGTGACAAATGCAAAAAGAACAAATGATGGACAGAATGCAGAACAATGTCATAGATTCACCCCAGTACAGAGATCTGGGCCTAAAGCTATTGTTTTCTTTGCTCACCATGCCATTCCAGTTTAGACCCAGCCATATGCAAATCAGTCTTGACTCTGCGCCCAATGGGAACAGTCCAGCCGGAACGTCCAGGCCAGGGCCTCCCTGGACTGGAAACAAGAATCCTAGGGCCGGTTTCGGGCTTTCAGCCAGGGTAGCTTGACTCCAGTGGCATGGAGAGCACGGGACTCCCGTCTGAGCTTTCCGTCCCACTCGGAGTGACAAATGCAAAAAGAACAATTGATGGACAAAACAACACTCCATCCATCTTCCCCTTTGGTTTCGCTTTGTTCGCCCTAAGTTGGCAAGGTATGCCCAGACGTGGGTCCCTTGCTCACTTTGCCACTGGATTCAAGACCCACACTGACTGACATGCTCATAACCTCGACATTATCTTGGACAGAAAACTCCCCATGAAAACCCGGATCAACGCAGTCTCATACGCCTGCTTCCTCACTCTTCGCAGGCTCTGAAAAATCTTCAAATGGCTCCCCATCAACACCAGAGATACTGTCACTCTAGCCCAGATTACCAGCCGCCTGAACTACGGCAACGTACTCTACGCAGAAATCACTGCTCACCTTCTGAAGAGACTGCAAACCATACAGAACTCTATGGCCAGACTCATCCTCCCCAAATGGATCCACATAACCCCTCCCCATAAGAAACTCCACTAGCTCCCCATACACAAGAGATGTCAATTCACGATGCTGATCCACACATACAAAGCCCTGAACATCCAAGGACTAGCCTACATCAACCACAGCCTGAACTTCTAGACCTCCAAACGCCTGCGCAACGCCTCCCTCTCCCTTGCGCACCCCTGCCCCCCCCCCCCCCTCCTGTAACTGCTATCACAACACTGGAGGGAACAGGAAATGAAATCGGCAAGTGAAGTTTAAAACACGGGTGGTAGTAGAGAAGGTTAAAGCTTTGGCTGTGTGAAAGAAGAAAATGAAGACGGTGCAGTAGGTAGGTGGGGGTTAATGACAGATTATTGAGGGGGCTGAGAGATAGGGAAGGATTGGAACGAACATAGAAAGAGTGAGTTGGTTTGACCGGGGGAAAGGAGATGAGACATTTGGATGCACATGTATTCAAATAGAGAACTGGGGGTGATGTAGGGGTGAACAGCATCGTAGAGAGGGATATTGTGCATAGTGATAAGATTGTTCAATAGGGAGGAGGAGTTGACTAACGGTTGTAGAGGAGGGAGGGCAGTAACAAAGCAGTGACAGAGTAAAAGGGTGAATAGAAAGTGAGGAGAGAGATCGTAGCCACCATACAAAAGAAGTTTTTGTTAAACATGTTGGTGATCATTAGAATAGACTGACTGTGTTTACTTTTAAAAGCTAATGAGCATGCATAAAAGTGTATGTATATAAGCAGGTTTATTTAAAAGCATGTCTGATTGTTGTTTACAGTTATCCCCTGACAAAGGACCTGTTGGGTCTGAAATGCATTGGGTTACAATAAACTACGCATAATGAACTTTGCTTCAGTACGTGTTATTGGATAAAGAGGTTCGGTTGGCCCGCCATAACATGAGAAACTCGGGAAATTGCACTACCTTGCGGGAGGAAAGCTAAATGGTTAAAATAGAAAATGAACATGGATTATATAAGGATTACATAAAGGTTGAAAAGAAAAATGGCTTAAAATATGGATGCAAATGCAAATATGCTGTCGCCACTGGTTCGGGCTTAAACTGGCCCCGTAGTTTTGATGTTGTTTGGTTCCATACGTGCTGTTGGGCTTGGCACGACAACAGTGAGCACGCAACAAGATTAAACTGCTGGATTAGAAGTGAAAGAATTAATAGAAAGAACTGGTGTGCAACCCGCTCCAAGATGTTGATATTGTCAATAACAATACCAATAGGTCAAAGTTGCAAAAATGCAAGACCTATTACATTGCAAAAGCTTGTTTTAAATTAGCTGTTCTACTAAGTTTTATACTGTGCAGTTTGTTTGCTTTCCAGAGTAGTTTGAAAAATTGCTATTTATTAGGTGTTTAATGATTTTGCATCTGCAATGTAATAAAGTCTGTTTACTCGGCATAGAGACACTGACAGCACTAATGCTAATCATATTACAGTATGTTAGTACTTATGCTCCTCAGCAGGGTTCTTGGACCTAAAATGAGACCGTATTAGTAATTTTCAAGTCTTCTATCTTTCTCTTTCCCATTTCCAAGCCCAACTCTCCTTAGCACAGTCTACCCCCCACCACCCCCCCCCCCCATCACCCATCTGGCCGTTTTTTAGGTTTCACCTGCACAGCACTTGCACTTTGTTTGTGGAATCTCTTGTATTTAAGATATTTTAAGAGTGCTCGTATCAGTTCCCGTCTCCAAATTACCAAAGTGTCCATCCGCTGTTGTGTGAAACTTTTTTTATATTTACTTTCGCTGACTGCCCGCTTGACAAAGCTGCATTACATTCCTGATCTTTTCAGTGTGTCGCCACAGAGGAGTATTCATTTGATCGCACTCTACATTTTATGTGGGCTTAAGTTTTGGATCTCTATTTTATGACTTAGTTTTAGTGTGCCTGCAGAAACCCTTGTGAAGATGTTGCATCATTCTCTCCCCATATTGTTACAACTGGACAACACTGCCATCTTCTGGTTATTTTTGTAATTAAATATAAAAATTGCTCTCGCATACATTTTCTCTTTAGGTTTTATGCTGCTTGGGTACTGAACCGAGTAGTCAGCTCGGATATCAAGTCGGATATCTTTGTTTTTAGGTTTCATCTGCACAAACCGCGTATTATTAATCACATAGGCGAAACCTAATGGATTTACCAATGCTTGTGTCCTACTACTTTTGCCCTTGCCTCCTCCTCCTCCTCTTATTCTACAATCCTCATGGCCTGCATTACCTGTTCCGTGAAGTCATATAGCGAGGCAATGACTTGCCCCATTTGCCCATTGTCTAACTGTGTCAGTGTATCATTATCATTGTGTAGCTGAGCAGTTTTCCTCTCGCGTATTCATGCCCACCCTTACCGCCCCCACCACATTACATGAGCTGACTTTCGGGTGTCAGAATGCCTACATGTCAAGTAGAAAAGTAAGAAAACCCAAAGTGTAGGAGTTGATAAGTGGGATGGTAGTATTCCTTCTCCAAAGATCTGTATATAATTAGCAAGTTGCATCTTCAATGCCAAATAACTAGAAATGGTTGTGTATAGCAAAACCGGAAATTAAAGTAATTCCAAATGATAATATTTAACTTTTTTATTTGCTTTTGTAACCAAAGATGTGGCTTCTCTCTGTTGTGATCTGCATCAATGCCCAAAATGCATGAGATGTGGGTAACCTAGTTTACCTGTAAAGAAATGCCCCAAAATCCTACACAAGTCATTTGTGTGGATATAAACTTCTTTGATTAAAAATAAAAAAATAAAAAATAAAACGAGTTTATGACTGTATGCATTACATAAAAATGCATTTAATACTGCCACACAAAATAAGCAAAAAGCAAAGTAGGATGATTACCCCAGTATTGGAACTTTCATAGATTCCCATGCTTTGTATCATTCCCCGTCGTCGGAGTGGGAGCCTCGGTAAAAAAAAAAATCATAATCATAGGCACAAAAGAGAAAACCAGGCCTAAGCCTCATCTCATTTTGTAGCATATCACCCTCTTTGTGTAAAAGAGCCCAAACTTTACGCAACAACCAATCAGAATAGCCTCACCACATAGAACCTTCCTGAGAGAGCCTCAGAGCCTCAGATTTTCTACCGCATGTTGTGCTAGCGAGTCTCCACTGAGCTCTGCTCAGTTTTCTTTCTTCAACTTTGTTGGGCTTGGCCTTTTCCTCCGAAATTTTTTGCTTTTGACCCCCTTGTCTAGAATGTCTCCCCCATGGTAACGATATTGTATAGGCAATGAGAGGTAAGAGTTGCCCTGTTTTAAAATGTAATGTCACGAAATGGCAGCCGGCGGAGTTGCGCGGCTCCCGTGGTGAAGAGGGAGCCCCGATGGTGCTGGTGAGTGCCCCCGCCCCAGAGTTAGGAGGCCGCCGTGAGAGAGGAGGGGGCATCGAGGCACGTGATCGGTGCCTGCCCCAACCCCCAGTCCAGCGTGCAAGTCCCCAAAGGCCTGCGGGAGAAGCACTAAGGCGTGCTAGAGGCCAGCGGGGCTCTCTTGAGGAGTGGAGAGCCCCGCGCGGGTAGTGGCGGCTGCTGACACTGAGGAGAGAGCTGCCTGACGTTTGCAGGGCTCCTGGTGGTGAGTGAGCCCTGCAGCCATTCTAGAAGTCCCGGGTCCCTGTGAGAGAGGAGGGGCCCTGGTGTAGCAGGAAGAGTGCCGGTGCCCGAGGAAGCAGCCCGGGGAGAGCCCCGCAACCTCTGCAGGAGGCGAGGAGACATCCCAAGGAGCCCGGTGAGTGGGGCCTTAACCGCATGCGCGCTGCGGCAATTTTCGCGCTACGCGGCTTTTTTCAAAAAGCCGCGTTAGATGACGAGCTCAGCTCGTCATCAGCGTGCGAGCGGCGCAACTGTCATCAGCGCCGAAGGGGTTAATCAAACTGTGT
This sequence comes from Lissotriton helveticus, assembly GCF_964261635.1. NCBI lineage: Eukaryota > Metazoa > Chordata > Amphibia > Caudata > Salamandridae > Lissotriton > Lissotriton helveticus. The sequence continues at coordinate 265,198,353 of NC_136062.1, forward strand.
GGGGGGGTGGGGAGGGCAACGGGGCACAGGGTCGGTGCTCGCCCCCCCCACTCTTCTGTTTGAAACCGGGACTGGGCCCTGTAGGCCCTGGAGGTACACACGAGACCCCCTAGACTGGGCAACACCCCACAGAGGACCCGGAGGGACTCTCCGCTGTCAGTAGCCGGCCGGGACTAATTGTCCCTACAGTGGACACGTCTATTTGGGGAGTCGGGTTGTGCTTCTGCCCCTGCTGAACCGCCCCCACTGTTTACATCGCAGGTAACCCGCTCTAACTTCCTCACTCTCATCTCCTAAAGAACTCTTTAGGATAGCAGATTCCCTTACCACCCTTCAGACCCCTGATCCGGTGATTGCCTCACAGGAGCTCTGTAACAATATTGCGTTGTTCTTCCAGACTAAGATCCTGGACATTTATACCGCTCTAGAGTTGCTGAAACCTGTCACCACCATGCCCGCTGTCCCGGCTGTCCTGGACCCTGTCCTTTCGGAGAAATCTCAGGTATGGTGCCTGGAATCCTTCCCTTCTCTCTCCTTACAGGATGCAGGGATACTTCTGAGTAATATGAAATCTGGCTCTCCTCTAGATGTCTGCCCGCTTAAGATCCTTAAGCAGTGTAGAAATTCTCTTTTACCCCCTCTTGTAGACATCATGAACAGGGCCATGAGCGAGGGCATTTTTCCCCAGCAGTGGAAGAATGCAGTAGTAAGACCTCTGCTTAAGAAACCCTCTCTTGACCCTGGGGTACTAAAGAATTTCCTTCCCATCTCACTGCTCCCAGCCCCCGCCAAGATGTTAGAAACCCATCTGAATAAACATCTTGCTGCCTTCGTAGAAAATTCTGGCTGTTTGGATCCTTCCCAGCATGGATTCAGGAGGGAACATAGTACAGAGTCTGCCCTCACCATAGTACTGGATAATATCCGTATGTGCGTGGATGGGGGACAGACCTCCCTCCTGATCCTCCTGGACCTTACAGCCGCCTTTGATACCCTTTCTCCCTCAGTGCTAACATCTCGCCTGAGGGAGATTGGTGTTCGGGGGGAGGCATTAGCTCTACTTACCTCTTTCCTCGATAAGCGAGAGCAAAGAGTGAAGCTGGGGAGGTTTCTATCTCCATCCCTGTCTGTGCAATGTGGGGGCCCTCAGGGGTCGGCGTTAAGTACGACCCTTTTCAATATCTATGTGACCCCCCTTGCCAGACTAATTCGGTCTTATGGGATGGAGGTAGTCTCCTATGCGGATGATACCCAGATCCTCGTCTCTCTCTCCCAGTCGGTTTCTCCGACTGCCTCCAACTTTAGATCTTGTATGGAGGCTGTCGGACAGTGGATGATTCACAATTCGCTGAAACTGAATGGGGAGAAGACTGAGGTGATGGTGTTCGGAGGTAAGGAGCAGGTTTGGTCAGCTGATTGGTGGCCGGATTCACTTGGAGCATGTCCTGTCCCGACGGCATCTGCTAAAAATCTTGGGGTAGTGATCGATCCTACCCTCAGTATGTGCCAACAGGTAAATAGGACAATTTCCACCTGCTGGGGCGTCCTTTGCATACTGAGGAGGATTAGGCACTATCTTTCGCAGCAGGCTAGGAAACAACTGGCAGTTGCTCTAGTGGGCTCTCGTCTGGACTACTGCAATGCGCTGTATGCGGGACTGAATAAAAGCCTGCTGCAGCGCTTGCAGGTGGTCCAGAACGCAGCGGCTAGATTTGCCCTGGACCTGCCTCGGGCCACCTCGGCCACTTTGGCCAGGAAACGGCTTTACTGGCTTCCTATGGAGGATCGTATCCTGTTTAAAACCCTGTGTCTGGTTTATAGGGCTCTGGCAAGAAACGGGTCTATAGGAATTGGGTCTATCCTGTCCTGTGATAGCCCTTGTCGGAACTTACGTTCCTCTAACAAGGCTCTCCTATCAATCCCGCGTATCCGAAAAGCTAGATGGGGAGGCAAAGCCTTTTCCAACCTGGCACCCAAGTGGTGGAATGTTCTTCCTATAGAACTTAGGGCCCTCCCTACTCTGCAGCTATTCAGAAAGGACCTGAAGACCCGTCTTTTTGTGCGCGCATATTTGTAGTCTGACCTGCCGTTTTTTGATTTATTTTGTTAGGCGCCTTGACACCTTACGGTTTTAGTTGCGCGTTATAAATTATTTTCATTCATTCAGGTGACGGTGCCCTATGGTAATGCAGCTATGTTAAGGTGCCTGGCATGGTAATGTTGCCCCTGCTGGTATGATTAGGCCCATGAATTTATGGTGATTTGGGACCAATCTTAATGTGCTGTGGTGACATGCCTAATGTTATGCCTAAGCTAGGGGGATTGATGCCCCAGGTGCAATGGGATTCAGGCCTGGTTCATATGTTACGGCTCTTATGCTTATGGTGATGCCAATGTACTGCCTGATGTTTTTGTTGCAGGGTGGGGGCTAATGAGTTCCGCCCCCTAGGTCCTTTCCCTAAGGCTATAGCGCTGGGGTTCTGCATGACCTGTGGCTCTTGCGAAGGCATCCGAATGGTCCTAAGGATATACCCGCCTGTTATTAGATGCTGGGAGGCCATGATGCTTCTCCTTACAGGGGTTTATGCTTGATGTTGAATTTTTCCAATTACAGCCTACTACCAAGGATTAAGGCCTGCGCCACCTGCCCATGATTGGGTGTCCTGTGACTAATGTTACTGGAGCCCAGGTATACTGTTGTCTTACACCTGATGGTCGATTGTATGCTTTCGTGCCCACCGTGCAGGTGATTGTGCCTTTTCTTACAGGATTGGGCCTGGTGGGCCCCTATGCTGGCCTGACGTGTTACTCCAGGCCCCTTGTTATGCCCATGCTGATGAGCACGCCTTGCTGTTCTATTACAGGTGTTCCTGCTTGATGTTAATGCTGGGAGATTCCTATTCTTTTTGCAGGAGGCGCCAATGCCAGCTATTTTGGGTTATTGCCCCTAATGTTTGATTTTATGCATAATGGGCTCCCACGCCTAGTGTTTTCTTCCCTCAAATTGATGTCGCTGACGTTACATGCCAAGTGCTAACCTTTTCATATTTCAGCTGGACAATTTGGACTTATTTACCGTTTCAGCCTTGTTCCCAATTACCTTGTAAATAATCCCCCCTGGGTATATACTGCCCTGGCGCTCGCTAGCGCCTTGTTGTGATTACGGCCTATGTTATGTTTACCTTTGCAGGTTGGAGACAATAGAGAACTTATTATTTTTCCAACTCAAGCTGGTGTCGTGCCTCTTTTGTGGTGTGCCTGGTGAGTCGTATATGGGTACTGCGTGGATGTTTCACATGTCCTCTGAAGTTTGGCCTGCCCGCTCGGTTCCGTGCTACCCCCTGGAGAAGTGGCAACCCCATTTCTTACATTGGTGACCAGCGGTGGGATAGGACTTGTGTTGCGCAGTACCACAGCGGCCACGGGTTACACCGCAAATAGAGCAGTTAATGTAATCACAGCCTTTTTGTGGGGATTATTGTTTGGCTGAATACTGTGTTTTCTGTATTGCTTCCTCCTGAAGTGTTTTCAATTGTGTCCCCTTGTTCCATTGTGGGTGTGTCCCGGGTGTACCTCGCCACGATGGGGTTGGTTTATGAGGAGGTGGAACTGATGGAGTACACCGAGCAGGAAGTGATAGATTTCCTCAAGGAGTGAGGAATACCCCCAGTAGGCAACACTAGAAGAAAGTTGTTTCTCTATGAGGCCCTCAAGAGGGGGGAGCCCTTAGAGATTGGTGGGGACCTGTCTGATTACCCCCCCGAGTATTTGAAGGGTGGATTCGGTAGAAGCCAGTGGGAGGGCTCCCAATCTATAACCCTGGAGGGTAATTACCCCGATGGAGAGGAGGAAGAGTTTGATAGGGCGGAGATGCCAGGAGCTGATGAGGACACCATAGAGAGGGAGTCCCGCCCTGGGTCCAGTCCCGGGGGCATTGCCCCATCCCTTTCCCTGTCCCCAGAAGAGTGGGTAGATAGGAGGGAAGAAAGGGAGCATCAGCTAGCGCCGGAGAAGCTCAGGTTGGAGCAGGCCAAGGAGTTAGCGCAGCTGAGGGTGGAAGAGCAGAGGCTAGAGAACTTGCACTGGAGGCAGACCTTTGGGTACGTGCCAGAGAGTCTGAGAGGACATTGGGGAGTGATCCAGAAGGGAGTGGTGCAGCGATCTTCCGACCCAGCGAGACGGGAGAGGTGAGGAATGGCCCAGCTAGGTCCCAGGATAGTGAGAGGGTTGTAGGGCGTCACATCCCATCTACAGGGGGGAGTGAGACGGAGAGGTGTCCCGAGGTGCCCCAACCCCAGTCACAGGGCCTGGAGAGTTCTGTAAGGGAACCCCAGGTTGGGAGCCTAGGCTGTCCTGATGTGCCTTCCCGTGAAGGGAATCCCCTCGTGTCAGGAGAACCCGGAGCATCAGTAATCAGAGCTCCAGTGGTTCGGGGGTCTGACCAGTCACAGGGTTTAGATCCTGTACTGGGGTTCCAGGTTCAGGGGTTGCCTGACCTGAAGGGTGGGGTACCTGTAATTAAGGCCCCTACTAGTTTGACTCCCAGGGGTACTTCTCCCTGTGGGAGGGTACGGAACTCTGGGAGAGGGTGCAGGGGGAGGGAGGACTCTCCCCTGTCACCGGTTCAGCCTGAGGGTTTCGACTCCAGGTTGGGGAGAGAGTGGTTGTCTGAGGATGTCCCCAGGGGAAGGAGACCCTAGGAGGAGAAGTAGGGGGAGGAGAGCCTCGCCCCTGAGAGCTGGGCAGCCTGAGGATGTAGACCCCAGGTGGGTGGACCAGTGGCAATTTGGAAGGAGGAGAGTGGTCCAAGAGTACTACAAGCCTGAGGCTAGAGCCTCCCACTCTATGAAGAAACACGGGCCAGAGACTTCTGGATGGCCTAGAGGCCAGTCCTGGCAACATCCCACTAAAGAACACCAGTGGGGTGGTTTGGTTGTTGAAGGGAGGGTTGCGAGAGTGAACCATCGGGTTCCAGAGTGGAGAAGAGACTGCAGGTGCTCCTGTAGTTGCAGGCCTGCGTCCACCTTTTTACGCCCCACACAGGAAAGCCCATCAAGGCACTGATTGGTCTACCCTGGCTTTTGGCTGGGGGGGGAGTGGTGTTGGACTTGGCCTTTTCCCCCCGAAGTTTTTCGCTTTTGACCCCCTTGTCTAGGATGTCTCCCCCATGGTAACGGTTATTGTATAGGCCATGAGAGGTAAGAGTTGTCCTGTTTGAAAATGTAATGTCACGAAATGGTGTGCAGGAAATACCCCCCCTTTTAGAAATGCACCTGACTGAAATGTTCTGTATTCAAAATGGATGCCATGGCCATGGGTTTGGCCACCTGACTGCCATAGGTCAGCGGTCTAGATATTATTACCCAGCCACCCCTAGCTTTTGGAGGGAAGCCTGGCACCCAGGGTGCTCAACCCCTGCCCTTGAGCCAGTTTAGACCAGTTGCCCCTAACATTCTAGAAGGTTCTGGCACTGACTGGGAGGAGGGTATAATAAAAGGGGAATGTGCCACCATGCAGTGAGAGAGAGCAGGGACAGGAACGTGAGGGGACCTGCTGCAAGGTGTCACCGCCACATGGGCCTGTGAGCTGGGCCCTGCACCCCTCCACGCCCCCCCTCTCTCTGTCCCCAGGGCCCCTGATGAAGGAGCCCCCCCCCCAGGTCCCTGACGCTGTTGGGACCTTGAACCACGCCAGCGCAGCGGGAAAGAAGCGCCCAGGAGGTGAGGAGTGTGCCCCTGAGGCTTGCTGTGGGACTGTCTGTTTGAGCCCCAGGGCTCTGGAAGCTGTGCGCCGTGAATAGCGCCCTTTTGCTGAGAGGAATAGCGCCACGGGAGTCTACCCCGCGTTTTGGCGCACTTCTGGCTCCGTGAACTGGGGGGGTGTCTACCCCGCGATATAAATAATTAGGTAAAAGGGAGCCTACCCCTTACTGCCGCCGAAAATCACCCCTGCGGCCCGGTGCTGTCGAGGAGACCCCCCTGCTATGGTGGGCATTGTTGCGGCGGTCCCCGGTACCAGGAGAGGGCCGCCGAGGTGAAGAGAGGGCCGCGATAGGCCCTGAAGCCAACGCGGCCCGCATCACGTGGCTGGGGCGCCGGTGACGTCACTAGCCGCGCCCCCACCCAGCCCGCCGCGCAAGGATTGGCTGCCGGCCGGGCAGCCAGAGAAAGAGAAGCCAGGGGTGAGAGGTGCCGGTGCGGGCCCCCCTGTGGTCTAGAGGGAGCCCCGTGGAGAGCGACCGGACCGGGAGCCCACCCAGCCAGTCTGTGCCCCCGCGAGAGGCGCGGCGAGCTATCTGCAGTGCTCCGTGTGGAGAGGGAGCCCTGCCGTTGGGCCGGAAGAAGCCAGCCGGCGGTGTTGCGGGGCTCCCGTGGTGAAGAGGGAGCCCCTGTGGTGCTGGTGAGCCGGTGAGTGCCGCCGCCCCGGAGTGAGGAGGCCGCCATGAGAGAGGAGGGGGCATTGAGGCACGTGATCGGTGCCTGCCCCAACCCCCAGTCCAGCGTGCAAGTCCCCGAAGGCCTGCGGGAGAAGCACTAAGGCCCAGAGGAGAATGTGAGAAGTTGGCCTGATATGCAGTGCTCACTATTCTAGTGATCACTATGTATCATTCCAAACAACCCTTATTGATGATTGGTTGTAAGTCAACCTGATAGACCAGCTATCCTAGTAGCATGGACAAGAGCAGTCTAAGGCTAATCTCTAGAGGGCGTGTTAAGCCAGCTGGTTTACCATCACATTTACCCTTTGAACACCAAGTGAAAGGACACCACACAAGTTGTTATGAAAATAAAGTATATTTATTTATAACACAACAACCCTGGACTCTTTATGAGGACAGGGCGCTAAGCACAATACAAAACTCTTAAAGAAATACTGAAAGTCGCACAATTTACACAAATGCCCGAGGGGCACGACAAACCATATACTATGAAAGTGGAATGCGAATTACTAGCAGGTAAGTAACTATTCTTAGAGGCTTTGGGATCGCTAGGGCTGTACTACTGAACCTTTAGATTACTAGCAGGAGGCCTAGGGGGATCGGGTGCAGAGTGTGCACTCTCACGCGTGATGCGGGACAAAGTCTATGGAGGCTAGTAAAAGCAAAAGTTAGTGTTCTCGGGCGAACCCGACTAGGTAGGTCAAAAACGAAAGTGGATCTAGACACTTAGAGAGTTGTTCTACGCTGGAGCACCATGGTACTCTGTTTACCTAGCCCAGGGGCTGCGGCTGCATAGGGTTCAAGTGTCGTCGGAAACCCTCGTTGATGAACTAGGAGCCTGAAGTAAAAGTTGCTGGCAGGCGACCAGTGAAGATGTTCCGGGCTGATCCAAGGACTGGATCAGTTGAAGAAGAGTACCTGTAAGCAGAGGGGACCAAGTTCTGAATCACTAGCCAGTGATTAGGTGGGCACCAGGATGACACCGGACGAGGTCACTCAGCCAGGTGAAGAGGTGACACTGGATTCTGCTGCTGCACGTACCAGGGCGCTGATGTCGACCAGGCTGGAGGTCTGTGAGCTGTCCCACGTCTGATGTCTGCTGCTGGCGATGCTGGATCCGTTGGAGGAGGCAATAAGCCTTGGCTAAGGCAAGCCCACGTGGAGACACAAAATGGCGTCTGGAGTGGACCAGGAGGGTCCGAGGAAGTTCCCCTTCAAGAGGAGACAAGGGCCAGTCTAGAGGAGCTAGACCAGCGGTGAAACAAACGTAGGACGTCGTCTGGAGGGTCACTAGCCGACGGGCAAGTGACCGGACAACGTGGCAAGCAACGCAGAAGCAAAAGGGCCCCACGCAGATCTGGAGGATGCTGGGGGGCTGGACTTCGGTGCTCGTGCTGCTTGGGGTTGGGGCTTCTCTTACCCCAGTGCACCCACTCGAGGGTCCCTCGGTGGTCGTGCTAGGTCAGTGTCGTGCTGGTTCTGATGGTCGCCGGGTCCTCTGGTCTCGTCGCACCCACGCTTCTCAGCTGTGCTGTAGAGGTAGGTTGAGGTCAGAGAGGGCAGGGAGTCCGGGTCTCGTCGAGCTGGGCATTCTTGATCCGAAGGAGAGGCTGGCAGCGAACCGCAAGATACTTAGTTGGTGCCTGCTGCTGCAGGGTGACTACTCCTTAGTCACAAGGGAGAAATCTTCAGAAGAGTCTTGAGTTCCTTTCGTGGAAAGTAGTTTCAGGATTCAAAGATGATCTGATCTGGAAGGGGGCCTGCTCCTACCTTTATCCTGAGAAAAGGGGCTGGCACGCGACTAAGTCCTGCCCTATGGGTGGGACTAGGAGGGGGTGGTTACACCCCTCTCCTTTGTCCGGTCTCTCCCCAGCTCAGGGGCTGGTGTGCCCCCAGAACTGGTTTGAGCCGGCCTATGCACAGTGAGCACCGGGGTGCCACTTGCAGTCACCTTCCTCTAAAGCCCTGCCTACCTGGGATACACAAAATCCTGTCTGGGATGGTGCTGGCACCGCCCCTGACAGGAAACCCTTTGTCCAGGCCTCCGTTTGCTGGAAGGACTCCCAGCAGCAGGAGGGCAGACTGGTGTCTCGGTGGCAGCATCCATTTTGTGGAGCTGAGGCTTGAGTTAACTTTAACCGGGGTTACAGCTACATACATGTCGTGTCCCTCTAGAAGGGTGGAATGCTAACCCCGTCGCCAGAATTGGCGAGGGGTTAGTATTCCAATTCGTATGACACCTTACTCGACATGTTTTGATAATGTTATACCAAAGTTAGCATTTGACTGCGAGGTACATAATGCACTTAAGAGTATATGGTATAGCGTTATCATGGAACAGCTATTAGGACTTGGTTCCGCAAGCTGCAAATGGGCTCAGCTCATGCCAGAGCACCATTTCACATTATTCAAAGCACTCTGCCTTCAGGATTGATAAGGCCTGCCATAGGAGTGACTGATAGGAATATATGTGTCCATTTTAGGGTTAGATATAGGAATACTATATCTAAAGCAAAGGGTGTGTACACCACCTTGCCCCAGCTGTCAAGCAGCCAGTTGTGTCTGTTTTGGATGGCCAGCCAGGGGTGGCATAATACATGCTTCAGCCCCTGGTAGGCCCTGGGTACACCTATGCCCTGGATACCTAAGGTATACTGTACAGGGACTGATAAGGTGACTCAGTATCCAATCAGATATGTACCTAGGGTACATGGAATCCATTTTAACAGAGAGAGCAGTGGGTCTGGGGTCCTGAATAGCAGGGCCCCAGGTCAACTAAGTCAAAAAAACAGCAAAACACCAGGCAAAAAGTTGGGGGCAACCATAGTCGGGGATCTACCTTCCTACATAACCCCCCCCCCCCCCCCCAATCGAAAGGAGATAAGGCTATCCTTGACCAGGTAAGCCTATATTGCCTAAGTGGCCATATAAGGAAGTACCAGCACTGGCATGGTTACCCCCTATCTCATGGTCCACTAAGCAATCCCTCACCCTAAGGGTGTCTGAGGGTCTCCACCATAGGGAATCTCTACCTGTGGTGTGTTTTGGCAAAGTAAAAGGCTGGTGCTGAGATGGAGTACTGAAGTGAGGCTCCACTAATTTTGGGCTCCGCTTCCTCCAACCATTATCCACCATAGAGGCCTTTCTTTCCAAGACTGAGTTGTGTTGAGCTCTCAGGATCAACCTCTGGCTACCTAAAGCTGGAGGCTGGGTCCCTCTGTTTGGCTTACTGGAGGGACACGTCAGGTCTGGGGCCCTCAGGTCCCAAGTTTGGTTGTGCCCAACAGTGTCCATCTGGGGGAGGTCCCTAACTAAGTTTAAGGGGGATCACTTAGGAGTCTGTTTTATTTTCACTTGGCTAGGTCTGCTAGCTTCAGTGTCCTTAATCTGCTGATTGGGAACTTCTTTTGGACAGGGGGCCCCTTGGGGTCCAACACTGGCCTCCCTGACCTCTACAGCCCTGGGCTGACTGAGGCAGGGTAGAGAGGGGCAGGTTACCTGCTCCAGACTGGGTCCCACCTTGGAAGGGTCCACTGACATCAGAGGTTCTGCCAGGCTAGGCCTGACTACCTCTGGGGCAGTTTCTTCACAAGGGGTCAGATCAGTTCCCTGAGGAGGCTGATCTTTTCCTAAAGTCTGGTGGGAGGGAGATTTCTCTTCCTCCTCAATGCTCTGTCTGAGTGGAGTGATCCATAGTTTCAGGCTTCACAACACTATTATCTGTCTGAGTTTGAGCTGTGGCCATCACAACTCTCCCAACCTTTTCAGGAGGGGACTCAGTTTGTGTATGGGCTGTTACCATCACAGCCTTGCCAACCTGTTCTGGGAAGGAATTTGTCTGAGATTGGGCTGTGACTGGCACAGCCCTCCTGACCTGTTCAGGGAGGACATCTTGGACTGGGGCTGTGGCTATCACTGCCCCACTAACCTTACCAAGGGTATTTACCATTTTAGAATGGGTTTCTTGCTCTACCTCAGCCCATGCTGAGATCTCTAAATCATTCCCCAGTAGGCAATCTACAGGCAAGTTTGATGACACTGCCACTCTCTTGGGGCCAGTGACCTCTCCCCAGCTGAGATTTACCACTGCCATGGGATGATCTCTCTGTACTGCATCAATATTGGTCACCTGGTATGTGGCTCCAGGTAAAGGTTGCCTTGAGGGGACTAGGCTCTCAGTCACCATGGTGATGCTAGCCCCTGTATCTCTATAGGCCTCAACTTTTATACCATTGATGAGGGGCTCCTGTCTGTACTTGCTCAAAGTGTTGGGACAAGCAGTGAAGTTGGCAATCCCCATGCCATTTTCACAGACAAGAGTATCTAAGTCAGGGGACCTGGTTAGGCCAGAGTCCCCAGGAACTCCCAAAGTAAATGCACCCAAAATCTTAGGGGCACTCCCACCACCTGGGGGATTACTACTAGTAGTAACAGGAGGCTGGGAAGTTTTACTTGGGGGTATGTTCTCCTTATTGTTGTTGGCCTGTGGGCAACTGCTGTCCCTTTTGTAGTGGCCTACCTGTTTGCAGGTATGACAATAAGGTTTCTTTTGGGTATTGGAAGGATTTTGGGACCCACCCTTGTCAGAGGAGTTTTGGGGCCCTGGGGTTTGATCAGCAGATTTATTCCCACCCTTCTCTTGAGGCTTGGTTGATTCCTTCTTTTGGTCACCACCTTGGTTCTTAGGCCTAATCCTGGTTCTGACCCATTTGTCTGCCCTCTTACCCAATTCTTGTGGAGAGGTCAGATCAGAGTCTACCAGGTGCTGGTGTGATAACTGGTTCTGACAATTATTTAAGACTTGCTCTCTCATAATTAGATTATACAATCCTTTGAAATCAGTAACCTTACTTCCCATTAGCCAGCCTTCAAAAGCCTTAGTGGCACAATCCACGAAGTCAGACCAATCCTGAGACTGAATTTTCTGGCTATCCCTGAACAGCAACCTGTACTGCTCAGTGGTTAAGCCAACCCCATCAACCAGTGTATTTTTCAGGACTTGGTAATTGTTAGCATCCTCAACTCTGGTAGTGAGGAGCTTATCTCTACCTTTGCCTTCAAAGGAGAGCCACAGTATAGCTGCCCACTGACTTTGGGGGATGCACTGGACAGTGCAGGCCCTCTCCAAAGCAGCCATCCATTTGTGGATGTCATCCCCTTGTTTAAAGGGGGGCACTATCTTACTCAGGTGTTTAGTATCTAAACTCCTTTCTTTATCTCTTGGGAGATTGCTGCCACCAGTGGGAACTGTCCCACTCATCTGCTGCTCTCTAGCAAAGGCGAGCTTCTCTTTGGCCAGGGCAAGTTCTTCCCTTTCAATCCTTAGATTAGCCTGTTTCATCCTTGCTTCATGTTCTCTCCTCTGAGGGGAAGTCAATCTCCACTGGGGAGAAATCCTTCTCCTCTGAGAGGAGGCATTAGAGTGCAGAGATCTATTGGAGTCCCTAGAAGGAGATCTATCTCTCCTAACTCCAAGGTTAGGCCTCATTGGGGTCAGTACTGGGGGTCCCCCAGATCCTTCCCTAAGTAGGTCTAAGTTGGCCCTAGGAAGTCTGCTGACTAGTTCAGGCCTGTTGTCTGCCTCGTCCCCAGAGAGTTCCTCTTCTTCCTCCTCCTCAACTGCTTTGTCAGTGTCAAGGAGGTCTGGATCACTAAGGGTACCCTCTAAGGCTGGCATATTCCCATCTGTATGAGAAGCTTTCCTAGCATCATATGTCTCTAAGAGACCTATCAGAAAGGGAATGGTGGGGTTAGACCCCTGTTTCAGTTTCCTGGAGTTACAGACTTGTCTCATCTCCTGGAAACTGAGAGCTGCATATCTTGAGATGACCTGTGGAGGGTCACTAGCCACTAGGGGAGTCTCTGAAGACTCTCCATGGGTAGACATGCTTTTCTAGTGAGGTGTAAGTGGTGCACTTACCTACACTATTTGTTTACCTACTGATCCCTTGCTAGAGTTGTAGTTTAGGGTGTGCTAAGCCCTAATGAACTACAACAGCTGGTTCAGTAGAACTCAGAGTATTCTAAGCTAAGTTATATGTACCTTGGTACTTATGTGATCTTCCAAATGATATTCTTAGGATACGTGTGGTAAAACAACAGCAAGCTCAAATCCCAACCGCTGCTCACCAATGTGAGAAGTTGGCCTGATATGCAGTGTCACTATTCTAGTGATCACTATGTATCATTCCAAACAACCCTTATTGATGATTGGTTGTAAGTCAACCTGATAGACCAGCTATCCTAGTAGCATGGACAAGAGCAGTCTTAGGCTAATCTCTAGAGGGCGTGTTAAGCCAGCTGTTTTACCATCACATTTACCCTTTGAACACCAAGTGAAAGGACACCACACAAGTTGTTATGAAAATAAAGTATATTTATTTATAACACAACAACCCTGGACTCTTTATGAGGACAGGGCGCTAAGCACAATACAAAACTCTTAAAGAAATACTGAAAGTCGCACAATTTACACAAATGCCCGAGGGGCACGACAAACCATATACTATGAAAGTGGAATGCGAATTACTAGCAGGTAAGTAACTATTCTCAGAGGCTTTGGGATCGCTAGGGCTGTACTACTGAACCTTTAGATTACTAGCAGGAGGCCTAGGGGGATCGGGTGCAGAGTGTGCACTCTCACGCGTGATGCGGGACAAAGTCTATGGAGGCTAGTAAAAGCAAAAGTTAGTGTTCTCGGGCGAACCCGACTAGGTAGGTCAAAAACGAAAGTGGATCTAGACACTTAGAGAGTTGTTCTACGCTGGAGCACCGTGGTACTCGGTTTACCTAGCCATGGGGCTGCGGCTGCATAGGGTTCAAGTGTCGTCGGAAACCCTCGTTGACGAACCAGGAGCCTGAAGTAAAAGTTGCTGGCAGGCGACCAGTGAAGATGTTCCGGACGGATGTCAAGGACTGGATCAGTTGACGAAGAGTACCTGTAAGCAGAGGGGACCAAGTTCTGAATCACTAGCCAGTGATTAGGTGGGCACCAGGATGGCACCGGACGAGGTCACTCAGCCAGGTGAAGAGGTCACACTGGATTCTGCTGCTGCACGGACCAGGGCCCTGATGTCGACCAGGCTGGAGGTCTGTGAGCTGTCCCACGTCGGATGTCTGCTGCTGGCGATGCTGGATCCGTTGAAGGAGGCAACAAGCCTTGGCTAAGGCAAGCCCACGTGGAGACACAAAATGGCGTCTGGAGTGGACCAGGAGGGTCCGAGGAAGTTCCCCTTCAAGAGGAGACAAGGGCCAGTCTAGAGGAGGTAGACCAGCGGTGAAACAAACGTAGGACGTCGTCTGGAGGGTCACTAGCCGACGGGCAAGTGACCGGACAACGTGGCAAGCAACGCAGAAGCAAAAGGGCCCCACGCAGATCTGGAGGATGCTGGGGGGCTGGACTTCGGTGCTCGTGCTGCTTGGGGTTGGGGCTTCTCTTACCCCAGTGCACCCACTCGAGGGTCCCTTGGTGGTCGTGCTAGGTCAGTGTCGTGCTGGTTCTGATGGTCGCCGGGTCCTCTGGTCTCGTCGCACCCACGCTTCTCAGCTGTGCTGTAGAGGTAGGTTGAGGTCAGAGAGGGCAGGGAGTCCGGGTCTCGTCGAGCTGGGCAGTCTTGATCCGAAGGAGTGGCTGGCAGCGAACCGCAAGATACTTAGTTGGTGCCTGCTGCTGCAGGGTGACTACTCCTTAGTCACAAGGGAGAAATCTTGAGAAGAGTCTTGAGTTCCTTTCGTGGAAAGTAGTTTCAGGATTCAAAGATGATCTGATCTGGAAGGGGGCCTGCTCCTACCTTTATCCTGAGAAAAGGGGCTGGCACGCGACTAAGTCCTGCCCTATGGGTGGGACTAGGAGGGGGGTGGTTACACCCCTCTCCTTTGTCCGGTCTCTCCCCAGCTCAGGGGCTGGTGTGCCCCCAGAACTGGTTTGAGCCGGCCTATGCACAGTGAGCACCGGGGTGCCACTTGCAGTCACCTTCCTCTAAAGCCCTGCCTACCTGGGATACACAAAATCCTGTCTGGGATGGTGCTGGCACCGCCCCTGACAGGAAACCCTTTGCCCAGGCCTCCGTTTGCTGGAAGGACTCCCAGCAGCAGGAGGGCAGACTGGTGTCTCGGTGGCAGCATCCATTTTGTGGAGCTGAGGCTTGAGTTAACTTTAACCGGGGTTACAGCTACATACATGTTGTGTCCCTCTAGAAGGGTGGAATGCTAACCCCGTCGCCAGAATTGGCGAGGGGTTAGTATTCCAATTCGTATGACACCTTACTCGACATGTTTTGATAATGTTATACCAAAGTTAGCATTTGGCCGCGAGGTACATAATGCACTTAAGAGTATATGGTATAGCGTTATCATGGAACAGCTATTAGGACTTGGTTCCGCAAGCTGCAAACGGGCTCAGCTCATGCCAGAGCACCATTTCACATTATTCAAAGCACTCTGCCTTCAGGATTGATAAGGCCTGCCATAGGAGTGACTGATAGGAATATATGTGTCCATTTTAGGGTTAGATATAGGAATACTATATCTAAAGCAAAGGGTGTGTACACCACCTTGCCCCAGCTGTCAAGCAGCCAGTTGTGTCTGTTTTGGATGGCCAGCCAGGGGTGGCATAATACATGCTTCAGCCCCTGGTAGGCCCTGGGTACACCTATGCCCTGGATACCTAAGGTATACTGTACAGGGACTGATAAGGTGACTCGGTATCCAATCAGATATGTACCTAGGGTACATGGAATCCATTTTAACAGAGAGAGCAGTGGGTCTGGGGTCCTGAATAGCAGGGCCCCAGGTCAACTAAGTCAGAAAACCAGCAAAACACCAGGCAAAAAGTTGGGGGCAACTATAGTCAGGGATCTACCTTCCTACACCCCAGTCCAGCGTGCAAGTCCCCGAAGGCCTGCGGGAGAAGCACTAAGGCCCAGAGGAGTGCTAGAGGCCGGCAGGGGTCTCTTGAGGAGTAGAGAGCCCCGCGCGGGTAGTGGCGGCTGCCGACACTGAGGAGAGAGCTGCCCGACGTTTGCAGGGCTCCTGGTGGTGAGTGAGCCCTGCAGCCATTCTAGAAGTCCCGGGACCCCGTGAGAGAGGAGGGGCCCTGGTGAAGCAGGAAGAGTGCCTGTGCCCGAGGAAGCAGCCCGGGGAGAGCCCCGCAACCTCTGCAGGAGGCGAGGAGACATCCCAAAGAGCCCGGTGAGTGGGGCCTTAATCAAACTGTGTGGGGGGTGGAGAGGGCAACGAGGCACAGGGTCGGTGCTCTCCCCCCACCCCCTCTTCTGTTGGAAACCGGGACTGGGCCCTGTAGGCCCTGGAGGTACACACGAGACCCCCTAGACTGGGCAACACCCCACAGAGGCCACGGAGGAACTCCCCGCTGTCAGTAGCCGGCCGGGACTAATTGTCCCTACTGTGGACACGTCTATTTGGGGAGTCGGGTTGTGCTTCTGCCCCTGCTGAACCGCCCCCACTGTTTACATCGCAGGTGACGGTGCCCTATGGTAATGCAGCTATGTTAAGGTGCCTGGCATGGTAATGTTGCCCCTGCTGGTATGATTAGGCCCATGCATTTATGGTGATGGGGGACCAATGTTAATGTGCTGTGGTGACATGCCTAATGTTATGCCTAAGCTAGGGGGATTGATGCCCCAGGTGCAATGGGATTCAGGCCTGGTTCATATGTTACGGCTCTTATGCTTATGGTGATGCCAATGTACTGCCTGATGTTTTTGTTGCAGGTTGGGGGCTAATGAGTTCCGCCCCCCAGGTCCTTTCCCTAAGGCTATAGCGCTGGGGTTCTGCATGACCTGTGGCTCTTGCGAAGGCGTCCGAATGGTCCTAAGGTTATACCCGCCTGGTATTAGATGCTGGGAGGCCATGATGCTTCTCCTTACAGGGGTTTATGCTTGATGTTGAATTTTGCAATTACAGCCTACTGCCAAGGATTAAGGCCTGCGCCCCCTGCCCATGATTGGGTCTCCTGTGACTAATGTTACTGGAGCCCAGGTATACTGTTGTCTTACACCTGATGGTCGATTGTATGCTTTCGTGCCCACCGTGCAGGTGATTGTGCCTTTTGTTACAGGGTTGGGCTGGTGGGCCCCTATGCTGGCCTGACGTGTTACTCCAGGCCCCTTGTTATGCCCATGCTGATGAGCACGCCTTGCTGTTCTATTGCAGGTGTTCCTGCTTGATGTTTAACTCTGGGGGATTCCTAATCTTTTTGCAGGAGACGCCAATGCCAGCTATTTTGGGTTATAACACCCAATGTTTGATTTTATGCATAATGGGCTCCCACGCCTAGTGTTTTCTTCCCTCATATTGATGTCGCTGATGTTACATGCCAAGTGCTAACCTTTTTATATTTCAGCTGGACAATTTGGACTTATTTACCGTTTCAACCTTGTTCCCAATTACCTTGTAAATAATCCCCCCTGGGTATATACTGCCCTGGCGCTCGCTAGCGCCTTGTTGTGATTACGGCCTATGTTATGTTTACCTTTGCAGGTTGGAGACAATAGAGAACTTATTATTTTTCCAACTCAAGCTGGTGTTGTGCCTCTTTTGTGGTGTGCCTGGTGAGTCGCATGTGGGTACTGCGTGGATGCTTCACATGTCCTCCGAAGTTTGGCCTGCCCGCTCGGTTCCGTGCTACCCCCTGGAGAAGTGGCAACCCCATTTCCTACATTGGTGACCAGCGGTGGGATAGGACTTGTGTTGCACAGTACCACAGCGGCCACGGGTTACACCGCAAATAGAGCAGTTAATGTAATCACAGCCTTTTTTGTGGGGATTATTGTTTGGCTGAATACTGTGTTTTCTGTATTGCTTCCTCCTGAAAAGTGTTTTCAATTGTGTCCCCTTGTTCCACTGTGGGTGTGTCCCGGGTGTACCTCGCCACGATGAGGTTGGTTTATGAGGAGGTGGAACTGATGGAGTACACCGAGCAGGAAGTGATAGATTTCCTCAAGGAGAGAGGGATACCCCCAGTAGGCAACACTAGAAGAAAGTTGTTTTTCTATGAGGCCCTCAAGAGGGGGGAGCCCTTAGAGATTGGTGGGGACCTGTCTGATTACCCCCCCCCGAGTATTTGAAGGGTGGATTCGGTAGAAGCCAGTGGGAGGGCTCCCAATCTATAACCCTGGAGGGTAATTACCCCGATGGAGAGGAGGAAGAGTTTGATAGGGCGGAGATGCCAGGAGCTGATGAGGACACCATAGAGAGGGAGTCCCGCCCTGGGTCCAGTCCCGCGGGCATTGCCCCATCCCTTTCCCTGTCCCCAGAAGAGTGGGTAGATAGGAGGGAAGAAAGGGAGCATCAGCTAGCGCCGGAGAAGCTCAGGTTGGAGCAGGCCAAGGAGTTAGTGCAGCTGAGGGTGGAAGAGCAGAGGCTAGAGACGGAAATGGTCCTAGCGCAAGAGAGGATGGCGGATGCAGAGAGGGCCTTTGCCAGGGAGAGAGTAGCTCAGGTGGGTAGGTTGTCCCCTGAGAGTGGTTTTAGGAGTCTGGATACACCGGTGAGGCTGGGATCCAGTGGTGGCAGCGAGTGTAGGTCCAGTACAAGGAGGCCTACTCCCGAAGCCCAGGAGACGGTGCCTGATTCCCAGGAAGAGGGGGACGGGTTAGTGTTCAGGGGCAGGGGAAAACTGTCCCACCAGTCCTGGGGAGAGTTTGAGGAGGAGTGTTGGACTGCATTGGAGTATTGGGTGGTGAGGAGAGCAGTGGAGGATTGGGAAGGGCTGTGCCATGCAGTCATCAGAGAGCACATGCTGAGGAGTTGTTTCCCAAGTCTGCGTCACCATCTGTTGCAGCGTGGGTTCTCAGACCCCAGGGAACAGGAGGGAGTAAGACGGGGAGGTGTCCCAAGGTGCCCCAACCGCAGTCACAGGGCCTGCAGAGTTCTGTAAGGGAACCCCAGGTTGCGAGCCTAGGCTGTCCTGATGTGCCTTCCCGTGAAGGGAATCCCCTCGTGTCAGGAGAACCCGGAGCATCAGTAATCAGAGCTCCAGTGGTTCGGGGGTCTGACCAGTCACAGGGTTTAGATCCTGGACTGGGGTTCCAGGTTCAGGGGTTGCCTGACCTGAAGGGTGGGGTACCTGTAATTAAGGCCCCTACCAGTTTGACTCCCAGGGGTACTTCTCCCGGTGGGAGGGTACGGAACTCTGGGAGTGGGTGCAGGGGGAGGGAGGACTCGCCCCTGTCACCGGTTCAGCCTGAGGGTTTCGACTCCAGGTTGGGGAGAGAGTGGTTGTCTGAGGGTGTCCCCAGGGGAAGGAGATGGCGGAACCCTAGGAGGAGAGGTAGGGGGAGGAGAGCCTCGCCCCTGAGAGCTGGTCAGCCTGAGGGTGTAGCCCCAGGTGGGTGTACCAGTGGCAATTTGGAAGGAGGAGAGTGGTCCAAGAGTACTACAAGCCTGAGGCTAGAGCCTCCCACTCTATGAAGAAACAAGGGCCAGAGACTTCTGGATGGCCTAGAGGCCAGTCCTGGCCACATCCCACTAAAGAACACCAGTAGATGGTTTGGTTGTTGAAGGGAGGGTTGCGAGAGTGAACCATCGGGTTCCAGAGTGGAGAAGAGACTGCAGGTGCTCCTGTAGTTGCAGGCCTGCGTCCACCTTTTTCCGCCCCAAGCAGGGAAGCCCATCAAGGCATTGATTGGTCTACCCTGGCTTTTGGCTGGGGGGGGGAGTTGTGTTGGACTTGGCCTTTTCCCCCGAAATTTTTCGCTTTTGACCCCCTTGTCTCGGATGTCTCCCCCATGGTAACGATTATTGTATAGGCCATGAGAGGTAAGAGTTGCCCTGTTTTAAAATGTAATATCACGAAATGGTGTGCAGGAAATACCCCCCCATTTTAGAAATGCACCTGACTGAAATGTTCTGTATTCAAAATGTATGCCATGGCCATGGGTTTGGCCACCTGACTGCCATAGGTCAGCGGTCTAGATATTATTACCCAGCCACCCCTAGCTTTTGGAGGGAAGCCTGGCACCCAGGGTGCTCAACCCCTCCCCTTGAGCCAGTTTAGACCAGTTGCCCCTAACATTCTAGAAGGTTCTGGCACTGACTGGGAGGAGGGTATAAGTAAGGGGAATGTGCCACCATGCAGTGAGAGAGAGCTGGGACAGGAACGTGATGGGACCTGCTGCAAGGTGTCTCCGCCACATGGGCCTGTGAGCTGGGCCCTGCACCCCTCCACCCCCCCCCTCTACTGTCCCCAGGGCCCCTGATGAAGGAGGCCCCCCCCCCCCAGGTCCCTGATGCTGTTGGGACCTTGAACCACGCCAGCGCAGCGGGAAAGAAGCGCCCAGGAGGTGAGGAGTGTGCCCCTGAGGCTTGCTGTGGGACTGTCCGTTTGAGCCCCAGGGCTCTGGAAGCTGTGCGCCGTGAATAGCGCCTTTTTGCTGAGAAGAATAGCGCCACAGGAGTCTACCCCGCGTTTTGGCGCACTTCTGGCTCCGTGAACTGGGGGGGGGGTGTCTACCCCGCGATATAAATAATTAAATAAAAGGGAGCCTACCCCTTACTGCTGCCGAAAATCCCCCCTGCGGCCCGGCGCCGTCGAGGAGACCCCCCCCGCTGTGGTGGGCATCGTTGCGGCGGCCCCCGGTACCAGGAGAGGGCCGCCAAGGTGAAGAGAGGGCCGCGATAGGCCTTGAAGCCAACGCGACCCGCATCACGTGGCTGGGGCGCCGGTGACTTCACCAGCCACGCCCCCAGCCCGCCGCGCAAGGATTGGCTGCCGGCCGGGCAGCCAGAGGAAGAGAAGCCGGGGGTGAGAGGCGCCGGTGCGGGCCTCCCTGTGGTCTAGAGGGAGCCCCGTGGAGAGCGACCGGACCGGGAGCCCACCCCGCCAGTCTGTGCCCCCTCGAGAGGAGCGGCGAGCTATCTGCAGGGCTCCGTGTGGAGAGGGAGCACTGCTGTTGGGCCGGAAGAAGCCAGCCGGCGGTGTTGCGGGGCTCCCATGGTGAAGAGGGAGCCCCGATGGTGCTGGTGAGCCGGTGAGTGCCCCGCCCCGGAGTGAGGAGGCCGCCGTGAGAGAGGAGGGGGCATCGAGGCACGTGATCGGTGCCTGCCTCAACCCCCAGTCTAGCGTGCAAGTCCCCGAAGGCCTGCGGGAGAAGCACTAAGGCCCAGAGGAGTGCTAGAGGCCGGTGGGGCTCTCTTGAGGGGTGGAGAGCCCCGAGCGGGTAGTGGCGGCTGCCGACACTGAGGAGAGAGCTGCCCGACGTTTGCAGGGCTCCTGGTGGTGAGTGAGCCCTGCAGCCATTCTAGAAGTCCCGGGTCCCCATGAGAGAGGAGGGGCCCTGGTGAAGCAGGAAGAGTGCCGGTGCCCGAGGAAGCAGCCCGGGGAGAGCCCCGCAACCTCTGCAGGAGGCGAGGAGACATCCCAAGGAGCCCGGTGAGTGGGGCCTTAATCAAACTTTGTGGGGGGGTGGAGAGGGCAACGGGGCACAGGGTCGGTGCTCGCCCCCCCCCCCCTCCCCCTCTTCTGTTGGAAACCGGGACTGGGCCCGGTAGGCCCTGGAGATACACAGGAGACCCCCCTGGACTGGGCAACACCCCACAGAGGACCCGGAGGGACTCCCCGCTGTCAGTAGCCGGCCGGGACTAATTGTCCCTGCAGTGGACACGTCTATTTGGGGAGTCGGGTTGTGCTTCTGCCCCTGCTGAGCCGCCCCCACTGTTTACATCGCAGGTGACGGTGCCCTATGGTAATGCAGCTATGTTAAGGTGCCTGGCATGGTAATGTTGCCCCTGCTGGTATGATTAGGCCCATGCATTTATGGTGATGGGGGACCAATGTTAATGTGCTGTGGTGACATGCCTAATGTTATGCCTAAGCTAGGGGGATTGATGCCCCAGGTGCAATGGGATTCAGGCCTGGTTCATATGTTACGGCTCTTATGCTTATGGTGATGCCAATGTACTGCCTGATGTTTTTGTTGCAGGTTGGGGGCTAATGAGTTCCGCCCCCCAGGTCCTTTCCCTAAGGCTACAGCGCTGGGGTTCTGCATGACCTGTGGCTCTTGCGAAGGCGGCCGAATGGTCCTAAGGTTATACCCGCCTGTTATTAGATGCTGGGAGGCCATGATGCTTCTCCTTACAGGGGTTTATGCTTGATGTTTTAAGGCCTGCGCCCCCTGCCCATGATTGGGTGTCCTGTGACTAATGTTACTGGAGCCCAGGTACACTGTTCTCTTACACCTGATGGTCGATTGTATGCTTTCGTGCCCACCGTGCAGGTGATTGTGCCTTTTCTTACAGGGTTGGGCCTGGTGGGCCCCTATGCTGGCCTGACATGTTACTCCAGGCCCCTTGTTATGCCCATGCTGATGAGCATGCCTTGCTGTTCTATTACTGGTGTTCCTGCTTGATGTAAATGCTGGGGGATTCCTATTCTTTTTGCAGGAATCGCCAATGCCAGCTATTTTGGGTTATTACCCTTAATGTTTGATTTTATGCATAATGGGCTCCCTCGCCTAGTGTTTTCTTCCCTCATATTCATGTCACTGGCGTTACATGCCAAGTGCTAACCTTTTTATATTTCAGCTGGACAATTTGGACTTATTTACCGTTTCAGCCTTGTTCCCAATTACCTTGTAAATAATCCCCCCATGGTATATACTGCCCTGGCGCTCGCTAGCGCCTTGTTGTGATTACGGCCTATGTTATGTTTACCTTTGCAGGTTGGAGACAATAGAGAACTTATTATTTTTCCAACTCAAGCTGGTGTCGTGCCTCTTTTGTGGTGTGCCTGGTGAGTCATATGTGGGTACTGCGTGGATGCTTCACATGTCCTCCGAAGTTTGGCCTACCCGCTCGGTTCCGTGCTACCCCCTGGAGAAGTGGCAACCCCATTTCTTACAAACTTCTATTCTTCTTCAAATTTACTTCAGAAAATTATTATGTCAGACAAGGAAACGAAGGCTTTGTTCAGGGCCTGTGCTACCTGTGCAAAAAAGAGACTTTTTGTGGAGGACAAGCATGAGGACTGTATCTATTGCTTGTATCCAGACCACAAGGCCACAGATTGTAAAATTTGTAGGACCTTTTCTACAAAGACCTTGAGAGACAGGGAGGGCTGATTACTAACTTGGCTACAGAAAATGAAGTCACGGAAGAAAGTGCTGTCTTCAGACGAGGAGGACTCTTCATCTGCTTCATCTTCCAGGAGGTCCAGAAAGAGGGGTAGGTCACCTCCCTCTACTTCTTCAGAAATCCCTGTAAAAGCCCAACAAAAGATCTCTGATAGGTCTGAGAGGGCTAGTCCCATTAAATCTCCTCACCGAGGTGAAAAGGAGAGGCTGGGACAGGCTGCTGCGGTGGACACAGCCAAAAAGATGAAATAGGATGTTTCTGTTCCTTCACAGCCAATTTTAAAAGTGAAGGAGAGCAAGAAACTGGCTGCTGACTCGCAGGATGGGAACCCTGATAAAAAGCAGCGTCCGTCGACGACAAAATCGGCAGGTACGTCGACGACATCTTCTCAAAAAGCCTTGAGTTCTATGGTGGCTCCGTCGACGGGACCGTCGACTGTAGCTCTGTCGACGTCGACTCCATTGGGACCATCTTTGACGTTTAAGGTGCCTTCGTGCTCGTCGACTATAGCTGTATTCTACACTACTCTCGTCGTCATGATAGTCGACGGCGGCTTCGACGACGAAGACTACGACGACGGCAACTGCAATGGTGATGACGACGAGTTTGTCGACGACACCGTCGACGATTATTCCACCGTCGACGATGAAAGCTCCGTCGACGAAGACCACTTCTCCATCGACGGTTCCATCGACGACGACTCCGTCGACGATTCAAAAAATGCATATTTCCATGCGCAAGCAGCAAATAACGCCGGAAATTACTACTCCTAGAAGAGTAACGTCCTTACCCCCAACTATGTTGTTTGATGAGGAGTCTGATGACGAGGAGGATGAGAATCCATATGGGGATGCTTACAGTCCCTCGGACTTAAATGTAATATGTCAGGATACGGACACTGAGGAATATTATGAACAACAATTTGTCCAACAAAGCACACCTCCTCCTACTTTAGGACAAGACATGGTGGCCATGCCGTCGTCGCTAATATCGGACTTGCAACTGATGCTGCAGGATTACAGGAGTAGGTTTCCCACTCCGCCAGTTCCACAGCAGGAACGCCCTCCTTCGCCGGTTAGACCTCCGGCTCCGGCAATCATAGTCACGACGTTGGTTCCACGGGCTGTGCAACCGGAACCCAGAGAGGAAGTCCACGAAGAAGTAGATGATGTCTTTTCTGATGATGGTGTCCAGGAGGAACCTGCGCATGATCCCGATCTGGATTATGATGATAGCGGTGCGCATGATCCAGATGTGGCGGGACAGGATACTGCTACCTCTCCGCCTGCTGACATTGGGGGATTCCACAACCTCATGGAGAGGGCATCTGTCAGATTTGGTTTGCCAATAACGACTGTGCAGTCGGACTGCTTCCTATATGATTTTAAAGAACCAATCAAGAGGTCGGTCCGATCTATTCCTTTCATTGAACATGTATGGTCGGAGGGAGTGAAAATTATGCAAAATCCGGCTACAGTCATTCCTGTTCTTCCCAGGCTAGAGAAGAAATACAAAGCTCCGATGGCAGTCCAGCTTGTCTTATGGGGCAACCTAAGCCGGATTCTGTAATCTCTCAAGCAGCGCAGAGCAAATCGAAGAATCCTTCTACGCCCCTTACTACACCTCCGGATAAAGAAGGAAGGCGATTGGACAATGTGGGCAAAAGATTCTCCTCTATGGCCAGTCTCCTTGTCTGTGCTGCTAATGCCCTTGCCATTCTCGGCAGGTATGATCGCCAGATGTGGTGCGATCTGGCCCCGTTTGTGGAACAGCTTCCGGAATCTACAAGGGATGAGGACAAGAAAGTTTTGGTGGAAGGAGAGAGGTCTTCATCGGAAGTGATAGATTGCGCATCCACTGCCTTTCGCGCGCTGGCTGGATCAGCTGTGCTACGGCGTCAGGGCTGGTTGCGGGCGACCTGGTTTCGCCAGGAGGTTCAGAACAAAATCTTGGACCTACCATTCGACGGAGAGATGCTTTTCGGAAAGCATGTGGAAGAGGTCCTTCAGAGCATTAAAAAAGATACGGACACAGCAAAGTCCTTGGGTTCATTGAACTACCGTAAGGTTCCTTTTAGAGGGGCAAGAGGGAGAGGTTTCTCCTCTTACAGAGGTGGCAACCAACAAAGATATTCGTCCCAGTCCTCCCAGTCCTACAAGCCTCAATATTCCAATCAACGTCAGGGCCAGTCGGCGTCTTACTCTCGTCAATCGCAGAGAGGCCGCCAGAATCGTCAAGGACGTGACAATTCCAAGAGGCAATAGCGGCCTCGCGGCTCTTTCTACTGTTCCTCCTCCTCCGATGTCATCAGTGGGGGGCAGGATATCTCTTTGTCTCGACAGCTGTAAACTTATCACATCAGACCAGTGGGTCTTAAATATCATCAAGAGTGGCCATACGTTGGAGTTTCAACATCTACCTCCATCCAGAGCTCCAGGCGCCTGTCAATGAAAACATCTGAGACTGTTACGTTTTGAAGCCCACCAGCTTTTCATCAAGGGGGCAATAGAACCTGTACCTCTCTCGCAGAGGGGGAAAGGGTTTTATTCCAGGTTCTTCCTGGTTTGAAAAACGAAGGAAACTTGGCACCCTATATTAGATCTACGGGAGCTCAACGCCTATCTCATCAAACTATCGTTCAGGATGGTCACTCTTCAAGATATTCTTCGTCTTTTAAATCCAGACAATTACATGGCGACTCTGGATTTGGAGGATGCCTACTTCCATGTGCCGATCCACCCAGCTCACAGGCAATACTTGCGCTTCACAGTAGGCAAGAGCCATTTCCAATTCAAAGTACTTCCTTTTGGCCTAAGGTCTGCTCCGAGGATATTTACGAAGTTGTTGGCCCCAGTGGCTGCTTTCCTCAGGAAACAATCTCTGGAGGTTTTTCCCTACCTGGACGACTGGCTAGTCAAAGCTCCAACTTTCCAGGAAGCTTCCGAGGCTATTACCACCTGCAGTCTAGTGTTCAATGTCCTGGGCCTTCAGCTCAACAAGAACAAATCTGTTCTCCAACCGTCCAGGTCAGCAAAGTTTCTGGGGGCCATTCTGGACACGAAACGTTGCATGGCTTACCCTTCAGTCGATCGTCAAAACAAATTGATGCTCTCGGCTCGCCAATTGCTCAAGAAGTCTATGTCAGTCCGACTCTACAAGTCCCTTCTAGGGTCCATCTCCTCCTGCATACCCTTGATTCCGCATTGCAGGCTGCGAATGCGACCTCTGCAGGAGCAGCTCGACAGACAATGGTACCAAGCAGAGGACTCTTTCGACGACAAGATTTCAATAACACCAGAAATGAGAAAGGCATGCGACTGGTGGGTCGTAAGGAGCAACATAGCCAAGCGCTTGTCTTTCATGCTTCCTCCGTCTCCCATGGTTATCACCACGGACGCCTCGTTAGAAGGCTGGGGAGCGGTCCTCCAAGAATTACAAGTCAGTGGACACTGGGATCCAAGTCCACGCCAGTGCCACATCAACCTGTTGGAGCTCAAAGCCATCCGATTAGCTCTACAGGCTTTTCTGCCGCGAATACAGAATCAATCAGTGCTGGTCCGCACGGACAACACAACGGCCATGCACTAAATCAACAAGCAGGGGGAAACAAGATTCAAACTCTGTCCAAAGAAGCTCAATTGATTTAGGATTGGGCAATCCTTCACAAGATTGCATTGACTGCAGAACACCTGGCGGGTTCGCTCAACATCACTGCGGACGCCCTGAGTCGCCAGAAATCGACCACTCACGAATGGGAGTTGGATCAGGCCATTCTGGAAGAGGTGTTTTCGGTCTGGGAGACCCCGACCGTAGACCTGTTTGCAACTCCGGAGAACACCAAATGCCGGTTCTATGCAAGCAGGGATCACCATCCGGGATCCTTGGGGAACGCGCTTTCGATTGCCTGGTACGGCGCATTCTGTTACGCTTTTTCACCGATACCCCTCTGTGAGAAGTTGGCCTGATGTGCAGTGCTCACTATTCTAGTGATCACTATATATCAGTCCAAACAACCCTTATTGATGATTGGTTGTAAGTCAACCTTATAGACCAGCTATCCTAGTAGCATGGATACGAGCAGTCTAAGGCTAAGACTCTAGAGGGCGTGTTAAGCCAGCTGTTTTACCATCACATTACCCCTTGAACACCCAGTGAAAGGACACCACACAAGTGTTATGAAAATAAACAGTGTATTTATTAGAATCACAACAACCCTGTACTCTTTATGAGGACAGGGTGCTAGGCACACAACAAAACTCTTACGAAAATACTTAAGTTAGCACGGTATACACAAATGCCCGAGGGGCACGAAAAACCATATACTTTAAAAGTGGAATGCGAAATTACTAGCAGGTAAGTACAGTACTAATAGGCTTTGGAATCGCTAGGACTTGACTAGGGAATCGTTAGATTACTTCTAGGAGACCTAGGGGACTCGGGTGCAGAGTGTGCACTCTCACGCGGGATGCGGGACAAAGTCTATGGAAGCTAGTAAAGGCAAAGTTAGTGTTCACGGGCGAACCCGACCTGGTAGGGAGAAAACGACAGTGGATCCTGACCCTTGGATAGTGAGGCTATGCTGGGACACCGAAGTGCCGAAGTTACCTAGCCCAGGGGCTGCAGCTGCATAGGTCTCAAAAGACGTCGGGAATCCTCGTTGCCGGACCAGGAGCCTGGAAGAAAGATGCTGGCAGGCGACCAGTGAAGATTGTTCGAGTTGATCCAAGCCTGGATCTGGAAGAAGGATGACACCTGAAAGCAGAGGGGACCAAGTTCGTGACTACTAGCCAGTAGTCAGTGGGCACCAGGAGGGCACCGGATGGTAGTCACCTCGACTAGGTGAGTGGGCGACGCTGGCTCTGCAGATCTCACGGACCAGGAGGCGTTGTCGGCGACCAGGATGGAGAGGCGAGCTGTCCCACGATGGATGAAGCTGTCGGCGTCGAAGTTACCCAGGAATGGGCAACAAGCCTTGGCAAATTCAAGCCCACGCGGTGGACTCAAAATGGCGTCTTGAGTGGACCAGGAGGGTCCGGGGTGCTCCTCTTCTGGAAGGGAGCAAGGGCCAGCCTGGAGCAACCAGACCAGCGTCGGGCGTCGTTCAGAAGGCCACAAGCCAGCGGGCTAGTAGCCAAACAACGCGGTGAGCAGCAGAAAGCAGAAGGGCCCCACGCCGATCGTGGAGATGCTGGGGGGCTGCTCTTCGGTGCTGGAGCTGCTCAGGGTCGGGGCTTCTCAGACCCCAAAGCACTCACCAGGAAATTACTCGGCGGGCTTGCTGTGCAGAAGTCGTGCAGTCGTGAAGATGGCCGGTCCCTCGAGGTCTCGTCGCACCCACGGTTCTCAGCTTGGCTGTAGAGGTGGGTAGAGGTCAGAGGTGCCAGGGAAGCCGGTTCTCGTCGAGCTGGTCAGTCGGATTCCGGAGGAAGGACGTGCAGCAGACCGCAGTGTTCTTGATGGTGCCTGCGGATGCAGGGTGACTACTCCTTAGCCACAAGGGAGAAATCTTAGGAAGAAGTCTTGAGTTCCTTTCGTAGAAAGTAGTTTCAGGATTCAAAGATGATCTGATTTGGAAGGGGGCCAGTCTCTACCTTTATCTGGGAAAAGGGGGCTGGCACGCGACTAGGTCCTGCCCTATGGGTGGGACCAGGAGGGGGGTGGTTACACCCACTTCCTTGGCGGGCTTTTCCCCAGCACAGGGTCTGGAGTGGCCCTGGAACTGGTTCAAGCCAGCCTATGCACAGTGAGCACCGGGGTGCCACGTGCAGTCACCTTCCTCTGTAGCCCTGCCTACCTACAATACACAAAATCCTGTCTGGGACGGTGCTGGCACCGCCCCTGGCAGGAAACCCTTTGTCCTTATCTCCTGCTCTGGGAGGACTCCCAGCAGCAGGAGGGCAGACTTGTGTCTCGGTGGCAGCATCCATTTTGTGGAGCTGAGGCGCTGTTTGACTTTAACCGGGGTTAGGGGTTACATACATGTCGTGTCCCTCTAGAAGGGTGGAATGCTAACCCCGTCGCCAGAATTGGCGAGGGGTTAGTATTCCAAGTCGTATGACACCTTACTCGACATGTTTTGATAAAGCGATACCAGAGTTGGCATTTAACCGCGAGGATTATAATGCACTTAAGAGTATATGGTATGCGATATCATGGAAACGGCTAAGGGATAGATCCCGA
Source organism: Lissotriton helveticus (assembly GCF_964261635.1). NCBI lineage: Eukaryota > Metazoa > Chordata > Amphibia > Caudata > Salamandridae > Lissotriton > Lissotriton helveticus. Next base: position 265,227,064 of record NC_136062.1, read on the forward strand.
AAGCCGCAGACAGGCTCAGCTCATGCCAGAGCACCACCTCACACGATTCCAAGCACTCTGCCTTCAGGATTGTTAAGGCCTGCCATAGGAGTGACTGATAGGAGATCTGTGTGTCCATTTTAGGGTTAGATATAGGTATACTATATCTAAAGCAAAGGGTGAGTACACCACCTTGCCCCAGCTGTCGTGCAGCCAGTTGTGTCAGTTTAGTTAGTCAGCCCAGGGGTGGCATAATACATGCTTCAGCCCCTGGGAGACTTCTGGGTACACCTCAGCCCTGAGTACAGGGACTTGGAGAGGGCCCAGTGCCAATTCAGTACCTGAGTACAATTTGGATAGAGAGAACAGCTAGGCTGTGGGTCTGATTAGCAGGCCCACAGCCAGGGAAAGTCGTAAACCAGTGCAGCAAAAAGCAAAAATCTGGGTGATCATAGGATTGCAGACCCTACTCTCCTACACCCTCATTCCGAGGATACTCAGGAAGGCCAAAGCGGAGCCGTGCAAAATGATCCTGATTGCACCAGCATGGCCCCAGCAGTTCTGGCACACGGAACTCCTATTACTCTCCCAGGCTCCTCCGATTCCCCTTCAACTCATTCCGTCCCTATTGTCGAGGTCTCCGGGTCAAGTACTCCATCCGGATCCGGGCTCGCTTCACTTAACAGCGTGGCTCCTGAATACAGGGAGTTCCGACATCTGAATCTCCCCAAGGAGTGTCGGGAGGTGTTGTCTCAGGCTCGAGCACCAAGTACTAACAAGACGTATAAGGCAAAGTGGAAGAGGTTCTGCCTATGGTGTCAGAAGCAACGTCTCCATCCGTACACTTCAGCTCCTCCTCAAATTTTACCATACATCCTGTTACTGGCTAAATCTGGATTAGCACATTCTTCTGTGAAAGTGCATCTAGCAGCCATCTCAAGGTTCAGACGGACGTCTTCAGGTCCTTCTCTTTGGTCGGCTAGATTTGTCAAGCAATTTATGAAAGGCCTGTTTCGGATGTACCCCCCAGTCCGTCCTCCACCTCCAATTTGGCAACATAATTTGGTGTTGGCTCAACTAATGAAAGCTCCGTTTGAGCCCATCCACAAGGCGGACCTTCAATACCTTTCATGGAAACTAGCTCTTCTGTTGGCTCTGACATCGGCCAGGAGAGTTAGTGAGCTGCAGGGTCTGTCCATAGTGGAACCTTTTCTTCAGTTCAAGTGGGATGTTCTAATCCTTCGGACTAATCCAAAATTCATCCCTAAGGTTCCATCTGAGTTTCATCTGAACGAACCTTTGGTCTTGAAGTCATTCTTTCCGCGACCTACGACTCCAGCAGAAAGATCCTTGCATTCATTGGACGTTCAAAGATGTTTGAAGTTCTATTTGGAGCGCACAAAATCTTTTAGAAGAACTTTACAACTGTTCGTATCTTACAGTGCTCCACGGAAGGGATTTCTGCTAACCAAGTGCAGCATTTCCCGCTGGATTTCCAGCGCTATTCGATTCTGCCATCAAGCTGCGGGCAAACCACTTGCATCAAGAGTCCGTGCACACTCCACAAGATCGATGGCATCTTCAGTGGCTTTGTTTGCTGGGGTTCCTATCAAAGACATCTGCAGGCAGCGACATGGAGCAGTACACATATCTTCACAAAGCACTACTGCTTAGAGTCTACGGTGAAGGATGATGCTGCTGTTGGACAGGCAGTCCTCAGGAATCTTTTTCAATGAGAGGTGAGCTTTCCCTAACATCCCTCCTTCCTGTATGGCACATTTTATGATTTGTTCCTATGAGGGTACTTATATTGTCATGTCATGTGATGCTGGTAACAAAATGTGATTTTATGGCTTACTGCTAACTACTCTGATACAAAGCATGGGAATCTATGAAAGTTCCAATACTGGGGTAAGAAAACAAGTTACTTACCTGTAACTTTGGTTCCCCAGTATTGGTAACTTTCATAGATTCCCATGTGCCCACCCGCCTCCCCTAGGAAAGCTCAGCCTGTTTTTACAGAGATAGTGGCTGTTGCACAACGGCTACGAAAATCTGAGGCTCTGAGGCTCTCTCAGGAAGGTTCTATGTGGTGAGGCTATTCTGATTGGTTGTTGCGAAACGTTTGGGCTCTTTTACACAAAGAGGGTGATATGCTACAAAATGAGATGAGGCCTAGGCCTGGTTTTCTCTTTTGTGCCTATGGTTATGATATTTTTTATTTACCGAGGCTTCCACTCCGACGACGGGGAATGATACAAAGCATGGGAATCTATGAAAGTTACCAATTCTGGGGAACCAAAGTTACAGGTAAGTAACTTGTTTTCTTTTCATTGAAATCGTATGCAATTATGAACAAACTCTAAAGGGTCCCACTCTGCGTACAGGTTGCACAGAACATGGCTTGTGGCCATGTCGCCTCGTTTGCTTGTTTTGTGGGGAGGGGAGGGGAGGGGTTGACAGTGCCCACTAGATATGACAGCATTTTAAGTATATACTTCTAGCCTATCATACTGTGGAAATGGCCACCGTCCATGAGATTCCTCATGCTCATCAGTGTCCGTGAAATCTTCATTTGCTCAGTATCCACAAGACTCCTCATGCTGAACAACATCCAGGGGACACTTCATGTTGCTCAACATACACCTCATGTTGACCACCATCCGTGGCACACGTCTCGATGATTAACGTGCAAGGGAAACGTTTTAATTATTCATATGGCACTTGTGCCTAAAGAGAGAAGTGAAGATGAGCATTACAGACAGACCGGTAAATAAGGTTGTAATAGCAGAGCGTCTGAAATCAATTAAAGTCCAGTATTGAGGGTCACAAGAGACTGGGCAGCTTCAGGAGCTTGTGATTAACATTCGTTATAGTAGGGGTGCTAGAGAGCCAGTCAGTCAAGATGGCCGCCGTTTAGCGAGGCTCTGACTGCTAACTTCATAATCCTGCAATTATCTCTGTGCCAGAGTGCCATCAGCTGCCTAATTGGCTTGCAGCCCTGCCCAAACACACGAAGAAGCAGAAGATGCCACTAGTTTGGTGAAAAGCGGTCGTGGGAGTGAGGAGATGTGATTCCCCTGGCCTGATTTGCGGCCTAATCCGACTCTTACCCCGCTGTGCCGAGATTCCTGATGGAGGCTAGGCCCGGCGCTGCTACTGTTGTGGGCCTGCACTTTTCCTAGCAAATAATCCTCCCCTCCCCTCTCACGGTGGATTGTCTGTCGGTCCCAAGGTAGGCTGCGGGGTGTGGGGCCGCAGGACTAATGACCCCTGAACCCCTCGCCCGGAAGGGCTCCCACACATTGTATCCCTCCCTGGCCAGGCATGGCCAGCCGCCAGAGAACTTAAATAAACAGGCGGTGGTCGCTTGGGACTTCTCCCCAGGGTGACTATCTGTGTGGCTGTGTGTTTTATTGGGCTCCCGAATACAAAGCTGGCTCCGTAGTTCATAGCCACTTTACACTGCGCTAGGGGCAGCTGAAAATCGCAGATAAAGCGGGCTGGCATCCCTGCATCACAACACCTAAGGCCTGCCATGCCTTAAGAGCGAAGGCACAACCTTGACGATTAGTCTTCCTAGACAAGACATTACTCCCCTGCCGACTTGCACTGAAATAAGGTGGGGAGCTGGGCTGCTGGGTCAGTGCGGATACTGGAGGCTTGCTAGACTTATTGGCTACACCAATGCTTGTTGAGCTTGCTGATCTCTTCCCATACCGATTTCACTTGTTCAACGTCACCCTCCTTAGTCCCCACTATTGTAATGCTCTTCTACTCTATGCTGTTACTTACCCAATACACATTAGCATCACCTTCCAATACCAACTTCTGTGTCTGTTGTATTCGCCACATTACATTTTTATATTTTAGTAATATTTGTGTTGGAGAGTGTTGGGCCTGCTGTGAAACTAATGTATGGCGTATTGAGTGTAAAACATTACGAATACAAAGAAAAAAACGATTGTTACTTATTTTGCCAATAAGCAGCTAGCAATTCATATTTAGTAAGCTGAAGACATTATTCACTCGCAAGAATTGAAAGTTATCCAGTGTGAAATATAAATGTTCATGTGTTTAATCAACTGACCTGAAAAAGATCAGCATGGAAGAAAGTGTGTGTGAGGGGGAGAAGAATAATGTAAGTACATTTTGAATCGGAATAATTGTGATATGTATAGAATATAGTCTTAGCACCTTTTAATGAACAGATAAACTTGAATGTGTGGAAGAAAGATTCATTGTAAAAAAGGAGGAGGGGTTATAGCCAGTGGTGGACTGAAATGGATGTTCTCAGTGGAGCCCCTGACCCGGCTAGCTTGACCCCATTGGGGCACTTTGGTGCTGCCGCAGTTGCTGCACTGCTGGGAGGTAGCAGAGGACTCCCATGTGAACCAGAGTACATTAAGCTTGTTAGGTGGGGTATACTTCATTGGGTATTGGTATTATTCTTATGTTTTTTACTATTTGCTCTTTTTCCATATTATACTTGGGGTTCATGAACTGAGTCTAGTTCCAGAGTGATCATTCTGGAAATGTATTTTTAAGATTGGGTACCCTTATCATTGGCATTAGTTATGCCGACTACAACTGTTGGTTGCAAACTACGGCATTGCTGTCAGGTGACACACACGTAACCTGTTCAACGTCTGGAGTGTTGAAATCTGAATTAACACACTTAAGCATAAAGATCTGAGGTTATTTTAAAAATCTATTAATGCAAGATGAATGCGGACAGGGTCACTTTTGAGATTGAAATTCAGTGAGCATTTCTAATCCTTTCTTTATGAAAAAACAGTATGGAAAAAATGAGCTAATCTGCGTCGAAGTCTTTACTTCTTTCTAGAGTTGAAATCTTGTTATGGATAAGAATATATTTATTAATTGTTTAGTCTGAAATGGTCAGCCTCGCTAATTGGGAGAGTTCAGTCAACACCTGTCTACATCTGTTTCAGGCTTTGTTCTAAGATTAAATATATTGTGCTTTCTTTCAACATCATCCGATTACTCTATTTGACTGTCCCTAAACATTTGTTTTGAAATCAATAAGTTCTATGATTATAGCAGCGATGAGCAACATTTTGCCTAACTGATTTATTGTTCGCAATGTTATTAAGCTGTTGATTCGTATTCTTTTGCTATCAAAAGTTGAAATTTCTTTATTTCCTTTCAAGGTTAAACTTCCACCGATGATGGAAATAATAACTTCAGAACAGCTTATGGAGTATCTAGGTGAGTAGAAGTGTAAGCATTTACCTCTTACTTAAACAGTTTTTTTGTTTACAGAGACATCTTTCTTAAGGGTAAAGTTAGTAATGTGTCATAACATGCAGTTTCAGCTGTTTCGTGTTCTTCTGTGACGACTTAAGCTTGACAAGAAACCATAACGTATGTGCTACCAGCCTGGTAATCAGTATATTTGTGTATGCTTGGTTCCCTAACAGTGCCGAGCTGCCTTCTTTAGTTCTTTTTTTTCCACCATTGAAGTGAGCTCCTTTGAGTTCCCCTGCTTGCCTCTCTACCCTGTTCTTATGTTTTATGCTTCCTAAAGAAAACGAAATCTTCAGCACGTTTACTGTGCTCGAGCTTCTGCTTGGACAAAAAGATTCAGATCAGTTTTGTAAGGCAGAGCCAAAATGGCTGCATTTAATACACAGCTGTGGGACATTTTATTCTCTCGCTCTGAGCCTATTTTTGTTTCTTCATGGGCTGCATTAGTACTGGCAGTATAGCCCTCCCGGCCATTTGGATTGAGGAAAGATTATTGGTGCCAAGGACCTCGTAACAAACTCCACCCACAACCCCAACCTGTGCCTTCTGCCTATTTACCTGCAAAATGTTGCCAACTCCGTCCACATGCTGCTACTTGCAGCCCAGTGCTGAGCATTTTGAGCATTTACCCCATGCTAGCTGCTTTACTACTCTTTGGTTCAGCTACATTCTAGACCTGATACCTGGTTCGATCACTGCAGCTAGACTGCGGGGGAGGGGGAATAGTGTGTGCCAGGGATGAGTTTGGCAGAGTGTGTGTGTGTGTGTTTGAGTGAATGTCCGATTCTGTGTCTGACTTTCTGATCGATACTTATAACCACAGATTCCTCACCTTTTGAATATCGCCTAGGTGCATACTAGATCAGGGAGGCGTCAAAGTAGTGATCCTGCGTGCCAAAAGATGGCACCACGTGGGTCTGTGTTGGCCCAATACTACCTGGGAAGTGACAGAGCAGAGCTGCATAGAAGCTCCACTCCTGGGTGGTGACATTAGTTCCTTTCTTTCCACTCTTTCTGGTTTGGATCCGGAGCCCCCCCTCCCAAATTTTATCAGTCTTCCGACAACCTTTAAATGTTTCTGCATTGTGCTGAAAAAGCTAAGTTCCCTCCAGAAACTACAGGCTTTAAACCGTGATGTGGCTACAGGAAGCAGATATTTCTTTCAAGAACTCGCACAAAGTACATCTGTATTCTAGTAACAACTTGAAGTCATGTGCTAGTGCGCCCAAAAGCATCCAAAGGCGATCCGGAAGGTGAAGTTCTTAATCATCGAACACAAGAAGAGGTTGCAGCCAAAGCTCAAGTCCATCACTATATCGTGGTTCAGTCTCCGTCCTGGTTATGAAATCGGTCCCATGGATAGTCCATTTCTTCCACAAAGGCCCCAGGTAAGTCCAAGTATAAACAGAAACTTAAAAAGACTGTATGGAACTTGACTCAGTTTGGTTGCTTAAGTTGTAAAGAGAAGGCATGAGGAGGAACATTACACCCGTTTAACCTCCCTGGCTTCTGATCCACTTCCTCAGTTGATCCCGATTTACCCCAGGCAATGGTTGACTCTTCCGGGAGGCATGCTGCTAATTTTTGGTGTAATACCAGCCCCTTCTTGGGGGTGTTCTGTTGGTTCTAAGGAGCGACAGATATCTCCATTTACTTTACTCTCAGTGGGTCATCTCCTGATGCCACCTGCCCACCCTAGGACTCTGTTCTCAGTCTGTTCCAGTTCAGTTACTGTCTTCGACTCTAGCTCCAAGATCTACGCCAGTTCCTGTTGCACCAACCCCGTTGGCTGATCCAGCACTGATACATATGTCAGATCCCAAACCGACCTTGGTCTGAGCCCAACCAATGTCTCTCTACGAGATTACAAAAGCTCCACTGGTTTTCATGTAGTGTGATTCTAGCCTAAAGCCTGTACTGCTATCCAGCTACCCGCAGTGGCTCCATTCTGTTTTTGACTCTGACTTACCCTATGTAGGATTCAGGTAGGGACTCTCAGGATACTGATAATGAAGAGGCAGGAGATGCTCTGCTCCCTTCTCTTATAATGATAATGCATTTCATCTAGATGTACAAAATGCCAACAGAGCTTAACTCGCCACATGGGCTACCAACGAAAGAAAGTGCTTTGTTTGCATAGGTGGTGAGGATGGCAGCTGAGATGCTAGAACAGCAGCTGCCCTCCATTGACTCAAAGTCAAATGTTCTCACAAAGATTGTTCAGCCAGTGCCTATGACCTCTGTCCATTATTGCCTTTTAATGAGGCCCTTACCAACATGTGACTGTCTACATGGTAAAAACACTGTTCGTACACACCAGTCAGCGGACCAATAGCCTGGTGGCATAGACCAGCTACTAGTTATGACTCTGTAACGGTAGCGGTAGGAATGGGCAAGAGACGGGTCTTTGTTAGAGGTTGATTTATTTTAGACAAGAGGTAATCAGTACATGTGGGGCGGGAGGACACTCTCCGTGGTGAACGGCTCCGGTCTGTCCGCTTTCTCCTCCTCGGGACGTCTTTGTCTTTTACTGGTCTTGCGGGGCTTCTCCGGAATCTCGTCTCCTTTGGCTCCTTGATGCCAGCTCAAGCTCGAGGCGGGGAGAAAAGGGGAGACAAGGATCAGTACAAATGTCCTCGACTGTCAGTGTAGGGGAAAGGAGTGAGGGACACACCACTAGTGAATAATCCGGCGTCGAGGGTGAGAAAGGGTAGGTCGGTGTAGGGACGGGGACACCGGTTACACAACCCAGGGTAGCTGTCACGTCACGGACCCTCCCTTGCGTCCCACCCAACCCGCTATGCGATCACGTACCTCACGTGGCCACACGCTTCCTCCTAGCGTGCGGCTGGGCGGCTCGTGTTGTCGTTGGCCTCCTGGCTCTCATAGCAGGGACAGCTCCTCTCTCTCGGTCCTGCTTCCCGCGGATGGTAGTTCGGTCAGCTCTTCGGTTCTCTCAGCTCCCGCTCCTCCGACTTCCTCCTGTAAAACGCCACTCTCCTCCTCCTCTCCACGAAACACACCTCCTCCAGTGAACAAGCACACCTGGTCCTGCCTCACCTCGTCTTTTGACGGGACATCGGACTCCGCCCACTCTCCAGCCCTTGACCAGTTAAAGGAGCCGCACTCCTCGTCCTCTTCGGTTATCGCCCACGGCACGTCGTGCCGCCACCATTCCTGCTGCTGTTCGTGTGGTTGCAGAGACAAGAGGGAGGTATCATGGGAGGAATCCCGGATTAGGGTTCTGGGATTCTTAGATCGTTGGGGCAACGGGCTCCCCTTGTTACAGACTCTTATTTATTTGACTAAACACCATACACGAGAGCCTCATTATGCAGATTATCCCTTACTCTTTACTGACTAATCCCACACAGAAGGAATCTAAACTGATTGACACATTTGGAAAGAGAATGTTTTCATCTGTGAATCTCGCCCGAATTTCCCTAAATGACATATGCTTGCTAGGCAGATACACACATGTTGTTCGCAACATGGCCACCAAACTCTTGCCAGTGGACCCTTAAGGTTTCAGAACTGCTTTAAGCAAAAACAGTACTTGACAAACATGATGCAACAAATCTTTTGGTTTATGCCGGTTAGGACACTACAGATTGCTTTTGCAGTGCTGTTGATACCATATTGGAGGAGGTCTACTGTATTTTCAGGCGATATATTGATGTCTGCAATAGACCTGCCTTTTAACGGGCCCAGGCTTTTTTGGGAAAAGACCCACTCGGGCTCAGCTCTTTAAATCTCTGTGAGGCAATCAACACACTATTCTCAGGACTCTTTACACCTATGAAACAGTTTCCCCATCAGTCTGTTAGCTCTCAAAAGATGCTGTTGAGCGGTAACCGGACGCAAAGAAAATCTATTTTCTGGAAATGATCCTGATGTTAAGGAGTCAGTCGTGAGTTTCATTGAGGATGGTTTTGAGGCTTCCTGGTCTTTTGCCTCTTGTATCCTCCTTGTGCCAAATGGCATATAAAGGCACTCAAGTAGAACCTCAGTTCGCAGTGAGCCCAGCATCAACGCCAATTCTCCAACATCTTACTGATTTTCCAGGAGATGTCTTGGGATTTACAGTGGTGGTTAACTGTGACCGATCACTTTCCTTCCCCGACCTGAAGCTCATGGTGGTGGCAAATGCATTTTTGCTGGGGGGGGGGGTTCCTAAGGTATTTGTGTTAATCAAAGGCCTCTACTCTCCTGTGGAAAGCTGGCTCCAAAACCACTTCCTGAAGTTACAGGCGATCCGGTTAATCCCAAAAACGTTCCTACCATCCATTAATGGAAGAATGGTACAGGTTGTCGCACAGAGTACTACGACCTGGTGGTACTACAACAAGCACAGAGGAGTGCGGTCCTAGGCCTTGTGCCAAGAGGCTTTATATCTCTGGTAGTAGCTGGACTAACAAAATGTTCTTCCTGATCGCCAACCAACAAGCAGGTTCCTTGAGTGGCAGAGCAGACAAATTGAGTAGGTGTTGTCTGGCGGACCACAAGTGGTGTCCCTATCCTGAGGTGCCTTCAGTCATTGGGAGGAGCCCTGGTGTGATCTATTCAACATGCCAAGAAGGTGCAGTGTTGGCAGTTTTGCACACTGCAGTTTCTTCCAAGGCTTTTGCTAGGGAATGTATTCAACCTGGACTGGATCACAGGACCTATTCACTCATTCCCACAGCTTCTGTCTTGAGTAGTCAAGAAGATTAGGAAATACAAGACCTAAGTGATCTTGATTGTCCTAGACTGGGCAAGGAGAGTGTGGTACCTGGAGTTTTGAATCTGAACATCTACCCTTCAGACTTCCACCTCAGAAGCATCTCCTGACTAAGTAACAGGACCTCGGTCTGCATCTGAGTCTTCAAAAATTGCTCCCATGCAGGGCTTTTCAGGTGTGACAGTAAAAGGTTACTTTTCTGTTTGCCAGAACAGCCGTCTTTGTTCAAATCCGTGGTTGTGATGTGTTTTACAAAAGGTTCAAAATATGCTTTGCCCCAAGCTTTTTTTGATGATTTAGTGGGACCGCACCCAGTCCTGGCTGTCTTGAAATGCATGTCTTTCAAGCCTGTGTACATTTGCTCTTTCAGACTATTCACAAAAAAACGTTTTATTCCTTGTTGCCATTATGTCAGTGCGCCCTATTAGCGAATTGAAGGTGCTGTCTGCTCCACGTCCTATATGCGTGCATATGTGTATATGTATGTGTTTATATGTGTATATGTTTGTGTTTATATGTTTGTATGTGTTTGTGTGTGTATGTATGTGTGTGTTTTTGCGTGTATATCTATATATATCGTGGCGTGCTGCAGGTGATGGTTTCTGCCGGTCGCACGCAGAATGGAAACACTGCAGTATAACACTTGACTGCTTTGACTGAAATCAAACCACTTGAACATTAGTGCAGATATCAAGTATCTACGTACAACAAGGCTTGAATATGAGGACTTCCATTGTTTACAACTATACGAATAATGCTGCACTATGGGAGTTGATGTTCCTAAGAGCTAAGTCAGGTGATTATAATCTTTTAAAAAAAAGCAAGCCCAGGCGCACGTTGGTGTCTTCTTCCACCTGTGAGCAGTGCACGGCATACAGCCGAAACGTCAGGGAAAGGGAAGCAGGCGCTGCTGGACCGCGTGGCAACCCCAGCCTCACATTTGCATGGCAAGTGTTTTGTGGGTTGCTCGTGCCTATTTCTTTGAGGCCGCCTTGAAGGGTCTGGGGCTCCGGAAACGAGAGACTTTGTTTTGTATATGAATTGAGGAGCCTGACTCACACGCACCCGACCTACGGAGGATATGCTAATTAGCAAAAAAAAACGGAATGCGTGTGGAAGGGATTCTAGCAGGATGATTCCTGTCATGATTGTGCTGAGGGTGATGGTTTCTGCCGGTCGCACGCAGAATGGAAACACTGCGGTATAACACTTGACTGCTTTGACTGAAATCAAACCACTTGAACATCTATATTCTTCCGGAGACAGAATCACTTCCGACGGTAGGGTCTATATTCTGAAGAACAGTCTATGATTTTCGACTGATCAATGTTTTTTTTAAAGAACTCCTTCTTTTCTACCCAAATTGATTTTGGGTTTTCATATAAATCGTACGTTGTTTTCAACATTCTTTCTGGATCATTCATCTCTGGCAGAAAGATCACTTCACACCTTAGCCCTGGATGTTAAATGGGCGCTGAAATGTTACTTATGTAAGCCAAAGTCTATTAGACCGTCCACATAGTTATATGTAAGTTATTGTTCAGTCAGCGCAAGATTGGCTTCTCAAAAACAGACTATTACTAAAAACATTATTTCTTGCATAATCACTTGATATCAAAATGCTAACAATAAGCATGTGGCTGGCTCACTTTAAATGTGGAAAATCTGATACTGCTGCTCTAATAAAGAATGTGTTGATTCCAGATATTTGGAAAACAGCAACTTGTGGATTGATTATTCTTTTGCCAAGCACCAGTGCATAGTCTCTGACTCCAGAACATATATTCTGGTATTTCAATCTTCTTTTAAAAATGGTCTTGTATGGCAGGGTTGTCAGCCAAATGTATACTATTATCAATTAGACTAGTTTGATTTATCTTGCGTCTTATATCCATGCTTTCATAGTAAAAATAAATGTTTTAAATGATGTTGTGGGGGGACCCTGCATGTGCATAGATATACTTTTTATGGATTCAGAGAAGGTGCCAAACTTTCATCTGCAGGAATACAATCTCTAATATATTTTTCTAGATTACTGTCGCACAGAACCTTTAGGGGGACTGCTGTTCTTTCTGTCTTCCTGATAGTAATTCACTGTAAAAGGTTTAGAAGTAAAACCTCAGACTCTGTGATAACAACATGAATTCCCTCTTTCTTGCTCTCGGAGCACTGTTGGTGAATATTAATAATATGTGTAGCTCACATTTCTGCTTTACTATCCTAATCTTTGTTTTTATCTGAAATTCAATTAATGTGCTGAAACACTTCCAAAGACAAATGGCTACTTTACTCCTATTTAAATCTTACATTTACAGTAATTTGAAAGAGTATCCACTGCTCTTGAGCTGCTTTCATGAAATTGGGAGGTCGTCAATCTTAATTGGCCTTGTAACTGCAATGAAAACATTGCTCTGGACAGACAGACAGGAAGTTCTTCGGATGCAAGTTCTTCGGCCCAGCCCCTTGGTGCATTCAGCCAGTCTCCGGTGACTGTGTTTGCTCTCTAATAATAACTTTGGCCAATACACCAGGAGATGCTTTGAGATCGAAGGGGAGGAACCGAATGTTAAACATGTAATGTTATTGGGTGTCTTATAGAGCGCTCAGCTACTCGGACAGAGTGTCCCGGCGCTATACAGATCAGCCGAGAGGCATCCAGGGAGACACATGCAAACTATTGTCCGAATAACCAGGTCTTAAGCCCCTTCCTGAAAGACAACAGGTTGTCAAGTTTCCTGAGGGCCAAAGGAAGGTTATTCCAGAGTTTAGGGGCCAGCTGTCTATAAGAACGACCTCCAATGCGTGCTCGTTTGGTTACAATCACGATGGCCAGTGCCTGCGAGGCTGATCGGAGAGATCTGGAAGGAAAATCGAATCGAACTCTTTTCCTTAGATACTCGGCACCAATGCCGTGTAGAGATTTGAAGGCCAAGATCAGAGTTTTAAAATGAATACGTTTCTGCACCGGCAGCCAATGGAGTGAGTTTAGTAGAACCGAAGTATGGGCTGTACGGCTAAGGCCATAAATGGCCCGTGCCGCCGCATTCTGTACTGATTGAAGGCGGGTGAGAAGGTATTCCGGAAAGCCCAGGTATAGAACGTTGGCGTAATCCAACCTGGAGCCAATCAGAGCCTGAACCGTTATCCTCCTGTGGCTGAGGGAAAGAAAGGAAATACATTTCCTGAGAGTTCGTAGCAGACCAAAACACTGGCCGACTACATTAAGAATCTAGGGTTTGAGGGTTAAGCCGTTATCAATTTTCACGCCTAGATTCTTAGCCAGAGGTGCTGCAGAGGCAGGGGGGTACATATTTGAAGGCCACCAGGATTTCCAAAGAGCGTCAGGAGGGCAACGGAAAAAAAGGATCTCAGATTTGTCCGAGTTGCATCTCAGCTGATTAACTTGAAACCAAGAAAAGACGGCCTCAAGACAGCTCCTAATGGAATCGCCTACGAAATCGATGTTCTTATCGCAGGTGAGCAGGAGCCGAGTGTCGTCAGCATAAGACACAATCCGGGCGCCGAAGGATTCAACCAAATCGGCCAAAGGAGATAAATAAATATTGAAGAGAGTGGGGCTCAGCACCGACCCCTGAGGCACTCCCACGTTCAAAGGGGGTATGGTGGCAGTGAACGGGGGGGCCCATATCGATTGATGGCGATCCGAAAGGAAGGACACAAGCCAATTGAATACCGTCCCTCTCAGTCCAATCTCCTGGAGTCTTGCAAGAAGACGCCCGTGAGGGACGGTATCAAAGGCCGCCGATAAGTCAAGTAGGACCAGCATTGCCTTCCCTCCATTGTCCAGAACATCCTTAATTGACTCTGTGACTTCCAGCAGTGCAGTTTCGGTGCTCAGATTGGAACGAAAACCCGATTGAGTGCAATGAAGAATGTCATGGGTTTCGAGGTAGCTCGAGAGTGTGGAGTGAACATGCTTTTCCACAATTTTAGCAAAAGCGGGAAGTAGCGAGATCGGTCGGTAATTAGAATGATCTAGGGGGTCCAAATTAGGCTTTTTTAATAGAGGAAGGATGTGAGCCCTTTTCCATGCACTAGGAACTGTGCCCGTTTCAAGAGAGGCATTGAGAAGAGGATTAATAATGGGGTTTATCACATGCGCCAGCTTGGCCAAGATCTTCGCTGGACAGGGATCCGATGGAGAACCTGACTTTAATTTGAGCAATAGATCCAGTGGTGATTGAGGGGATAAAGGAGGGAAAAAAGAGAGCATATGACTCTCCGGGCAGGAGCCAATAAGGGAAGAATCCAGGCTAGGTTCGCATCTAGGGGCAGCAGGAGAAAAGGATGCCTGAATGTTCAAGATCTTAGTAGCGAAAAAACTGGCAAGTTGGTTAACCCATGACTCAGTGGGAGAGAATTTAACGGATAAGGAAATAGGGGAGGTGAATTCCCTGACTATATTAAAATTTTCTTTACTGGTGTTTGCAGCTATTTCTAATCTTTTGGAAAAATGCAACTTTTTCTCTACAACAATTGCAGTATGGTATCGCAGTATGGTAGCCTTTGATAAGGGCCCTATATGTCTCTTTAAGTGAGGGGTCATAATTTTTTCGCCAAGCTCTTTCGGCTTTCTTGCAGCACCTTCTGGTCTCATGAAGCACCGAGGTGAACCATGGAGCCGACGCCCGCTGATCGCTGAAGGGGGGGGCTAACTCATCGAGGTGCTGCGTGAGCCAGGCCTGGAAGAGAGCTAGGTCACTCACTAGCTCTCCCGTAAATTGGCAGGGGTGGGACACTAAGGACTGCTCCAACATGCCAGCCGTGAGACGGTGATAAGGGCGGGAAGATGCGGACTGAAAACCAGCACCCCCGCTGGCTGCTTTGGATATGCCCAAAATATCAAATTTTAATAGGAAGTGATCTGTCCAGATCAGGGGCAGGGGAGGGGAAGACATGATGGGCAGAGAAGAAAAGATCCGATCAAGGGTGTGGCCTTTGTTATGGGTGGCCGCGGAGATATAAGGTGACAAACTAAATGCGCTAGTGACATCCTCAAGTTTCACAGTATCAGCTGAGCAAGTATCATCCATATGTATATTGAAGTCCCCAAGTAGTAGACAGTGCTTATATTTCATAGTTAGTGGGGCCAAAGCTGAATGCAAATCATCGCAAAAAGAGCCTAAATGGCCAGGTGGTCTATAGAGCAATAGCCCGGCACACGCGTGATGGGGAGAGAGAGACAAACAGAAACCCAGTGATTCCGCCCCCAAAATGTCCTCCGTAACCACCACCGAGCATGTGTAGCGCCTGTCCACCTCCATGGCAACTCCCCCACCTCTGCCCAGCACTCAATCTTTTCTCACCATGAAATAGTTTGGAGGAAGAGCCATAGAAATATCAGGGCTGGAAGAGTCGCCTAACCAGGTCTCTGTCGAAAATAAGCATGTTGGCTTGTGCTCCATGAGCAGATTGAACACATCTAACGCATGTTTGCCCAGAGATCGAGTATTTAATAACATGCAGGAAAAGTTGTTTTGACGTTTTTCTCTAAGCGACACCCGAGCGGGAGAGCCCGAAGCACATGCAATATTCTTACAGCATGAGGGGATCTGAGTTGTCCATCCACAACATGCATACCTTAGGGCCTCCGAAAAACTAATCGGGAGCAAGGGACAATGGCGATCAGCATCCCCCCTTAAAGTAAGTAATTGCTTGGAGTCATAGTTAATCAAGTTAGGTGGCCCTACTACTTGGAATCCACTAGTAGGGCCTAGCCCGGCCACCTCCGGGATGCGGACGGCGCAGACGGGCTTACCTGAGGCGCACCTTCGGCGCACAATAGGCGCGCCTGCTGCACTCGTCCGCTGCACGTCCTCGGGGGCATTCTAGATAAATGGAGAGGAACGTAGGTCACGGGACGCTAAACACTAGCGTGCTGACCTGCTTCCCCCCAAAGATGGTGGCCGCGCTGCACCGGAGCGTGAGACTGCAGCCCGAGTCAGGTAAGGCTGTAGAACGCTCCCAGTGACATCCGCGCTTAAGGCAAAATGAGGCAGTAGCTTAGATACACACTGTCCCCAAAAAGAATAAAAACAAACAGTAGTATTCAATCACACTGCAGGATTTTAAAAGGATAAAAATACAGGATTCACGTTTTTAAACAAAATAGCATGCGTGTTCCCGGCTGTGCCTCAGGAACATATCTAACGCGGCGAGGGGCGCCCGACCTTTTGAGCCCACGGGACGCTAAACACTAGCGCGCTGACCTGCTTCCCCCCCAAAGATGGCGGCCGCGCTGCACCGGAGCGTGAGACTGCAGCCCGAGTCAGGTAAGGCTGTAGAACGCTCCCAGTGACATCCGCGCTTAAGGCAAAATGAGGTACACCTTTTGCTTGATCTAGGAAAATGTTTCAGAGAGCTAGCAGTACTAATGAAATTTTGATCGGTATGGATGAGCACAGGAAAATGGAGAATGTTAACAATTCACCAGATTTGCCCTCAGTTGATAAGACACTGGGTGTGCTCCATAGAGCCGTTAGATGTGTTCTCCAGAACACATCCCTATTGCTATGTTAAATGCGGAATCTCCAATGTTAGAGGTGGACAGTGAAAATGAGTACTATAAATTCTTACATTATGGTCCTAAGTGAACTTACCTACTTTTACCAAATGTCTGGTAGTTGTGGCAACCCATTTCAGATACATGAAAATCTACCATCTTATAACTCAATGCTGAACTTCTCAATAATGATAACAACTGTATTTTCTTACATCACCTCACAATCCACTTCTGCTGTCTACATATGTACTCAAGAGTATTCGAGCGCTCAGACGAAAGCCCATTCCAGACAAATTTTTTATTTCCTCCATGGTAATTAATAAAACTATTCAAATTGATGGGCCCTGTCATTGGGTAAGTGGGCACCTTGGAGTATAAATTATTTGTGACAAATACAGCAACCAGAAGAGTGCACGAAATGTATCTGTGTTCCTTTAAGCTTTATTCTCTATTCCATAAGAATGTTTACCTTTTTCCAAAGTTGGTTTTGAATTTTTATTTAAATTCATTGATTTTCTTTCATATTTATTTCTGACTGCTTCTTCTGCAGCAGAAGTACCTTGACAGTTGAACCAAGCCTTATTTAATTCTAAGAAATCTTCTGCTAAGCGAGTATTCTCAGTCATTACTACATCCTCTCAGAAGGCCCACAGACCACTGGCGAACACCCTGTTTCTTCCTCTGAAATGTCCAAGTTTGTGAGATTTGCAGAGTGGCTACTTGGGCAGCTCTGCATAATTATATCAGACATTAGTCTAGACTCTTACTCTGTTGCAGATACTCACATAGCCAGTCCTCACTGTATAATTTATTTCCATAACATACTCCTTACCTTTATTTTTTTCTAGAATTCCCAATTAATTTAATTTTTTAAATGTCTTTAATTTTCTGTTAAACATGTGCAAACTTACTTTCTCCTAACATGCAAAACTTTATTGTTGGAAATTACCATAATTTGTGTGGTATTCTCCAGATCTTTGCCTTCACTGTTTTTGTTGGCCGTAGAAATCTGTGCACTTTAACCCTGTTAACCAGGGCTAAAATGATGTGATCCACCTTTAAACATGATGAAATTGGCATACCCCTGATTAACATACTTACCTTAACTATATGTCCCTAGTATACCTCCCGCTTACCTGGACGGATCACCATCTTATTCATATCTCCATAGGGATACCAGCTGGCCCCAGGCCTAAGCCTCTTCCCCCCCCCCCTCTTGAGACGTCCCTGGCACAAACTTGATGGTGCCCTATTTGAATCCAGGCTCAAACTTTCACGGCCGAAATGGTCTAGCAATCTGGAGGAGGCTGATAAAGCCTATAGGAAATGGATCACTGATGCACTGGACCATTTTATTCCCAAGAAATTGTCAAGGCCCTATCGCGACCAGGCACACCCGTGGTATTCGGAGGAACTGGCTATTGGGGAAAAAACAATGTAAAATTCTCGAGCACAAATTGAGACGCTCATATGAACCCATAACAAAAGCCAGCTATAGATCTGCCACCAAATTGTATCACAAGCAGATAAAAAAGGCTAAAGCCATCTACTACACCAACTTGATTAATTCGAGTACCAATCGTTCGAAAACCATCCTTTCCTTGATAAAGGATTTGTCCAAAGCTCCTGAGGCCACTGAAAGCGCAATAGGATCCAATACACAATGCGAAGAGCTAGCTTGCTTTTTCGTAGGAAAGGGTAAAGATATTTACAACACCTTAAATTCTAATGCCTCGACTATGCCCCTCCCTGAAGCCACAGTCCCAACCGCCTTATCTCACTCCCTTCTAACTTTCCCCCCTCTATCCCTGGCTGAGCTGGTGCTTCTTGCCGCTAAAGTGAAGTCTGGCTCTCCAGATGACCCGGTCAAACCCGAGATGTTCCGACTTCATCGCGACTCCATTTTGCAGGAGGGTCGCGAGCTGATTAATCAATCTCTCCAATTAGCTACGGTTCCCAGCTCCTGGAAGCAGGCCAAGGTGGTCCCTTTGCTAAAAAAATCCACTCTGGACTCCTTAAGGCCAGATAGTTTCAGGCCTATCTCCTTGCTGCTGTATTTGGCCAAGGTCACGGAATCTTATGTGAATGCTGCCCTGACCAGGTACTTGGAAACAAATGATATTCTGGCCGAGTCTCAAAATGGCTTCAGAGCCAATCACAGTACAGAGTCAGCCCTCCTGGCAGTTACCGAACAGCTGAGGGTGGCACAAGATCTGGGCAACACTTCTGCCCTTATTCTGCTGGATTTGAGTGCGGCCTTCGACACGGTCTCCCACGGGATCCTGCTCAAACGTCTTGGGGAGATCGGGGGCGGCGCCCTGGACTGGTTCGTGTCATTTCTATCTGACCGATCCTTCCAGGTGCATGCCGCTCCGTACTCGTCCAGCAGATACCCTCTCAGCTGTGGGGTCCCTCAAGGTTCAGCTCTCCGCCCCACGTTGTTTAATGTGTATGTCAGACCCCTTGCCATACTAGCAAGAGAACGGGATATCAAATTACCTTCTTATGCTGACGACACCTTCTCTAACAACGCTGAGTCTGACCAAGCTAAATTTGGTGAAGATCTTATGGCCATCGCCAATTGGCTATCTGATAACTGCCTACAACTTAATGCTTCCAAATCAGAGGTGCTCATAGTTGGTCGGAACCCAGAGAAGTGGGCTGAGCACTGGTGGCCCTCCACACTGGGCCGGTCCCCGACCCCGAAGCAGGAAGTAAAAAATCTAGGAGTCTTGCTGGACAATGACCTGGCTTTGGACTCCCACGCAAAAAAAGTGGCAGGTACTTGCTATGGGAGCCTTCGCGCCCTCAGACCCATTCAAGCATTTTTTGAACCTCCAACCCGGCAGATAATAGTCCAGTCCATGGTCCTCTCACACCTGGACTATTGCAACGTTTTTTTTCCTGGGCTCCAATCTGACTGTCATTAAAAGACTTCAGAGGGCTCAGAATGCCGCAGCCCGCACTTTGCTTGCCCTGCCAAAACACTGCTCCGCATCACAGGCTCTCGTTCGGCTGCACTGGCTCCCTGTAAAACACAGAATCCAATTTAAGACCCTATGTGTAGTTCACAAAATTTTACACGGACAGGGTCCTCATATCTTGAAGGGACTCTGCACCCTCTATACCCCGAAGTGCGATCTTCGTTCTGCAGATCTCCACCTGGCCTGTACTACGAGGGTACGAAGGAGCAGAGCGGGAGGACGCTCATTTAAGCACAAGGCTACACTACTTTGAAACTCTATCCCTCTACAAGCACGATCCACTACGCACCATCAGTGTTTCCGCAAGCTAATTAAAACTTGGCTATTTTCATCAATCTAACTTGCAGAGCTGTGGAGGCTGGTATTACACTCCCTCTCCACATGCAGCCTCGCAGCCGATCTGTCACGCATGTCTGTAAGCGCTGGGACGCCCCGTTGCTGGGGTAGCCATGCGCTATATAAAACAACTTAACATAACATAACATATAAGGTACCAAGGTGTACCCAGAGTAGGTTAAATGTCACCTATTGTGCCTCACGCTACAGTGACTATGTAAGCATGACTGCAGGCCTGCCACCAGTAGCCTAGCGCTGCAGGTTTTAAGTTCAAATTCGACCTATCAAAATAGCACATTTAAATAGTAAATTTTGATAGACCTAAATCTTCCTTTTAAATATTTATAAGTCACCCATACATAGGCTGTACTGCACATAAGGTGTGGTGCATGATATTTAAAAGTGAGCTATGTAAAATGAATGTTAATAAACAATGTCCTTGGAGTGGCTAGCCCCTCAAAGCTATTTTTACTGTAGCAAGGCTGGCTGTTCCATAGGAAAACTCTAAGATGCAGCATTGAATACGAATACTGTATCTCAAGAATGGGACTAACTAGAAACACAATGAAACAATTATTTTAATAGTTATTACAAATCCAATTCAGTGATGAAGTTGGATTAGTTATACATATTATGGAAAAGTAATTTTTAGCAAAATACCTTTGCCCTGCCTGAAGTCCCTGGAAGCTATATGTGTAATTTGCTCTCCCCCTTAGGGCAGCCACTAATTCTCATTTAAATGGGCATGCATAAGGTGTAAACTTTCTTCCATGAGCAAACAATAGGCTGACCTGATTGAGCAGAAATAACCCTTCTGACCCTGACAAAATGCAGAGGAGCCTGGGAGGATCATTTTAACATTAAGGTGTAAAGTCCTGCTTGAATCTTACATCCTGCATGACCGGTCTGCTGGGGTTTTTCACATGACACTTGACACACACATGAAATAGTCCTCCCTTGTCATAGGCAAATGTTAACTGACACTTTCCAAGAGCTCTT
This sequence comes from Lissotriton helveticus, assembly GCF_964261635.1. NCBI lineage: Eukaryota > Metazoa > Chordata > Amphibia > Caudata > Salamandridae > Lissotriton > Lissotriton helveticus. The sequence goes on from NC_136062.1 coordinate 265,247,876, forward strand.
CTTTTGTGTCGGCCCCCCCCAATCTCATAGCATGTCAGGCCCATTCACAGTGGATGTCTTTTTGACATTAGAGCGTCACATCAAGTTTGATAGGTCTGCTGGATTTACACATAACATTGGGTACACTTTAAAGGGCGAAAGCATGATGCCACTACAATTCTTGTGCACCCCATTTCTTGCTGCTGGAAACTCAGCTTTGTTCTACCAGACTTATAAAACTTAGGTTGTTGTCGCTACAGGGACTGCCACAAATTCAATTTTGCTGTTTGATGTGGGAATACACAAGGATTCTCATAATACATTCCCCACTCACACCCCCAGCACCCAATTTTATTATGGCCAAAGACTTCTGCCTTCTTGAAAAGGCCCAAAGTGCGTAGGGTTAGCCCAAGAAACTATTATCCCATTGTTTGGGACGTCCCCAGAAGTCATTACCACCCACTAACTTGTGCCAGGCATAAATATGGCATCTCAAGGCACCCAGTTGAAAACCCACTTGGACCTGTGGAAGATCAGAAGAGGACGGAACCTCCTATCTGGATCCCGAGAAGAGTCCTTGGGGACTCACCCACTCTCTCTGTTTTACAGAGGAGAAAGAAGTAGACCCCAAAAGCCATAAGACTCTGACCTATTTAAGCTACAGAGACACAAGTTACAAGAGGCCTTTTCCTGCAACTGCCTACTGACCAGTGGCACCTGAACCTGCCCTGGACTCTCCTGTTGGCCTCTGCCCTCCACGCTGGGAGTCTCTAAGTGCCACCCCTGAGGTCCTGGGTACCTCAGGAGTGGCGATGGGACTTAAGACTAGAGTTAGAAGATAAAATCCTGGTCCAGGAGGAAGCTGTTTAGTGTATCCGACCCACGCTCCATTGTGGTCAGCATCCTATTATGGCTAGGTCCTGTTACTACTGCGACCCTGGACTGTAATTTCCAGTTTGTACTTAGTGGTTCTATTTCTACTTAAACTTTAAAGATTCTAATATGTCTCTAAATTTGCTGTTTTGTCTTTTTGGTGTCATTTTGATCATCAAATGTTACTCTATTTTTCCAATTTGTTTTGAGAATTATATTTTTTTAAAATACTTTACACATGTCACCAAGTTGAACAAGTTAAACTTGTCTTCTTTGTGCCATTGTTATCAGGTGGTTGAGCTCGGTTTTATAGTGGTCGATCCAGGCAAGGATTGTACTTATTACTTGAAGTGGGTACTTACCCCCTTAACTAATACTCCAATTTACAGTGTGTATAGGGTCCACAAACCCCAGAGGTATAACAGAGGTTAAAGTCAGGACTGACCTTACTCTCGAAAGTGGTAGCTTGGTCGAGCCGTAAGGCAGTACCCAAGGACAGTGTAAAGCATTTGTTGTACACACTCAGTCAGCAAAAGGTTTCACACACTCAAGGACTGAACTCCAGGCCAATTGTTTTTATATCAACAGATAGAGTTGTTTTATTTTTAGAACCAACAGGTATAAAAATATACTTTTCTCGATATGAGTACTCATGTAAATACTTTGCAAAGAGGCAGTAAACTTTGTGAACACAACAGATACAGGGGTTGCAGTAGGCAACACAATTCTAGACACACTATAGCATTGAGCTCAATGGGTTTTCATCACATATGTACAGTTGATTACTTTGTAGGTTACTTTGGTAGTTCCAGGACTGGATCCTAGGTTCAGTCCTGGAGTCTCTAAGCTAAAACCAATTTAGTAAAATCGTTTTAGTTATGGTAGTGATTTTTCAGGAATATAAAGCGGTCTTAAAAGTTCACACTTGGAAACATTTCATTGAAAAACTGGCAATGTTATCCAATGGGAGAAAATTCAGGTTGCAAGTAAAGTATGATTTTGTTACTTTTGTAATCCAGTACTGGGCTCCTGGGTCCAGCACTGGGATCTCAACTTAAAACAGGTGAGTAATTGTGTTTCAGTATTTCGTATGATTTTTACAGAATATTTCAAGTTTTCAAAAGTAGACACTTTCATAGAAAAGCAGACAATGGATTCCTATGGAGAAAATTCAGATTACTAGTAAACCCGGTAAGGATTACTTTTGCTGTTCAGTACTGGGCTACAAGGTACAGTACTGGCTTCTCCCCTGATCACAGGTGAGTACTTCGGAATTCGGGTGATTTTATATGAATATTTTTAGTTTCCAAAACTTCACACTTAGAAGATTTTTCGAGTCAAACCAGTCAATGTTATCCAATGGCAGGTAAATGAGTTATCGGTTTCCAGGTGAGTACTTGGCGGGTGAAGTTAGGGTTCTGGGCATAGACTCAAGGGTCCCCCAGGGTCAGATAAGTACAGTTGGTTCATCCCCAGCGAAACAGGGGCGGCCGGGTGCAGAGGTAGTTAGGCCCAATGTTATCCAATGAGGGAAAGGGGTCCTCCGGTTGGTGGCTGCTGGCTAACAGGCCACGCGGCTGTGGGAGCTGGGCTCCTGGTCACTTGCTCAGGGCAAATGGGGAAGGAGGATAGGGTACAGGTTGCACTGCCAGGGGCACTCGGGCGGCTGTGTGATTTTGAGCCATCGGGCGCACAATGTTATTCAATGAGGAACTTGAAAAGGGAACAAAGGCTGCAGGCTCGGGGACAAAGGATCTTCTGGAGCGACCAACACTTCGAGGGGTAAGTTGGGATCTTGGAGGATAGGTAGGCACCCAGGAGTTGGGCACAGGGGGCCGTGGGGCGCCGGGTGCAAGGTTGTCTTTTGAGGTCAGGAAAGCTTACCCCCTGCTGGTCGCGGTGAGAGGGGTCCTCTGTCCTGAGGCTGCAGGCGTCGTCGGGGTCGTCGATTAGTGTCTTTGGGCACTGGACCTAGGGTCCCAGTCGCCGGGGGGACGTCCTCGTGGTCCTGGATCACTCGGGCACGGGCAGGGCTCGGCGAGTGCAGAGTGGGTTTGTCCGGAGCTTCCTGGCTGGTACCAGGCGTGTTGTTGCAGCAGAGCCTCTGCTGATGGGAGTCCCAGGCTTTAAGAGGGTCAAGGCAGGCAGGTCCTCTGGGTGTCCCAAGGATGCTGTCCGCAGGAGTCGCCGGGATTAGGCAGGAGCAGGTTCCAGGATCGACAGGCCGGTAGGGCTGGGGCCAAGTCAGTTGTTGTCGTCCTGTTGTTAGCAGCTGCACGGCAGGTCTTCTTTTTGATCTTCTTTCTTCTTTTCTTATCGGGATCTGAGGAAGGAAGGTTCAGGGAGCCCATTAATACAGGTAGGGCAAGGCCAGGGACCAATAGGTCCCTGTCCTGGGGTGGGTACACCCCCTAGCCTACTCCTCTCTTGTAGGAGGGGGGGCATGAGCCTAGCTGTGATTGGGCAGGGCTCCCCATCTTCAAGATGGCCGGAGGCCGGGGTCGTGCTTCACCTCGTCTCCCCCACCTGAGGGGTGGGGTTGGCACAGGCTGGCACCCCCCCTTCCTGATGTAGTTTTTCCCACCTGTCTTCCCGCCAGAGTCGGGGTCAGGACTGGTGGGGGCCAGCTGCTGGGTAGAGCAAATGGTCTGGAGTAGCTCACAGAGGCGGTATGCCTTCGAAGCTTCCCCCTGCCCATCCTGGGGAAGGAGACCTAGCACCTCGCCCAGGATGTGCAATCGTTGCAGGCCCAGGAGAGGGGGGGGGGGGTCCAGCAACATGTCTGCTGTGTGGCAGCCTCTGCAGCCACTCAGCCCAGACGTGGATTGTAGGTAGGGCTCCCGGTATTATGGTATTTATTTTTTTGCCATTTCCGTCTGTATTTATCCATATTTATTTTTGGGCCATTTTTTTCTGTATTTATCCACATTTATTTTTGTCACAAGCAAAAGATGACGCTACAGCTAGTATTTTTCCACATTTATTTAAATTGTGAATGCACACATGCACTCGGTTGTTATTGGTCAACACTATACATTCATCTGAAAACGTTGCCATTTGCAGAATGTTCCAAATATGCTTAAAAGTGCTATCACAAGCCATTTGTCTCAGAGCCTTGCAGTTTCTGCCATCAACAGAGTGCCACATCCTCTCCCCCACTGAACACCTTACTGCCCCACTGAGAGAAACTCACACTGCCTTCAGCTGCAACCCAATTGGAAGCAATTCAATTCAAATTATGCACTCCTTCATTCCTGTGCGCAGGAATCTGTTAATGTGGTGGTAAATTCGAGATCCTATGTCCCTTTCTTTTTTTATGCCTTGAAGTTTTTAACCTTTAAATTAAAGTGTAACAGTTGAGATGAACCCAAATGGTGTCTGGTGACTAGACACTTTGCACTGGCCGCTGAACATACAATCCCTAGGTGTTTTGTAGTGAACCTATCCCTTCCCCTTTGCCCACTTACCCTCTGCGCCTCTATTCAAAAGTTCAGGGCTAGATGTGGAGTTGTGACCTAAATTATTATTGTTGCTCTGCGGAAGGACGTTGCAGCCCATTGAGAGCAGCACAGAAGAATTGGAGTAATGTTGAGAGCAATGAGTCAGTGATTGGCACTGGTGGTGCCCCCTATCGATGTGTGCATGGGAGGACCTGTTCAGTTTTGGGTGCTTTACAGCACCTCTGCCGCTGCACCCCATGCCATCGCCCATCACCAGAAGCAAGGTTTTATAGAATTCCACAACCAGCACCAGTCCCTTCTATACAGAGATATGTGCCAAACTCCGAGCAAGGCAAACAGAAGTGGGAAAGGCACTACACCTGTTACGACTCTAGAGCCAAAGGACCACAGCTTGATTTATCACAGAATCACCTGCCTACTAGAAAACTAAAAGTGAATCATGTACAATCCACTAGATGGCTCTGATGAAGCAATACATGTTGCCAAACATGAGTTTGCTTTTTTTAATTAATATTTTGGGTAAATAAATCTCTTTATTGTGAGAAAATAGATGGGGTCCCTTGTTGGTTTGTTTATTCAATAGTTTGAAACTACAAGCAAACCTTGCAAAATTGTTAACATTTTTTGGCATTACCCAAAGGAAGAACTGCAGATGCCCAAACGTTACCAATGCAATAAAAGAATCACTATGTCTGCCACACGCAGATACAATTGCGAGAATAATTAAGAGGCACTGGGATATACTATAGGCTGTCAACCTTAAGCAGGGCGGGCATTATTTTCTTTCAAACAAGGCAGCAACATTGGAGAGAAACTGGTGTACGCCAGTTAATTTCTCAAAAAACCCTGCTCGTTTAGGACCTAATAGGGCCTTTCTACCAACAGGGGTGAATTCAAATGTAGTATCTGTGTTGCCTGTGACTTTGCTGCCAATCCAAATGCCTACTCTAAATGTAAGAGCAGAATTCTTCACCCATCAGAAACTAGTTTAATCTGCAATGGCCAGACATTATATGACACTATACAGAATAAGACCACACAGGAGCAGGTTTAGTTGCAAGGTCACCAATGACTCTTTATTCCAACATTATGTAGAGTAATCATACTGAAAATGACATACTGAAAATTACATTTACTGACAAATCATAAATGCTAGCATTAAACCACCTGCCGTGCTATCTGGCAGCACACTATTAGAAAGAGTGAGCATTTATGACTGTTAATGCTAGCTGTTGCAAAACAGTACCCTCATTCTTAATGAAAACTCTGTGAACAGTGTTCATATAATTATTTTCACTCAGTCCCTAATTCCCATTTGCATTGTGGAAGAATGTCCTTCATCACGGATTTTTGCTTTAATTGCATCTATGCCAAAGTGAAATTAACAAGCTGAAAGGAAAATAAAAAACATGCACAAAACGATAAGTGCCACAATTTTCCACCAACCATACATTCGGAGTTCAATAACTTCACAACATGTTCTACACGATCCCAAATATAGTACTAAATGCACAACTCACTATTTAGACTTACTCATTAACTTCATCTGTACTGTATCTACCGATATAGTAAATTGTCCATGCGCCATGGTAGTGTTGTAGAGAATGCTCGTCATAACATGTCTTCACTCACTTGGGCACCTCTTGCACCAGAGACTAAAGCATTATTAACGTTTATTTTCTGTCTTGATTTCAGTAGCCAGTGACTCACCGATACCAGCATTTGGACTACTTTCTTAAAGACCTGCTCCCAATATATTTAGCTCTTATGATGACCTTGTAATTCCTTGAAGATAAAGATCAGCCTAGGAAAATGTAGTTTTAAGTCCGGGACAGTGCATTCTAATCTTTATTGGCATCTCTCTGCTGTTGCTCTCGAACTCTAAATTAGATTCCTTGCACATACACACTAGTTCAAGTTTATAAATCTTATCTGTGATTTACTAGCACATTTAGATCAAGGATACATGAAATATAATATGTTATTTGGGTCCTTGCCAGCCCAGGTCCTGTATTGCTGTCCTCCAAAGGGGTGTCCCCTCCCTCATCACGTTGTCTCGGGCACTCTGATTACAGCACCCCCATGTGTCCAACAAAAAAACTCTCAATGGCCGTCAATGTGGGTTTGGAAAGCAGCAGGCCCCTCTAAATGCATTCACTCCTACAACTATGCACTACATGACTGCTGTGAGCTTCTAATCAAGGCCCTGGGCACTGCATTCTGTAGGGGCTGCTCTCACCCCTCGCCACCCACCTCGGCAGCGAGCCCCGCCTCGGGCCCGAGAACCACTGTTGCATAGTCCAGTCTGAGAGGATTCTTTCTTTCTTTATTATTATATTGTTAATAAAAACCGTAATGTACAAACAGAGCAATGCATGTTAGATTAAAAGTTTAAAATGTATAAAATCATGATCAGGTTCTTAAAGCTAAGCGTTTATGCAGTGCAGTTAAAATGATATTTACAAACTTCCCAGCTCTTGCTAAGGCCTGGGCTGAGTTGTTACTAAAACACAAAGTCGATGCTTCACTACAGTGTCTCAGCGATTGTTCCCGAAAGACGGGGATCAGTAGGCGACGTCGATCGGTAGCAAAGAATGGGCAACAGCAAAGCAGGTGGAGCCAGGACTCATGTATGTAATTGCAAAATCTGCAAATGGGCTGCTCATTCCACCAAGCCCACTGTGGGTTAAAGTCAAAGATTGGTAGGGCTAGCAGCCTCATGTATAATATTTTGTTGCGAGTCTGGGGGTTGAGGGAGTAGTTAAAGTATGATTGAGGTTTCCCCTTGATATATGATTCATTCAAAGCGGTGAAAAGTTCGTTTTTAGATAGCCCGGCAACGTCAGTCTGAAATGAAACTGGGATGATTTGTTTTGTTATTGTTTTTTTCCACGTTAGCAGAGGGATAGTTGGGTTAGTGAGAGAGGTTGGTTCAATCTTTAATGTAGGGATGGCAAGGTGCAACTGTTTATGCCAAGGGGAGTGTTCGTCCTTAAACACAGCTTGTAGTTGCTCTTTCAGAGATTGTCCTGGTGCTCGTAAGGTGTGTATATCGTATTTGATTAGGTCTCCCAGGCAGTAGCGATTTGCACATGTCAGGCCCAGCTCGAGTCTCATCCTCGACCTCCTCACGTGCTGCGGAACGGAGAAGATTTTCTTATAAGCTTTTATTTGTAGGTTTCCCAGAAATACGTCCATTTTCCCGGGAAAGGCCAAGTGGCCGTAGGTCACTGCAGGTAGTAGTTTGGCCCGTAGCACCCTTAGGATTGGTTCGGCTGAAGGGCTGTGCAGATGACGATTCAGACGCCTCAGGCTATGAATGATCCCCATACCCTTAGGCCTTAAGTGTCTAAGATGTGCTGCTTGGTTTGCCCTAGCGTTGAACCAAACTCCTAGGTAGTTGTAGCTGGTACAGGTCGCTATTTGTGATCCCCCTGCTCTCCAAGTAAGATTTTTCTTTTTGTAGTTCCCAAAGATCAAAATTTTGGTTTTTGATTCATTCATCACAAGATGGTTCTTTGTATTATATTTATTGAGAGCAGTGAGCGATCTTTGCAATCCTATTTTCGTATGGTCCATGATGATGATGTCGTCGGCATATTGCATTGTCTGTAGGCGCAGCCCGCCCAGTTTTGGGGCAGCCAGGGCTGCGTCTGCCAGTTCCTTTGGTAGATCAGCGGTGTAGAGGTTGAATAGTAGCGGGGCAAGTACACAGCCTTGTTTTAGGCCGTTTTCAGTTGCAATTTTTTGGGATAATGTTTGTGCGCTAGTTTTAATCCTAACCCAGGTTTTATGGTGCAAGGCTATCAAGGCTGATATGGTATTCCCCAGGAATTTAGTTTGTTCCACAGCGTCCCTCGGTTGACCCGGTCGAAGACTGCGCTGTAGTCCACGAATCAGCAGAATAAAGGTAGTTGGCAAGCCAGGGTAGCTTTCCGCGACAAGTAGGACAGTGCCATTATATTGTCCATCGTGGAGCAGCCTGCTCTAAAGCCTGACTGGGAGTGAGGAAGGATGTTATTTTCGCTGGCCCAGTTTTTAAGATCCGCCAGTAAAACCCGGGCGTATGCTTTGGCTTCGATGTCCAGCAAGGCTATTAGTCTATAATTGGCCGGATTTGAGAAGTTGCCCTTTTTGTGGATTGGGTGTAGGATTGAGCCCTGCCAAGAAGGTGGAATTTTGGCTGTGAGAAAAGCATGTGCAAAAAGGGGTGAGAGGAGTTCTGCCCAAAACTGACGGAATTTTTTAAAGACTGCAGCAGGTATTCCGTTTGGGCCTGGTGCTCCGTCGTTCTTCGTGTGGCTGATGATCTTACTTACTGCGTTTTCAGGTAAGGCCAGATCAGAAGTATTTCCGTTGAGTTGGGCTAGAGGCGTAGGGGTGGATGAGCACTCCCGTTTCCCGTCGTTATAAAGTTGATTGATGTGCTCCACCCATACGTTTTGAGGGACTCCGTTTTCTCCAGTGTGGCCGTTGTTACTAAGCTGGTTGATATACCTACAGAAGTGGGCCGGGTTTCTTTCCTTTTAGAGGAAGAAAAATTTTAACCAGGCTTCCTCTATACGTTTGTTCCGTTGGGCCCATGCGCGTTTCTTGCGAGCTGCTCTGTATGGCCCTTTTGTGGATAGCTGGGCAGCTCTTTCTGCTTTTTTTCCTGCTGTTTAGGCCGTTTTGCCTCTTTCGTTTATTTTCAGATGTTTCCTCGTTAGAGGGTTGGTTAAGAGCCTTTATCATCAGTTTTTTTTGAACGGCAGATGAGCCCCCCAGAGCCTGATGCAAGTCACTCAGAAGAGTGGACCAGTGATACAAAATGGCTTCTGGGCCGATAACGCTTATTAATCGGGCGTTTTTCGTTACCCAATCGGCCAGTTTTGAATCTAGGTTGATGGACCATTTAATCCTGCGTGAAAATTGCTCATTTTCCTCGCCTGTGGGTTCACCTATTGGTGTGAATCTGCAGGATGCGGTGAGGGAAAGACTAAAGGAAGCTCTTAAAGGCCTGTGGTCGCTCTCGGATCGATGATCGATGTTAAAATCCGTTAGGTGATGGGCAAGCGTGTTTCCGATGAACAGATAGTCAATCGTGGAGATGTTTCTATAAGTTGGAGGGGGTGCCCATGTGTAGTCATTTGCTTTTCTTAGGCTAGAAGCAGATGATATAGAGCTGGCTTTAAATAGAGCTTGTAGGTGCGCGACCTCTTTGGCGGGATTGTTTTCATTTGCTGATTTATCAAGCAATCTGTTGTTGAAGTCCCCGGCTATGAGAGGGTTGTGGTTGGGGTATTTAATGAGAAAGTCTCCGATTGTGGCGGCCAGGGCGTCCAGAGCTTGGTTTCTCGGATGTAGGGCAGGATTGACATAGCAGTTAAAGAGAAGCAAACGGAACGAGTTGTAGTTTTTTAGTCCGTTAATGCATACTACTTGTGTTCCGGATGAATCAGATCCTATCATAGTTGCTTCCAGTCTGCAAGAGTGTTTGATATAAACCGAGAGTCCGCCCATTGACCGCCCAAAAATGTTCCGTCTCGTGGCTGGGACATGGAATTGGTAGTATCCGGGAAGGGCGGTGGTGGTGGTTGCCCATGTTTCCAGTCTGAGAGGAAAAGACAGGTACTGGAGCAATCGGCAGAGTCAAGAGGCAGGGGCTGAGGGGTGAACAACAAAGCCTCATTAAGATGTAAATGGTCTTTCAAAGACCTGTGAAGTACTCGGGTGCGGCGTGTACGCGTCGGGAAGCTGTCTCAGCTGGGCTGACACCTCTTAACCCTCTAAGGAGGGGGAGACACCAGATGGCCGGGGGTGTGATTTATTGAAGTCAATGACAAATATACTAGTATTTTCCCGTTCTTATATATAAATACAGATAAAGAAAAACTTGTTTTCCGTCTGTATTAATATGTAAAAATCTGTTTAAACGGAAAACCGGGAGCCCTAATTGTAGGTTAGGTTTTCAGGGGGCATCTCTAAGATGCCCTCTGGTGCATTTTACATTAAATCCCACACTGGCATCAGTGCAGGTTTAATGTGCTGAGAAGTTTGGTACCAAACTTGTCAGTCTTTAGTGTAGCCATTATGGTGCTGTGGAGTTCGTAATGACAACCTCTCAGCACCATACACTCTTAATGGCATCACTGCACTTACAGTGCCCAGGAATGGCCCTGGGTACTCTAGGGGCACAGGGCTCATGCACCGGTGCCCACACCTCTGGCATAGGGCACCCAGATAGAGGGGTGACAGAAGTATGCCAGGGCAGTGGGTTCTGTGGGCATGGCACACAGGGATGTGTGCCATGTCGACTCTTGGTTTAGTTCTGTACTTAGGCACTCAGCCTGCAATGGCAGCGTGTGGGTGCCAGGGTACAGGGCCCCTGAGGGTGGCACAATAAGTGCTGCAGCCCTCAGGTGTCTTCTCTGGTCACCATGCCCTGGGTACCTAGGGTACCATTTACTAGGGGCTGACAGGTGGCCAGAGAGGCCAATTGGGTTTTTAGTTTCAGCACAGTTTTAGGGAAGGAACACAGGCCCTGGGTACCTAGTTGGCAGGAACCCAGGGCACACTCAGTCAAAGCACATCAGCAGTTCAGAAAAAAGTGGGGGTTTATCCAAAAGTACGGGAGTTATTGTTGGATATACGGACCCACGCTTAAGGGATTTATACATGCACCGGGTCTGGGAATGAATATAGACCACTTTTTGATTGCGTCTTCGGAATTTATATTTGTGAAGAAGATTGTTGTTTCTTGTGAAAAACGGACAAATTGAAAAAAGAAAACAGGATTGGATTGAACTTGTCAGCCTTGAAGAAGTTCTGGTTTCAGAACGAAACGTGTTGGCTGTGATTGATCAAATAAAAAGAAGAATATACAAAAAATCCCAAAAGGAGGAATTACATTTATTGGATGGACTGTACACAATTGTGCTTAATACATATATTACATTGTGAGGTGGTGCAACTTTAATACATGTTTTAAAGTATTCGTTTGACCCTGTGGTAAGGGTGGTGCTCTTGTACAGAGAGCACTGTTAAAGGTTTGCACACAGGATTGTTTGGTCTATGTTAACACCTTGAATGCTACAGCAATTCACTCTTGGTGCTGAACTCCCTTAAATCCCATTGTTCATGACGAGCTCAGCTCGTCATGAGCACACGAGCAGTGTACTGCATGACGAGCTGAGCTCGTCATGAGCATGGAAGGGGTTAAAATTTGGTAAATATTTCTGTTGTTTGGTGCCTCGTGAGAAATCGATCCACTGTCCAGTTCTTTGTGTTTATATTTTGATACCTGTTGGTTCTAAAAATAAAACAACTATATCTTTGATATAAAAACAATTGGCCTGGAGTTCAGTCTTTGGGTGTGTGAAACCTTTTGCTGACTGAGTGTGTACAACAAATGCTTTACACTGTCCTCTGGTACTGCCTTACTGCTCGACCAAGCTACCACTTTAGAGAGTAAGGTCACACCTGGCTTTAACCTCTGTTATACCTCTGGGGTTTGTGGACTCTATACACACTGTACCTTATTCTGGTCCAGTATATATATAGAGCCACTTTCTCACAAATCGTCATAAGGCCACTAGTAATACACTGTTAAGACTTCGAGCATCACAATTAAATGCACAGTAGCAACCCACACCAAGCAAGAAATTGGTTTTCATATTGTTATTCTCACTGGTAAATAATTAGAGTTCTGCTGAAACAGCAAACAGTAACTATTACATAGTTGAAGTAATATGATGACAAAGTAGTGCTGAAAGTTATGGGTAGGCGCAGGCTCGAGAGCCTCAGAGGCGGTAACAAGACATCCATCAAAAATTGACAAATGGCCCTTCAGTCCGACACTTGATTTGCCTCAACTTTAGAGGTGAATGCACTTCTGGTTCAAAGGCCCAGCCACAGCTAGCTGTGAGCTTCCAGCCTCCACACGATCACGGCTTAGTGGTGGCAGAAGTCTGCCTTATTTAGTGGGGCCTTCTGGCACTGTTATTTTCATGGCCAGGTCTGCCATACAAGTGCAAGACATGAAAGCATACCAATGTCCCTCGCATGCAGAGAGAGAATTGTCAGCGTGTTAGGGACACTCTTTTGTTTTTCTCCAATTTTTGAAAAATAAAAAAGAATCTGGTTGCCACAGCATGGTAAACTGACTGTCACCAAGCATTTTCAGTGATATACAACAGCCATGTTACCAAAAGCAGGTTTGGCAAATATTTTCCCATCCCTTATCCATGAATTACAGAAAACAGTGGGTGTACTGTCGATTGGCAGGCAGAGGGCTACCTTCAGTGCACCAGTAGCTTTGCAGCTCTGCCGGCCTGGCGTTTAATAGGCCACGTGAAATGTTTTTAACTAAATGGAAAATGCATTTTTAAAGTTAACTGCTCCTCACTAATGGTTTAAAGCTAAAGTATGATGTGATTTAATCAAAAAGAGACTAGCTCATGTTTTACAAAATTTACAACAAAAAAAAGACTCGAGTATGTTTCGTCATGGAGTGGGAACACCTGGTGAGTGTGTTCATGAAGCCCTCACCCACCAACCTAGTTGGTGGCATGCTTCATCATCGGGCCCACCCAGTGACACCTAGCGTGTCCCGGGTGTGCTTCAACGCCTGATTACAGCGGAGCAGGTATGTTGCTGAGTGTGCAGTGAAGAGTGTTATGAAAGTGATGTTAAAACGGCTTGACGGGGGTCCCAGTACCCAAGGGTAAATTAGACTTTAATACCTGGGCCTCCGTCAGCGGTTAAAAATAAGGCTGCTGGATGTTAGAGGCGAGTTACGACCTCCCACATCTGGTGGTGGGTCAACATGTTTCAGCCAGTGCCTTATGAATATGCTGGCTTTCTTCAGGACCTATAAAAAGTGAATGTGATTAAACTAGTGGGTGTGTAATTCAGACTATGTGTATACACGCCCTAAAGTGTTTATCTATGTGTGAGAGGGGGGGATTCCCTTCTCAAAACACGCTAGTTTTAGCAGTTTTTGACCTCAAGGTTGAGAGGTGGCAGGGGGTTGACCAGCTTTTCTGGGCAGAGCCTGCTCTGGACCTGTAGTGCCTCCTTCGCATACCGGTATGCGAAGGAGGCACTACAGGTCCAGAATCCCCCCTCTCACACATAGATAAACACTTTAGGGCGTGTATACACATAGTCTGAATTACACACCCACTAGTTTAATCACATTCACTTTTTATAGGTCCTGAAGAAAGCCAGCATATTCATAAGGCACTGGCTGAAACATGTTGACCCACCACGGATGTGGGAGGTCGTAACTCGCCTCTAACATCCAGCAGCCTTATTTTTAACCGCTGACGGAGGCCCAGGTATTAAAACTTAATTTACCCTTTGGTACTGGGACCCCCGCCAAGCCGTTTTAACATCACTTTCATAACACTCTTCACTGCACACTCAGCAACATACCTGCTCCGCTGTAATCAGGCGTTGAAGCACACCCGGTACACGCTAGGTGTCACTGGGTGGGCCCGATGATGAAGCATGCCACCAACTAGGTTGGTGGGTGAGGGCTTCATGAACACACTCACCAGGTGTTCCCACTCCATGACGAAACATACTCGAGTCTTTTTTTTGTGTAAATTTTGTAAAACATGAGCTAGTCTCTTTTTGATTAAATCACATATAACCCCGGGGATAAGGACTAGCTTTCTGGTCCTCTCTCTCTCTCTTGATTACGCATCCTTAAAGCTAAAGTAAACATTTTGAACTTTCAACACAGATTTATATGGGCTGGTCACATCGGGCAGAAACATATCTTCTATTGCTTTCAAAAAAAGGAAGGTTGTTCATGCTGCCAGGGACTTTGGCAGGGAACCCAAATAAGTATCTGCAATAGGTCTCGCATTTTAGAAAATTTGGACCTATTGGTTTTCCAAATGACAATTCCTTTCATTATTGCAGGTGTTTTATATACACATAAATAAATACCATTATCATTTACAATGCCAATATGTAAAAATCTCGCAATTACGTAACTTATTGCATTGCAAATGCTTGTTTTGTTTTCTGATACACTAGCTACAGTGGTCCATCCTAGTCTGGAGAGGGGGAAAAATAACCAAGCTTGTCTATATGAAATCATCATTAACAGAAGATCCTTGTAATTTTTCCTCATTGAGCATTAAACTGTCTTTTGCATTAAAGGAATACTTATCCTTACATAATAAATCCTATTAAAGGGATGTTTATACTTAAATATAAGATGTGATAATGTTGTACAATTCCTACAAATTAAGTAGGACTGTGTATTAAAACTTCATAATATAGGTACTTAAGGGCCTGACTATGATGGCGGTTGGACGAGCGCCCAACCGCCATCCTGTCGGGAACCGGAACATCCGGCAGGGAGGCGGCAGTCCCGCCAGACAAATTAGAATCCAAACTTCGTGGAGGCAGTCGGAAACATGCCTCTTAGCATGAAGGCTTGTGTTGCGGCCTGAAAAAGGGCAGCAGCACAAGCCTCACTGCTAAGAGGAACCTTGTGACAGGGACCATGTGGTGCCTGCCACATGGTGCAGGGATTTTTAGGGGCCACCTACCCCATAGCAGAGAACCAAAGTCACTTTCTGCCTGCTTTTTTATGGCAGACGGACCGCCATCGAATGGCAGGCGGAAAGGGACATTGTAATCCCTACGGCGGTGCCTGCTTAGAATTCATCCTGGATTGACCTGATCTGGCCCAAACAGCCTGCAGAGCACCAGAGGAGTGGCATATACACTAGTTCACTGTGACTACATCTGCTTGAGCCGGTGTTGAAAACGGGATGGAGCTGCTGCGGCAAGAGGGCAGTGTGACTGCCTGAATGCGGCTGAGCCTGCCTCTGGTGGACCCCAGCCTTAATCTCCAGCGGCAATGCCGAGCTACCAAGACGTTACCCCACTGAGCAACCACTCCGGAGGGCAGTGTACTACGGAAGCGCCTGATCGCTCCAACCTGACTGAAACGGCGAATGCAAAAAGAACAATTGATGCACAGAATGCAGAACAATGTCATACATTCACCCCAGTACAGAGATCTGGGCCTAAATCCATTGTTTTTTTGCTCAGCATGCCATTCCAGTTTGGACCCAGCCATATGCAAATCAGTCTTGACCCTGCGCCCAATGGGAACAGTCCAGCCCGAACTGCCAGGCCAGGTCTTCCCTGGATGGGAAACAAGCGTCCTAGGACCAGTTTACCCAAATCAGCCAGGATAGATTGACTCCAGTGGCATGGAGAGCACAGGATCCACATCTGGGCATACCCGTCCCACTCGGGGTGACAAATGCCCTCATCAGCCAGGATAGCTTGACTCCAGTGGCATGGCACTGACTGAAACGGCGGGCATCCTGTCTCTCTTTCTCTCTCCTGGTCGAAGGTGGGGGCGCGTGTTGAAGGGGCTTATCTCTGGAGGTGTGCAGGCCCCGGGCATAGAGTTATGGCAGTGAGCCCCTTCCCACCCCTCCTCAGCACCCAATACAAGCCATGGCTCAGGACCTGCAGCCTTGTGACGAATCAGAAGCGGTCTGATGAGGCCTGATTGGGCCCTCTCCCAGCGACTGAGATTAAAGACTGCCTGAACCTGAACTGCTGCCCTGGTCCAGATAAGTTACTTCCTCGCTCTGCTGGGGACCATGGGGGGGGGGGGCTCACTCTAAGGGATTAGACCTGCTATGGCACTCGAGCCTCGCTCCCTTCCCCCCCTTTCTCCTCGTGCTGGCCTGCTTCCTGCTGGGTTGAGTGTGATCCTAGGACCCCTTCTACAGGGCACTGGTGGCGCCTGCTGGGCACAGGAGCTTTCATTCTGGTGGTCATCTGGCCTCTCCTTAGAGGGGCAACCTTCCTGCATGGCCTCCATATGTTGCTGAGCTCCTGGGAGATCCTGAGTACGACCTGGGAGTAGAGTTTGCGGTCACTCAGCCACTTGCCTCCATCTGGGGTGGCACAGGACTTGGGCCTGGCCTTCTACATCCCATCAACACCATCTCCTCATCGTGCTTCAACACCCTGCGTATGCTTCGCAAGATCTTCCGCTGGATCCCGACCGAGACCAGGAAGACTGTCACCCAGGCACTCGTCACCAGCCGACTGGACTACGGAAACGCCCTCTACGCCGGAACCACAACCAAGCTACAGAAAAGACTCCAGCGCATCCAGAACGCCTCCGCCCGACTGATCCTGGATGTGCCCCGATGCAGCCACATCTCCAGCCACCTGAGGAACCTGCACTGGCTCCCCGTCGACAAGAGGATCACGTTCCGGCTCCTCACCCACGCACACAAGTCTCTCCACGACCTGGGCCCCAAGTACCTCAACGACCGCCTGACCTTCTACACGCCCACCTGCCAGCTACGGTCCACCAGCCTCGCCCTCGCAGCCGTACCACGCATCCGAAGAGCCACCGCCGGAGGAAGATCCTTCTCTTACCTGGCTGCCAAGACTTGGAACTCCCTCCCCATCCACCTTCGGCTGACCCAGGACCATCTCGCCTTCAGGAAACAACTCAAGACCTGGCTGTTCGAGCAGTAGCATACCCCTCCCCCCAAGCGCCTTGAGACCATCCCGGGTGAGTAGTGCGCTATACAAATGGCATGATTGAATGATTTGGGCTTGACCAACCCTAACATTGGTACATCACCGTAAAGATTTTCATCATATGGCATCTATGGGACTGACTTCCTCCGCTATATTTAGCTGCAACAACCCTCGTACACACAGATAGTCTGCTGACACCTGCCCCATTAAACAACGTATGCGGAACCTCGTATAACTGCTACCTACATGAGCATTGGGAAAGTGCCTGGCAGCTCCGTAGCTTGACCACCCATTGAACTTATTAACTCACTACACCTGAAGCCCTGCTTTCATACACGGTCTTGACTACCCTGAGTCCTGTTAGGGGTAGACCTCCCTGGATTGTGAAGCTGCAGAGCACCCCCCATTCACCTTCTACCTCCGCAGGAGGAATCTGTTTGGCCGTGGAGACCATGACTACTGGACATGGGTAAAAAGATTGTACCTTGAAGGATGTGCTCGCCAAAATCCCTGGCCCCTAGTCCGATGCATTCTCTTCATCCTTGGGACCGGATATCGTGTTAGGTGAGGCATTCACTCCGGTTACTCACCCGTTCCTGGAGGCTCTTTCTGCTTCCCTGCAAGATGACCTAGAAACTCTCAAGAAAGATCTCTAAGACGACCTGAAGGAAGTCTGCCGGGCTATAGATAGATTGGGGGGGCTAGAGTCTCGGCACTTGAGGGCCACGAAACCAGCAGTGATGAAGAAATTAAGCAGCTTCAGCAGTAGATCTTATGCCTCTGTGTCAGCTTCTGGACCTACAATCACACGCTGGGGATTTGGAAAACCGTGCAGGGTGCAACAGCATTCACAATAAATGGGTTCTCACTGGTGCTGAAGGATCTGATGTCACACTATTCGTTACTGAACTCTTTCACTCGATCTTGGAGGTTTCCTCTGAGACTGTAATCAAGCTCGATAGAACCCACAGGATGGGCCCCAAGTGACACAAGTCTGCGCCCCTGTCAGACATTCTGAAATGTGTGCATGAGTTTCCACTAAATGCGTGCATCCTTCGCTCGGCCCGGGATGGCAACCCACTACAGTTCCGTGGCTTAAAGCCGATGCTCTAGCAGGATCTAACCACCTCTACCCTTCAAAAATGCAGAGCTTTTTGTTCTGTTACTGCTCACCTTAGATCCTCAGGCATATCATATTATCATATTCATGGGGTTATCCCTTTCAACTTGTCTTTTGATTGGATGGTAAACTGCATCATTTCTGATTACTGGAAGAGGCCTGCCAGCTATTGGGCATTGAAGACACCCCTCCCGAGTTATCCCAGATGGTCGGCGTGAGCGAGGGTCTCACAGGGAATCTAGAAGGAAGAGCATCAGAGTATCTCCCACGGAGCTCCGCCCCGATCCAGAGACTATTGCAGAAGAACACCATGCAGTACTGGAGATGCTTACTGGAGATTCAGATAGTGTTGCTGTGTCCTGAATCTGGCCGTGAATTTTCTTCCTTTTTCTTTTCCAATTTAGACTGGTGGGGAGGGGGGAATCTTAGTTCATCACATACCCTCCTTCTCTATCAGTTGCGTCTTGCACCCTGGACATAGACTGTACTTGAAATGTTATCATAATTGTTTGTTCTAATATTTTGTTTTTGTTTTATTTTTTTCGGTACCTATTGCTAGTGGTCTCATTCTAGGATCGTACTGCACCCCTTATAGGCTTTGTTGTACTATCTATCACAAGCCATATGTCAAGACACATGCCTTTTCCCGGGATGGCCTTCTAGAATCCTACTTCACTGCAACATGATTTATCGATTCTAGCCCTTAATGTCAAGGGTACCAGTAATCTAATCAAGTGCCGGGCCATACTTTTCTAGAATGAACACTCAGGCGCCCACATCTGTCTCCTTCAAGAAACACACCTACTCACCAGTGATTGGCATAGGCTTTGCTCAAGGGCCTTTCCTCATCCAATATCTTTCATCCAACTCCACAAAACCCCCAGGTGTGGCGATTCTCATATCTAATTACTTTTGTGGTAAAATAAGCCCTCGACAAGCTGAAATACGGGTACCATGCTTGCTTGCTCAGTAACCCTAGGCGCTCATACCTTTACAGCAGGACCGCTTGGTGCTTTTGGGGGGGGCTGGAGGGGATTTGAACTTGGTCTAAGATAACAACAACAATACATTTGCTCAACGTCATAGTCAGGCGGGGGACTTTTCTTGGGAAGGAGCGCTCTGGCTCAAGGACATAGGTCTATGTGACATCTGGCGGGCCCTACACCCACAAACACGAGGCTATACGTTTTACTCCCATGCACCTAAAATATACACATGTATAGATCACTTCTTGGGCTCATCTGGTATCAAAGCTATGGTCTCTGCTTCTGAAATATAACCTCTCTCCCTATTTGACGATGCTGTGGTAATGGTCCCACTAACCTTCTCTCCAAATGCAGCCTTCTCCCAGAACATGGGACTAAGAGAATCCCTCCTAAACAACCCGAGGTTGTTAAGCAAATTACTAAGGCTCTAGTGGACTTCCTAGCAATCAATTATATGTCAGAAGTTTCCATCTTCAAGTTATGGAAAACGTTAAAGGCAGTAATCTTGGATGTGCTGATGGCGAGCTCTGCAGCAGACAATAAGCTCGGCAGCCCAAACTCAGTTTGTTAATATTGACCTGGATAGAGCGGAATATGCTGCACTTCGGCTCCGCCACTTATATTGGCGGAGAGGAGTGCGGATTCCTTCTGGCTAGTAAACTGAGGTTGCAGCGCCAGGCAACTGGTGTTTAGGCAGTATTTAATTCCGATGGCCTGAAACACACTGATGATTTCCATATTGCGATCACCTTTTGAGAGTTCTATAAAGCACTTTACACAGAGCAGAATCTGCCCACAGAAGTGCTTAATTTGTTCAGGTGCTGAGCACCGGCACCTATTTCTCAGGGCCTGGTCTATTGAATTTTTCTCCCATGCACAGCCAGCACTGTGCACAGGCCATTAAAAAGCCCCAGCCTCAAGCGAGGCTTGTACAGCTGTACGTTCAGATTTGGTGCATGCTGCTAGTGTGCTTGCTTTGGCACGCACCAGTGCCTGGTCTTCAGAGTGGGGGAAGGGCAGGTGTGTTGTGTCATGCGAGTATAAACTGCAGGAACGATGAACTGGGAGCATAATTTCAGCTGCGCTACCCAGCAGTCTGCGCTTTCCAGTGTAGCCAAAGCTGCAAGGTTAGGTGAGTTGTGTGTGCGTTATTTTACACACAACTTTTATCTTACAAGTGACAAAATAGTGCTTGGCCGTGGGACACTATCGAAAAATTCCTGCACAGTGACACCCGCAGGAAACTGCCCAGTAGCTGCCTGCCTCTGGAGCCCAGACAAGGCCTTGCAGCGTAATAACAAAATACGAGAAGCAGCTGAGGGTGGTCCGAAAGTGTAAACATTGCTTCCTGCTAGTCAGTGTATTAGTACCACGCTCCTACCTGTCCCAGTACCATCTTGTCTCTATCACACCCGTCCTCTCCCTTCTGCAATGGGCATTGTAGCAGCCACAAGTACCATGAAGAACACCTCCCATCCCTGCCACTGTGACTGTGCCCCACCGCTACCTCCGACAGTGTCCCTCTCTCCACAGTGGCCTTTCTCACCTGTATCTCAGTGCCCCTCTGCTTACAGTCTCCTTCCCCTCTGTATCACAATGCTCCTCCATGCAACAACACTTGCTCATTCCTGTTACAGTACCCCTTGGTTCCCTCCCTCACTCTCAGACCACCATCGCTTTGTATTAAAGCATGCACTGGGCCCTGAGTATCCATACTTTGAGATTGCACGTGAGACCGTGAGGCCCTTCTCAGTCTTGACCACTCGAACCAGAGGCTTTCCCAATTACCATCTAACCAGAGAGAGGATACACAGGGAATTTCTCAGCTTTGACCTGGAGAAAAATAGCATTGATTCAAAACGTGCTATCAGAGGGGCCAGGCTGTGTTGGGCGCTCTGTACCTCCCCCCACCCCCACAAGCCTGCTTAGATCTATCGCCCCACACCTTCTCTTCACCTCCTAAGACCCATGTCCCGTAAACACCTGCTGCATACTTACAGCCTTATGTCCCTATTAGAGAGAAATCAGAGTTTTGTCTAGTTGAAGTTTTGACTGTAGCACAGAGGGGTAATGTAGAACATGTACCATGCATATGACAGAACTATATTTATGTGGATAGCTCAGTGAGTTTCTGTTTTTTGTCACAGATGTCCTTTTGTTACTCGCTGATCATAAATTACAATCCTAATATAGCACAGGCGGCAGACTCAGTTGAATTTTGTGCTTTATTAGTTAAAAAGTATGTGTGGAAGCCTGTCTGAATGGAGTTGCATGTCTGACTTCGTTTGAAAATAGGTAACAGTGGGATTTTGCGACTTATAGTATAATCATGTAATAGAACTATTTATTTGAAGCATGAGAGTGTGGTTCTCCATCAAGGCGTAATCCCAATGGTATAACTGACACTTTATTATGTTTTATCAGGAATACCTATTGTGACATAACAAAACATCTTTTTATGACATAAAACTTAACACAGTTAAAGAATCGCTATTGTGTGTCTTGGACAACACTGCTGTGCATTGATGAGACAGGCCAAAAATGATACACTCCTGTCACCTCTCAACTTTACATAATTAATGACTGTATATTTAATAAAGCAGAGGTGTAGTCTTTGCTTGCTTTATCTCAGTGTCTGCATTTCTTCCTCCCCTTCACACCTCACTCCTTCACTTCTCTCCAATCTTACTTCACTTTCTGCCCTACATCTGCGTTTTCTCTTAATCTCCACCTCCCCTCATTAAATGCTTTTCATTGTTCACCATTCCATCTTTCCCTTCCACTCTACTCTCACACACTGCCCACTGTCCGCTTTTGTTCCCTTGCCTTTCTCTTCTTTTCACTTTTCCTTCTCATCACGCGAATTCCACTCCAATCTTGCAATCCCAATCTCTGCTTTCCACATTTCTATTCACATGGTCTACCGCATCTATCTTTGCCTTTTAGACCTCTCCTCCTCCCTCACTCTCCCTTTAATATTTTTCCTTCTTGCACATATGTTTATATCTACTCCAGGAATCTGTGTGCTATCTGAGGGTCATAAATTGAAATCTTGGTGGGGCCACTCAGTCTTACATCCTTAGATAAAATTAGTGCAATTGGGCTGGATAACAACATTTTTAATTTGGTGTCAAGGTCTCCTATAGCGAAGGGGGGCGTGGCCGAGCCAGCCAAGATGGCGGACGCACTCTTCTAGTGCTCCGGTCGGCCGCCCGTGCAGCGAAGATGCATGATGCCGAAATGCCCATGAATCATCCCTCACATCAGTGAAGATTACCGATACACACCTCCGGCGCTGAGGCGGGGGTCCGCGCGGCCGCGGTGTGCCCGGAGTGACCCGCGGCGGCCACC
The DNA here is from genome assembly GCF_964261635.1 of Lissotriton helveticus. Lineage (NCBI taxonomy): Eukaryota > Metazoa > Chordata > Amphibia > Caudata > Salamandridae > Lissotriton > Lissotriton helveticus. The sequence goes on from NC_136062.1 coordinate 265,270,171, forward strand.
GCCGAGAATCGACCAAAATGGCGGCGCCCAACTGACGGAGCCGGAGATCCCGGGACGCGGTGCAGACCTCCGGGGGACAGGATCCTCTCTCCCCCGTTGAGCGACAGCCGCTGCCTCGGGCGCCCTGCGGGTGATCCCGCTCCAATTCCGGGTGACGACGAGACATCCCGGCCCTGGTCCCGTCCGGGTGAGTCAGCGGGTGCGGGGCGATTGTGTGGACTGCCGGCGGGGGGGGGGATGAGCGGACCCCCCGAAGAGGAGCGGACATCGTGAAAACCCCGGTGGGTGCCCTCCGGGGTGTTCCTGCAGCCCCCGACCAGACCTAGAGAGGCCGGGAAGTCCCCCTCAACATGGCGGCGCTCAGCTAGGGACTCCGGCGATCCCGAGGCGCGGGGCCCGACCTCCGGGAGGCGGGATCGGCCCTCCAGGGCAATTGCTGACACCCCTGTAGCCCCCGCTTCTGAACGGCGGCGGGGCGTCCTGCTCCTGGACCCGCCCGAGAGTGCCAACGGACCGGCGGGGGAGACCTGCTGATCACTGGGGGGATGATGCGTGTGGGCACCCCTGAGAGCGGACATTACTGAGATCCTGCGGCCGCGCGGTCCCGGTGAGGAGCCTCTGAGGTGACGAGGTGGCGGCCGAGAGGGCCAACTCGAAAACGGTGCCACGCAGAAAGCGCTGAGGAGGGGCCCGACGGTGAGGCCCTGTGATTGGGGGACGCTCCTGGCACCGACGGCCCGGTGGTACCTGGGTTCCATCCACCTGAGAAGCCCCTGAGTGTCGTCATCAGCACCAAGACCCCTGGCGACCCGAACAGAAATCGGCGGGCCCTCTGGAGACCATCTTGGCCGCCCCCCCCCTACAGCGTGACGGAGCCAAGGCGGGGCACATCGGCGGCGGGCACCCTCGGCCCCCCGACTCACCTAGACAACCCAGAGCACGCCGGGTGACACACGCGGAGCAAGCGTGGGCCGGGCGACAGCCGACAGTACGGGTGCAACACTGGAACGAGCCCACGTGGGAGTGCGACGAGGGGAGCTCCAGCACGCCTGAATCAATTCACCGGGACAGGGTGAGCGGCCACAGCACTTACCTCTGAGGGAGCTGTGTGACTGGGGCCGTGTGACCCCCCTACTAACGCTGTCACAGGGGGCGAGACCCACGGGTGTGCGCGGGCTGCGGCACCTTCGTTGAGCCCTTCCGAGTTGACGGACTGCTCGTCGCATCAATGGGGAGACCTCAGAGAATACCGAGTACGACGCCGGCCCAGAGGCGCTCGCCCTCCCCGGGCCCCCTGCGCAAGCTGAAGACCGGAGAGCCACCGCAAGAGACAGATATGTCCGCAAAACTTGACAGAGTGCTAGCGGCTATTGAACACTCCCGGATGTCCATGGAGACCAAATTCGGAGAACTGGCCACAGATATCACCCTCCTCATGGACGATCACAGGAAGTTGGCGGATAGAGTGAGCCAGGAGGGACAAACACTGCACGAACTGCAACCACAAGTCCAGCTTAACCAAAAAGCCATCAAGGATCTACAGGAGAAAGTTAACTTTCTGGAACGCAAGGCGGACGATTTGGAGGGGCGCTCCCGTCGGAGTAACATACGCCTACTCAACCTGCCGGAGGGAGTGGAGGGGACAGACCCCATTCAGTACATTGAAGCATGGATACGAACGTTCACCCGGACACAGGATCTCACACCATTCTTCTCCGTGGAGAGAGCACATAGGGTTCCGGCTCGGCGACAATCGGACGGTCTCCCGCCCAGACCCTTTTTGCTAAAACTGTTACACTACCAAGACAGGGAAGCAATCCTGCGGGCGGCCAGACAAGCGAAAGTACTCGGGGTGGAGGACAAGAACGTGATGGTGTTCCCTGACTACTCTCAGGCGGTTCAACGCCAACGTGCCACATTCCAGGCGGTGAAGCAAACCCTGCGCCAACGCAAGATACAGTATGCCCTCCTCTTTCCGGCCCGCCTCAAAATCATATATGGCGACTCGACACACTTCTTCACCGACCCAGCGGAGGTGAGGCGCTGGTTAGACCATCACAACCAGGATCGGTCGGAGCGAGGGTCTCCACCGTCGAGTTCCTCATCCAGCAGACGCAGGCTGCGCTCCAAAAAAGTCACCCTAAAACAAATGAATCGACCTTTGACTCCCACCACCAGAGGGGCCCCAGACCTAGAACATATCATAGCGGACCGACGGAGGGCCCTACAGGCGGCGACGGAGGCCCTGCGGCCTGGAACCGACCCGGAGGAGGATCGGGGCCCCCACATCTTCACGTCCGACGAGGGCGATCTGAGTGACACCCGCACATCCAGAGACGTTCGGCCTCTCCGCCGTTGGTGACCCCGCAGACGGCGGATACACTCATCTGAGAGCGACGAGCATAGATAGACTGTGGTAATAACAGGAAACCCAGAGGGGTTAACCTACGGGGGACATCGCGATTCACTGATTAAGGTAAAAGCGGCAGCGATTACACCAACAGAGACACGTGCTACAGGCGGCCGGACCCTGCATGGTAGTGCAGCAGTCCCGCCCTTCCACATCAAACGAACTAGAGACAGTACAAGATGTACGGTTTGGACTTATTGCACCAAGCATTAGGCCCTTGTTTGTTGGGACGGTTTCCCGAACATTGTTATGGTTCTACCCCCCCCCCCCCTCACCCCCCCATTACTTCCCGACACCCTGGCGAGAGCGGACGGATGGTCTCTGATTACACACCTGTGGGGACAACATGAAGGCGGGAACGGACCTGGTCCTGGGCAGCGGGCGGCGGGAGGACCGTTCTACACATCCAACAGCATCACATGACGAAAATCCCTAACACAGACATCACATTCATCACTTTAAATGTTAGAGGCCTACACACAGCAAGTAAGCGCTACGCAGTGTACGCATATTTGAAAAGACAGCAGGCCCACATAGCCCTCCTGCAAGAGACCCACTTGACGCCGACAGAAGTTGGAAGGCTGCAGAAAAAATGGAGGGGCATAGTTTGCGCTACGGGGTACTCTGCATTCGCCAGGGGGACATTGATTTGGGTCAGACCGGCAGTACCCTTCAGAGAGCAGAACAGGGTGGTAGATAAGGAGGGGCGCTATGTACTGTTAGAGGGTCAATTAGATGGGCAGCCAATCCTAATAGGCAGCATCTACGCCCCTAATGTGGAACAACATGTATTTTGGAATCGCCTTACGAAAACACTGGCACACCACACTCACGCCCCCTGGCTACTGGGATGGGATTATAATTGTATCTTAGATACGACCCTTGACCGTTCCCGACCCCCACCGCTGCGCTCACCGCTTCACAAACAAACAGAACTTTTCAATGCATGGGTGCACCACTGGACATTGACTGACACATGGAGAGCATTGCACCCCACTACAAAACTTTACTCATTCCATTCCATCCCGCACGACCTTCGAGTGCGACTCGATAGATTCCTCTGTTCGGCAGTCCTGCACACTAAAGTACAGCACGCAGACTATCTCGGGAGAGTACTATCAGACCATGACGCACACGTGCTGACCCTTTGATGGAAACCACCCCACCCCCCAGTGCCGACGTGGAAACTTCCCCGGGAGTGCCTCACAGATCAGATATTCACACAGGATCACGGGGAACATCTGCAAGAACATTTCACATTAAACGCACGATCCGCATCCTCTAGCCTCATAGAGTGGGACGCACACAAAGCGACAGCGAGGGGCCACTGCATACAACATGTGGTGGGGGTGCGCAAGGTATTAGAACGCACATTACAGGATGCAGAAAGCGCGTTGGCTACCCTGCTAAAGGCAGATGATCGCGGCGCAGCGACCCAGGAGCGCATAGCTGAGGCCAAAACAAAATACGCTGAAACACTGAGGGATTTGCGTAAATACAACTTCCGGACATATGCAGCCAAGGTACACCGCCCCATCACGGAACTTAGGGACCAGCACGGTCGACTCCAAACCTCCCAACTCGCAATCATGCAAGTCTTCTACACATACTATTCCCACATATACCGAGCCCCGAGCCAGCAAACCACCCAAGCGACAGACGGTTTCTGCCTCGCACTCCCAATCCCACAAATCTCGCCAGCAACGCAGAAGGACCTCGACCGGAAAATAACTCCGACCGAGATCAAAGTAGGGATAGGTGCACTAGCCAGAAACAAGGCCCCAGGGCTAGACGGCTTCCCCATTGAATACTACAGCGCGTTCTCGGCCCTCCTTGCCCCACGACTAGCTATCGTGTTCAATGACGCGCTTGTGGCCGGAACCTTGCCACGATCCCTCAGGGAATCGGTAATAGTCTCATTCCTGAAACCACACAGAGACCCACAGCTTCCGGGGTCTTATAGACCAATTACACTGCTCAACTCGGACTGCAAAATCTTGGGTAGGATGCTGGCGGAGAGATACGCCCAGGTCGTGCCCCAGTTGGTCCACCATGACCAGAATGGATTTGTGCCAAACCGCAACACATCCCACAACCTCCGCAGACTGTTCCATGTTCAAGACATGACGAATGCACAGTTCCCCAATGCAGCCTGCCTCATATTAGACCTCGAGAAGGCGTTCGATACTCTCCTATGGCCATACCTGTTCGGGGTCCTCGGGGGGAAAAACAATTTTGGCCCACGCCTGACCGCATACACTAGGCTCCTCTACACACAGCTCACGTCCAGAGTCCGGATGGGCAGCTACATCTCAAGAGTTTGGGGTGGACAGAGGGACCAGACAAGGGTGCCCGCTGTCACCCCTCCTGTTCGCTCTGGCGGTTGAACCCTTAGCGATACGTTTGCGTCGGGAGGGCGAGGACTGGGGTATCCCCCTGGCACACACTAGGCACTGCGTGTCCCTATACGCTGACGACCTTTTAATCTATGTCAGGGACGCCACGGCCGATCTGACCTGCATTTGGAGGACATTGGAAGAGTTTGCGGTCACCTCAGGCCTTAAGGTTAACTGGGGGAAATCCACTCTATACCTGCTGAGCCCCCACATGGCCCCCTTCGAAGCCCAAATAGGCGATCGGGTGCTAGCATGGAATACTGAAGCCCCCCGGTACCTAGGAGTGCGGTTGTACCACACCCCAGAAGACATGTATTAGGGAAACCACCGTAAGGCCCTGGCCGGACTACGGTCGGCAGTGAGCTTCTGGAAAACACTCCAGCTGGCACCTATCGGCCGCGTGGCACTGGCAAAAATGGTCATGGTCCCCAGGCTCCTATATCACTTCGTGAACCTTCCTGGGTTTCCGCCACGCTCGTTCTTTACAGAACTGAACAGCCTCCTGACAGAGCTGGTGTGGGGCGGAAGTCGGAGTCGTGTGGCGTTGTCCACTCTTTACCTGCCCACAGCGGAGGGAGGACTGGGAGCGCCGGCCTTCGAGGCGTATTTTTTGGCGGCCCAACTTCAATGGCTGTCTTACTGGACGGCGGGTCGCCACATAGGCGAGACTATCACCACCAATGGCCCAATGCCACAACCAGCAATCCACCGAATGCTGCTGCCGGGCACTAAACCTATACGGACTCGTCCACTACAATTATCTATAGCCCGCACCTGTATGATGCGTGTCCATCGCATGTCTGGATGTTACCGCCTATTACCCAGAAGACCGTAGTCAATGCCTTAGTTACATCTCGGCTTGACTACGGGAACATCCTCTACCTGGGCTCCAACAAAGCAGTGATAAGACGCCTGCAGCTTGTGCAAAACTCTGCTGCTAGACTGCTATGCAGAATCCCTAGATCTGCTAGGATCACAAAACATCTTAGGGATCTGCACTGGCTAAGGGTGGAAAAACGGATTCGATTCAAAGCCCTGAACTATCTGTTTAAAATCAAAGCTGGCACTGCCCCCAGGTACTTACAAGATCTTGCCAAGCCCTATTTCCCCAACCGCAACCTTCGCTCTTGTACAGCAGCGAATTTTGCTGTTCCCAGGTACAAACTGGCCAGAGTGGGTGGGAGATCCTTTTCCTACCTAGGGCCCACCCTCTGGAACACACTCCCCCCCCACATAAGCAAAGAAGAAAATCATCTGAGAGTTAGAAAAAGTGTTAAAACTTTGCTGTTTGACAAATAGTTGGCTGCTGACTGTCTCCTCTCCTGTTGTGTTTTGGGCTCTGCTATCTTGGCGCCGGGAAACCCTTTGTGGGTAGCTGCGCGCCTTATAAGTGCTATAAAATAAGTAAATAAAAAATAAAATGTCCAAGACACACCCGCCATATTCACCCCTGCTGCCATTGGTGGGATTTCCGCGAGGTGATATATATTACACTCACGGAACGCTTCGAGTCTGGACGGAGCTGTCGGTCACAGAGGCGGAGTCTTTGTTTGAGGACGGACAGTTAAATACATTTGCACAAATGATGGAGCGATACAACCTCCCCCCCCCGGACAATTTCTAACCCATAGGCAACTAATAGACAGCAGTCGTAGATTTTGGAATCCAGATGAAGGGGAACCCACACCACATCCAGTGATCCACGCGCTTTTACACATGGGGGTAGGGCGACACCTAGTATCTTGGCTTTATAAGGCGATACGGTCACTACTCCTCCCATCCCTTCAACCCCTGCGCCAGAAATGGGAGACGGACATCGGCAGAGTGGTCCACGATAAAGAATGGAGCACGGCCCTGGAGTACCCCAAAAAAGTATCCAGAAACGCCAGATTCCGTAACATACCATTCAATGTCCTCCACAGGGCATATCTTACACCGAGCCGCCTGCAGCGTTTCTTCCCCGACACTCACTTTGAGTGCCCCCGCTGTCATACCCCAGGAGCGGATTTCAGACACATGTTCTGGGATTGTTCCACACTCCGGGGATTCTGGGACTTGATCCATCGAACCCTGGCGGAGGTCAAGGCCATAACGTCCATGACCACATGGGAGGCATGCGCGCTCGGAATCTTCCGCAGGCGGAAAACCGAGAAAGTACAGAACCGATTCCTCTCACTAGCCATCCTTCTGGCGAAACGGGCAATAGGCATGCACTGGAGGTCTCCCACGGGACCACCGGAAGCGGCATGGATAGGTGCGGTGCAGAAATGGGGCAATGCAGAGGAGGAGATACTCCGAGAGGAGGAGGTACGGGGACACCGCAAACACCCCATATCCTTAGAGTGGGCTCAATTGATGTACAACTTTACACAGACGACACGACCTGATGCATCACCCATGGCCTCACAGTCACAGACACACCTAGCCACTCCGGCCCCCACAGCCTCATGACACGGCTACGGACCCTACCGGATTGCCACCAGTAGTGGTAGCTCTGCAACACTCGCGATCGGCCGCGAGTCAATAACTCCTCACACACAACCAACCCCCGCGACCCAGGAGCGCCGCTATGTTGCCCCCCGAGGTAGCAAACCATTCCCTTCCGCTCGCCCCCCCCAGGCTCCCCCCCCCCATGTTACCCAGTTCATCCCGAAGTTCTTGGAAGAGTTGATAAGTTTAGAGCGAGGGGGCCTCTTCCCCCCCCCCCACCTTTGAGTCCATTGAGAGGACATGCAGATAACAGCGACACAACACCATGCACCCCCGCGGATCATGCCGGCATAGCCAATACTAGGTGCGACACCCACATAACGACTGCCACATCATGAGCTCCTCACCTCGCAGACACCAGTAGGTCGCACGACACGGACAGTACTGCCCCTCCCTTGGGGACATATTGGGGACCCCATGAGGGGTTTGAGGTGACGGTTACAGGAACATACGGTGGGATGCGGTCGTGTGACATGGGCTCCCTGGTAGTAGGGAGGCCGCTAAGTGACGATACCTGAGACAATGTAACTATGGTCAAGCATTATCTGTATTTCATGATTACTGGTATGTTGATTATCATGTGTACACAAAAACCCAATAAACAAATTTAAACAAAAAAAAAAGGTCTCCTATAGCGAATATGTGCTTTACAAACATACATGGTGTGTTTCTCCCTCTATCCCTTCATTTCTTCCTTTCACATTCTTTTCTTATTTCCTCCTTCCTTCATCCATTACTTATTTATTTCTTTACTCTAGTGCTCCTCTTCCTGCCTGCATTTGTTACTGCATTCTTTAATGTATTCCTTCCTTCATTCTTTTCTTTCTTTTAAACAGCAGAGTGCAAGCACATTTTCTTTTGTTTGCAAAGCTGCCTCAAGACCTCAAATTACCTTTCTCTAATTTGAGTTCACTTTTAAGTTTTTTTCATAGGCTTCCAATATGTTATATTATGTTATATTGATTTGTAGAGCGCACTAATCACCCAGGAGGGTATCCAGGGATTTGGGCAGGTGTGTAGGTATTCGGTGCCCGAGTTGCTTTTGTGAAGAGCCAGCCCTTCATCTTCTCGCGGAACTCATAAGGGAGGGGGTGACTCCGATGTGTTGAGGCTTGTGGATGTGGGTGGAGCCAATAAAAGGAAGTGAGTGGGGCCACTGGAGGGAGTGGGCGGAGCTGGGGAAGTGGGTGTGGCCTCGTTAAAGACTGTGAGAACCTGCACTTTATATTTTACAAATTAAGCACTGCCACAGACGGACCAGATACATTGCTCTAGGACGCCTATATGCCGAAGTTAACACCACAAAAAGCAGCCTTTTTAGACCACTCGATTCGGATGGAGGAGGTAGTTCTGACTATAGCCAGGCAGAAACTTCCTAAATCGCTAGGCCCTGATATTTCCCCGGCGGTTTTTTACTAGACTTTCTGCACGATTTTAGGGCATATGTATGAAACAGATTTTTAGTTGCAAACGCTGCTATTCACAAAAAAGCAGCGTTTGCGACAAAAAATTAGCAAAACGCGATGTATTAGGAAAATCGCATCGCAATATTAAGGAATCGCAAAATTTGCGGTTCTTTAATTTTGCGTAAGCATTTAAGGAATCGCAAATTGCGATTCCTTAAATGCTATGTATCAAGCACCCAAGTTGTGCGATTTCTCCTTAAGAAATCGCAAATTACCACCAACTTCAAGTTGGTGGTAATTTGCGATTTCTGTCAATAATGCACTTCTTGGCGTGTTTCAAAGTGCCATGTGGTGCACATACATGCTCTCAGGGCATGTATGTGCGCCATATGCGCACACATGCTTATTTCAGGGGTTCATCAGGGTGTTCTTATGACACCCTTGAAATTATTCTCAATTTGCGATTCTCAAATTGTGAATCGCAAATTGAGAATTATTTCCCATTCAGTCCTATGGGCCTCCTGGCCCATAGGAATGAATGGGAAGGTATTCCTTAATTGCGATTTCGCAATTTGCTAATCGCAATTAAGGAATACTAAGAAATCGCTAAGTATTTGTGATTTTTTTTTTTAATACATCCCGTTTTGCAATTCTCACATAGCGATTCCCAAAAATACTCTATTTGAGAATCGCAAACACGGATGTTGATACATATGTCCCCTAGTCCCTCGTCTCACCATACTGTTTAATACAATTAAAGATCCCGAATGTATTTCGCCTACTATGTTAGCAGCCTCTATAATCGTTATTCCAAAACCCGGCAAGGATAAGCATTACTGTGCGTCCTCTGTAGATCTTAAACTATTCAGTGGCTTTTTAGCAGCACACCTGGGCCCCCTACTGCCGTGCCTCATTGCTCTCGATCAGGCGGATTTTGGGCTCCGCCGCAAGTGTAGCAACAACATGAAGCAAATCCTATACCTCATTGATAAGGCACAATGCTCAAGTCAAGAGCTAAAGCTTTTGGCAGTTGAAGAGGAAAATGCATTAGATTGGGTTCACAAGCCATACTTAATTACCACTCTTAAGCATTTTTGACTCGGTGAACAATTCTGTTCATGGGTCGTCCATAATTATGGAAACTCAGTTGCAACAGCTCGGGTCAATAGCCACTCAGAGAATCCACAATAATCCCACTGTTAAGGGGTTCCTGTTTGGTGAGGAACACACCATCAGTTTATATGCAGATGATATGTTGGTTGCAGTGGAAGAATCATCTACCTCGGTCCCGGTTTTGCTTACCAAACTGTAGGCTTTTGGACAAGCTGAAGGCTTTCAAGTGAACGTACATAAATCCCAGGGCCTTAATCTATTTCTTACACTAGACACACAGAAGGTCCTCGCACATAGCTACCCGAAACTATGGACTGCAACTTCTATCCCGTAGTTAAGGATACAATTGACCTCTACGCCCCAGACGACCGCTTCCTTCAACTATAAGATTTTCAACTAACAGAACAAAACTGATCTAAATAGATGGAGGCCTTATCACCTGTCTTGTCTCAGTCGAGTGGCAGCCCTGAAAATGTCAATCCTACCTAAGATCTTATTCCTCTTCCAGGCTCTGCCTGTGGAGCTTCCTCACGGAACAATCTGGGCCGTGCAGCATGAGGTAAATCGCTTTGTGTGGGACGACGGTCGCTCTCATGCAGAGAGAGCTGAGCCACAGACCCCCGGTGGAGGGCGGACTGGGCATCCCAATCCTTTTGTGCGACTATCCGTCGACCCATCTTAGGTTCTTACTGGAGTGGTCCTGTGAGTAGTCTGAAAAGCATTGACCTTTTATGTCCAGAGCGATGGCATGCTTTAAGAGCCTTTATCTGTCTCCCGTTACCAAAACCTCTTTATTTGTTTGTGATCGGGTGGCTGAGCAAGACAAGCTAGGTCCATTTCGATATCCCTTGACACTAGTTGTTGGTAACCCGGACTTCACTCCGAGACTAAACACCGTAGCTTTAAAACATTGGCATCGAGCTGGTCGCTGGTGCATTGGCCATTTGTTTGACGAACAAGGCCACCTATCCTTAGAACGCTGCCGCTCTGATCACGTCCTACCTGAAATGGAGCAACTGCACTAAAAAAGAGCAACTGCACTATCTTCAAATACGACATTGGTTGATGCACCCCTCCATTACGTCTAAGGAACAGCTTTTTCTTACCTCTTTTGAAAAAGGTCTGATTGCCAAAACGTCAGATGCATACTTCGTTACTGAACCTTTTGGTCTTCTACGTCTCACTAACACATAAGACAAATCTACAAGCCAGAAACGATGGGAAACGGAGCTTGGCCGCTCGCTGTCTCAGAGGGAATGGAGGATATATACTACAGTGCCAGAAATACAGCCAGTATCGAAACAGCCACAAAATTAGCTACCCATTTTTACCTTACACCTATCCGCTTACACCGAGGCAACCCCACTCGCAAGCCTGACTGTTGGCTCGCTTGCAGCTCCCCTTGCACGTTGCTACATTCATTATGGGACTGCCCGAAGCTCACATAAATTGGACGCAATGCTAGACGATATAGACACCCACCTTCATACTCTGATTCCCCGCTTTCCGGCTTATGTCTTTTTGGGATTGCCTAATGCACTCACTTTGCCATTCAAATCCTGTTGAGGACAGCAAATTCATTTGGCTTTGGGGGCAACCCTGCAGAATACCTTGTCACACTGGGGCACGGGACAGCTACCTATCGGGTTGGTTATATCGCCTCTTGTACATCTTCAGGATGGACTGTCTGAACCTATCTCTCTGGGCACAAGGCATCTCATACCCTGAGCTCTGGCGTTCCTGTATAGTCTCATTATCCTCAGAATTTCGAGAAATCACCTGTCTCCGATATATTTGTCGCCTCTGATTACCAGAGGCTCCTATCAAGCTCTCACAGGATGGGCACAGTCTGAGACCACACTATTTATTATTTTCACCATCATAATGGTTCCCTTGGTGGAGGGGTGTGTTTGGGGATTGTTATGTTTATTCATATCTGAATCACAAATGCTGGGCTATTTGCTCATGGAACTGCAGATTTCTCTTTGTCTTTTTTTAAAATCCATAAATAGAATTGAACTACAAAAAAAAAACTACGTACCCTGCTGAAGGTTCAGAGTCCCTCATTTGCAAATCCTCCTTTTAAACCAAGATAACAGCTGCAGCAGTGCAATCCTGTTTCATGACTCCGCGTAATCTCTGGACCCTGCACAAATGATTCTGTACAAATAAGCCTTCTTCCCGTCCCTTCCTTTTAGCTTTGCCGATGTGAATATGGTAATCTGCTTCATAAGCTGTATTTGTGTATTTTCCTTTTCTAAATCAGATTTGGCAAACTTTCTCTGACATTTCTGATGGATACTTCTACCAGCAGATTTCTCATATTCCCTGGCGCCAGACTCAATCTGGAGTATTTTTTTAAATCTCCCTACAAGTATGAAGGGAGCACCATATTGATGTGCAGTCACTTCATTTCTCTTCTCCATTTGTCCACAGGTCCTTGACCTGCAAGATACCTATCAGGTCTCATTTCTTGAAACCTTGCTATTTGGCCAGTAGGTCCAGCTGTGCGGTGTCACACAGTAGCGTCTCCTCCCTCAGAGCGCTCTAAGATATCCCCCTGACTGCATGTTACGACGATCCATTCTATAAGCTGGAACCTTGTAAGGGAAGTAGACCCAGTATTTCACTACCAATAGTTGGGCTGCCCAATGATATTGTTGGAAAGCAGGAAGCAATATACTCCTGTTCTACCAGCTCTGAGACTACTTTGCTAATGATATCTGGGGGGCCCCTCATCTCACAGGAGCGTCCAAGAAAGTGCTTCAACCGTTCGGGAATAGGTAGGGGGAACTGGAATCAGGGCATTCTGCAAAATGTAGAGGAAGCGTGGTTATGCCATCATCTTAAACAATGCTGCCTTCCCTAGCATGGAAAGGTGCAAGGCCCTCCACTGTTGGACATCCCTCCTTAGCCTCTGTAGCGGGGGTTCCAAATTGCGTTCCTGAAATGCCTGTGGGTCCCTAGTTATAAAGAGGTACCCAAATCCATCCGTCATCACTTTGGCCTCACAACGGTAGGGGAGCCGAGCCGCGCGTCCGTCTCACTAAGGAAGGATATAGGTTAAAGATTTGTCCCAATTTATCGTGTAACCAGAGTATCTACGAAAGAGCTCAAAGATGAGCATTATTGTAAAAAGTGTGGTGAATGGGCTCTCAACATAAAGTAGAATATTGTCTGCATAGAGGGAGATCTTATTCTCCCACTCTTCCGTCCATTTGAGCTCTCTAATTAAAAGATCTCGTACCCAGTCCGCCATTGCTTCCAACACTAGGGCGAATATCAGCGGAGGGAGGGGACAGCCCTGTCTCGTGCTCTCACCCCCGCTTCCCCCCCTCCCATTTACTGCTACCTGTGCCAAGGGATCCTTAATTAGCAAACGGATCCAGAACAGGAATTCCGGACCAAATCCCTGCTTCTCCTAATCTATGAACATGAAAGGCCACTCAATAGTATTGAATGCCATTCGGGCATCCAAAGAGAACACCACTGTCTTTTCTTGGATTGTGGATGCGCGGCCCAATTCTCTATGTAGGCGCCTTAGCACTAGTCTGTTTTTACACTCTTTCAATACGGTGTGCCTTCTTGGCAGGAACACCCATGCGTTATTGGATACTGGTCAAAGTAATCTAAGACAGACAGAACACAGCACAATGAGTTGCACTCAGACCTTGACACCACTGAGAGTAAGTAATCCATGTAGTGCTTGGAAGGCAAGCCTCAATGCGATCAACCGAGTTTCCAGGGGATGCCTAAGCGTCCCTTGTGGACATGCTCTTCAATGGCTCTAGGCTGTGGGGAAAGAAGGGTCACATCGCACTGAAATGGTAGTTGCGCTACAGCTTAATCCTTAGTGTCATTGTCCCTAGCCAGTCAATTCCACCAGCACTATAGGAGGCTAAGGGCTAATCCACAGGGCTAGCTTACTTGCATTGTCAGCCTTCCCAGCAAGTGCACCAACAGACTCAGCCATTTTGGGGCAGAAGGCGAGGTGGTTGCCAAGTACATTCGCTCAAGCAGCGGCAGCAATTCTTCAGCTTTTCTTCCACTGCTACAGTAGTCTCCAGGCCTCTTAGATTTGGCTTCTGAGGCCCACAATGGACCAGTACAGGGCAGGATAATTGTTTTTCCTTCCCAGCTGGAATTCACTTGTATCAGACTGATCAGTTTGCACATTTTTAAAAGTGGCTATGCCTTGCATTTTATTTCCTCCGCACATTTTATTTCTACACACACCAGAGCGATTTTTGGCAGACCATGCCGTTATCTTAATGAAAAAAGTCAATCCCAAAAACCTTTTTTGCAGACCATTAAGGAGAAGGCTGATGCAGTTCCTAATGGACAGCATAACAGCAAGAAACAAAGCGGGTCTGGAGGTGACTGGACCAGCAAACTATCTTTTTGGTAGCTAACCACCTAACTGGTTCCTACACCAGATCCAACTAACTGAGCAGAAGTTGGCTGGCTCACTACAAGTGGCGTCTCCATCCAAGGTGACACAGAGCATCATCAATCATTGGGACATACCCAGATCCGATTATCACAATGCAGATTGCACAGTGTCACAGTTTCTGTGTGCTGGTGTTTCCTTAAAGGTCATTGGGAGGTGGACTTTGTTTGTGATGAGACTCCGGTCTCCCATATGTGTGCCAGCCATTGCCCTCTCCTGCCTCAAGATGAGGAAAGCCAGGATAGAAAAGGTCCAAGTCATCCTAATAACTTTTTTATGGTAACTTTGAACCTCTCTGAACTCTGAACTGACCATGCACGCACACAACCTGGGGGTCATCCTGGACTCAGTGTTGTCAATGACACAGCAAGTAAACGGCGTCTCCTCCTCCTGCTTCAACACCCTCCGCATGCTCCGTAATATCTACAGATGGATCCCCACCGGAACCAGAAGGACGGTCACCCAGGCCCTCGTCAGCAGCAGGCTGGACTACGGCAACGCTCTCTATGCGGGAACCCCAGCCAAACTCCAGAAACTACTACAACGCATATTATTTATTTATTTATTTCTTTATAGCACTTATAGAGCGCGAACGAAGGCCCTTGGGCATCTCGGCGCTAAGATATCTGCTATGTTCAGCCAAAAAGGGGAGGGGGATCACTGATTAAAAAGCCAGGTTTTGAGTTGCTTTCGAAAAGACCAGAGAGACGGGCTGATTTTAATGTCTAGTGGCAGAGTATTCCAGAGTTTGGGTGCTGACACGAGGAATCTTCTGTCACCCCATGACACCAGTTTGGTACGAGGTACCACCAACTCGTGTAAGTTGGAGGATCGCAAGGATCTGAGGGGACGGTAGGGATGCCTCTGTATGCTTCATCCTCGACATCCACAGTCGCATCATAGCCCACCTAAAAGACCTGCACTGGATCCCCGTCAACAAGAGGATCACCTTCAAGCTCCTCACCCACGTTCCTAAACTGGACCAGCGTACTCGCGTTATAGGACTCACCTTATACACCCCGAACTGACAGCTTTGCTCCGCCGACCTCGCCCTCGCCCTCGCCACCGTCCCCTGCATCGGACGAGCAACCTCCGGCGGCAGATCATTCTCCCACCTCGCCACTAAGACCTGGAACATCCTCCCCATCTGCATGCGACAGACCCAGGACCTGCTGACCTTCTGGAGACTTCTCAAGACCTAGCTGTTTGAGCAGTAGCAGCATACCCGCCCCCTCTTTGGTGCCTGACATCATTAAAGCTCTTCCTGCATACTACGGTATGCTTCACATAGATCGCCCAGAAAGAAAGGGTGGTGACATTGGCATTATCTTAAACATTTTTATTTACGTGTAAGATTGACAAGTTGGCTATCCCAGATTGTGAGGCACAATGATTTTCTATTTTTTTTCTTACCATGTCTGGCGCCGTAAACTACAGCCAAGCGAGCACCCCCTATAGATGGTGCTCTAATATCCAATTGTCCGATAAAACCTGTAATCATGATATGTCTCTGATTGATGGCCCTAGACATACAGCCATGCGTTTCTGCTCCTACACTCAAAGCTGGTCACCTACTGGATCCGGTTGTTGCTAATTTGAGGAATCTGCAGCAGACCACCATCTACCTATTCTATGGACCGACCATTTTTCAGTCCCTTTCTCTCTCACTTTAGGAAACAGTGTGTAGAGTTGCAAGAAGCAAGTGGTATTCTCTGGCAGGAATTGGGCAAAATTGGATGCCCCTTTGTAGAATACCACTTTGGAAGCAAAGCCCCCGGTATTTTGTATTTTTAATAGATTCCTGGCTCAGTTCTACACTGGATAGGTTAATTCTTATCTCCAAGAATAAGCATCAAACATTGCTTCCTCCTACTTCATGGTAAAACACGTCTATGTACAGCAAGAAAAAACAATGTAGAGAGAGTGTGGTGCAAGTCCTATAGTAAGAAGAATAAGGAAAAAAACTATAAAACTGCCTTAAAGCATTACCAAAAAACTTGTCGTGAAGGTAAAGTGCTATTCTATGCAAGAAAAATTGAAGCATCCCAAAATTGCCCTAAAACTCTTATTAACGTTTTTAAAACCATTTCTGACCCTACCAACATCGCACCAGTCACCCCCCTTTCACAATCTTAGTGTGATAAAATCACTGACTTTTTTTGGTTGAAAAAGTGGCCGATATACAGGCTACCCTTTTATCGATAGGTTAGAGTGGATGTACGGACACCCCCTTTAATTATAGTAACCTACTGCAGAGATTTCAGCCCTAAATCGGGATCTCCATTGGATCCTTAGGCTCTCCCACCCAGTTTTGAAACAGCAGACTCAATTTCTGAACTCATCATTGTCAGAGGGCATTATTCAGGAAGAGTGGAAAAAGGCCCTGGCCACCCCTTTATTGAAAAAACATAGCTGCCAAGGTTTCAGATAGGCTATGTGTGACATTTTCATATTTTCAGTCAAGTAATGAGTGACAGCGCTTTAGCTCGGCTCCGTTCGCCCGCCTGTGTTTTCACATTTATCCTGTTGTTATCCTGCCCCGGGAAGCCCCTTTTGCTGTGTGCTGGTGCTACGACGCTCTGCAGGCACTTACCTCTTGCTCCGGTTGTCCTGGCTGCTGTGGTTCCGGTGCAGTGCCTCCCCGATTGTCTTGGGGAGTGGAGGGCGGACTGGCCTGGATCTTCTTCCCGGCTCCCGGGCCGGACGCAGCCTGCGGATCTCCTCTTCGGGGC
Organism: Lissotriton helveticus; assembly: GCF_964261635.1. NCBI lineage: Eukaryota > Metazoa > Chordata > Amphibia > Caudata > Salamandridae > Lissotriton > Lissotriton helveticus. Next base: position 265,287,168 of record NC_136062.1, read on the forward strand.
GCTGTGGAGGTGGTCGGAAGGCCGTTGTTCGTGTGGGCCGGAGGTCCTTACTGGTCGCATCCCGTTGGAGGGAGACCTATGTTGGAGGCGCTGCCTTCCGTTGTCGGAGCTCCTTGTGTGTCCGGCTTGCTCTCCCATTGTTCTCCGGTCCGGCCATTTTGATTTTACCGCCCGGACTCGGAGAACGGGACCGGCGGCGTTGGGCGGCCGGCGCACCCCTTTCTTCTGGTGGCCCTCCTTCCTGCCTGGGGTGCTCTGTTGCCGGTCGGCGGGACTTCACTTGCCTTGCTGCCGCCCCGGCGGAGTTTGTCGACCGAGCGGCCTTGTTGGACTCTCAAAATGGCGACCGGCCCCGGGTGTCCTGGCCGGGCCTGGGCGAGCGCTGGGGGCCCGCCGCATGACCCGGGTGCCGGACACTGTAAAGGTTTTTCTACACTTAATGAGATCCTGGACGCCTTGCTCTCCTGGCGACTCTGTACAACCGCGCCTGTTATGGCTTCGGAGGTGGTTCCTCACGACGGGCCTCTGGGGCCCCCACGGCTGACTGCGACTTCGCCGCCGCGGGGTGCGGCTGGAATTATCCTGGCGGGATTGGCTCCGGTCACGACCGCGTCTGCGGATGTGTGGGACTTAATGGCGCCTCCTCCTCCTGCGCTCTCTCCTTTTTCTCGGGCCCGGGAGCTGGATTTTGTTTGGCCGGACCTTCATGACTCTCCCGCTTCCTTTCGGCCGCCGCTGCCCGGCGATGTCTCCTGTTCTGGCCCAGATGGGTCGGTTTCTCTGGACATATCCTTGGACTTGTGCCTGCATCGTTTGCTCCACTTAGTGACTTTCCTGGATCTTCCGTGTCTCATTTCCCGTTCCTTTTCTGGGCTGCCGTCGGATCTTCCTGCTGTCTGTCTCCTGTTCTTCGTGGCCTGGTCCTCGCTGGATCGGGAAGTTTCCACTTTGGACAAACAAGGACAGGGCTGATGCATGCCTGAGTCTGTGTGCGGTAGTCTTGCACTGATTTGGAGGGTCAACATGTCCCGGTATGGTTTTGTGTGACTGGCTAGTGCTCCTGGACTTTACCCGATGATTTTTGGCTTCCCGGGTACCTGGTTCTTCATTCAGGCGGGTGATGGGGTACGTTTACTTCTGTCTCCCGGCCCTCCCCTGTATATGTGTGTGTGTGTGTCTCCCATCCCCTGTTCCCTTCCCTCCCTTCCCATTTTTGTCTTTTGATTCCGACTTCACTTTGCTCCGCTATATTTCGGGTTCTATTTAGGGCGACAGGCACGCTGCCGGGGGGTTGGCCGTAGCCTTCTGCAGGGGTGCAGGGTGGGCTTTCGGGGTGGGCTGGGGGGGTCTGTCTGCATTGGGGGGTCTTTTTCCTCCCTTATTTTCCCTTTTTTGTTCTATGGCTCTTGTGTGTTCACTTTTTCGGGACTCCGTTTCCGCCTGTGTCCCCCTGGGGAGTTTCTGTGACTTTTGTAATCCGGTGGGTGTCTGATTGTGGCTCGCTGGGTTATTCGGTGTCGATTTTTGATACGTTGCTGGCCGGATTCTATTATCCTGTTTTATCTCCCGGGGGTGCATGGTTTGGTGGGAGTCCCTTCTTTTATCCCTTTTTCTCTCTCCCCTTTTTCCTCCTTTATGAGGGTCCCTTTATTTCTGTCGGGGTGCGTTTCGTATTGTTTTTACACTGCGGGCCCTTTGATCATGCCTCCTCACTTTGGGTGGGGGCGGTGATGGATGGGCGCGGTTTGATTATTGCCATTCTCGTTTCCTTATATTCCGAATTTGTTTCTATTTTGGATAGCGATGTTTGTATGGCTTCTTTTCATTCTGTGTTCCTAAGATGGCGGCTTGCCGCGGCCCCTCCTCCCTGGTTGTTTCCTACACGGCCCGTTGTTCTTCTGTACCCCGCCCCGCATTAGAAAATTAACCCTTCATTATCCTGTTCTTTCTGATTGCTCGATGTCTTTTATTGTTTTACCTATGCTCCTGATATCGTATCCTGTAAAGAACTTATTTTCGGTTATGATGTTTTCTACCATGTGGTGGCCAGCCCTGGTGGGTTGTAGGCCCGTATTTGTGAGCTTCATTGTACAATAAAGGTTTTAAAAAAAAAAAAAAAAAAATGAGTGACATTTATGGACTATGTGTGGTACTTATAGTGAAACTTTCTCACAAGCAAAACTGAACAATGACAACTTCAAAAACCTCTAAATATCAGAAATTAAACACATTTGAGCTATTGGAAAGACTTGGAAGATCTGCCCGAAACTGCTGCAGAGCATCAGAAATAGTCCGTTGTGGCACCGCTGACGAAATTAAATATATTGTCCACAAGAATAGGATCAATAATATATTACAGACCTCAGAATGTTAGTGACAGTCTGACAGAGTGAGCTACGGTACGGGCTGTCTGCAACGAATCTCTCCTTCACTACAGCTGCGGGTCATCATGAGAGGCTGAAGGCACCAAAATACCGGTGGCACAACAGGTAATAGTGCAAGCAGCGGCCTGCTGCAAGATAAAGGAAAGTACAGATTTTCCAAATTTTTAATGGGTAGAAAATCATGATTTTATAAAAGGCACAGTGGCTAATATATTGCATACAACCTTTTATTGCCCTCAAACACAGCAGCAACAATAACACTAGAATTAGAACACTTGTAAGCTCTAGAACATTGAACATGCATATATTCATAGAGCAGGCAACCATCTTCCTATTTTAACTGCTGCAAAATAAACAGAGTCCAAAAATAAAGAACCATCAGTTGTGCCAAAAAGTCCAAACTGTTAGAGCTCTTCAGAACTTGTCCTCGATATCCGGGTCTTCTTCTTTATCCTAAAAATGAATGTTAAACAAAACATCAAGAAGAGGGACGGGTCAGCAGAGGGATAATATTAGCCTCCGTGCCTTTGATAAAATTTTGATTTTCTACCCATTAAAACTGTGGAAAATCTGCATTATATAGCAAGGCCGAGGCCAATATTATGCATGTTCAAAGTTCATCTAAAACTCTTTTCAACACATTTTCCACAACTGAGAACAACTACTCTGCCTTAAACCTATTGTCCTCTTTTCATATTCTCTTAAACAAGCAACCACTCACAAATTACTATGCCCCTCTAAAAGAGGATAAAAAATTGTCCTAGACATGGTCTTCGTCCTCTTCCTCAACTCAAAGCACACACCGTTTGGCTGATAACATCTACAATTCACCTCTAAAGCCCTAATATCAGAGACTCTTCTAAAAGAGACAGTAGGAAAGTGGGTTTCTGTTGCAGTAACCCCTCCACTTTATGCCAGACTACTGATGCACCTTTGCAGGCTGCGTGTCTTGGTGCAGAACAAAGTGAAGAGTCGACATGGCACACATCCCTGTGTGCCATGCCCACAAACCACTGACCTGGCATACATCAGTCACCCCTCTAGCTGGGTGCCCTATGCCAGTGGTGAGGGTACAGGTACATGAGCCCTGTACCCCTACAGTGCCCAAGTCCATTCCTGGGCACTGTAAGTGCAGTGCTGCCATTAAGAGTAAATGGTGCTGGGAGGTTGTCATTACGAACTCCACAGCACCATAATGGCTACACTGAAGACTGGGAAGTTTGGTATCAAACTTCTCAGCACATTAAACCCACACTGATGCCAGTGTGGGATTTAATGTAAAATGAACAACAGAGGGCATCTTAGTGATGCCCCCCTGAAACTCAACCAACTCCTAGTGACCTGACTGAGTGGCTGCTTAGGCTGCCACCACCAGATATGTTTCTGGACCCCTGAGTCGAGAGCTTGCTGCTATCGGGGGCCTGAAACAATGCACATCCTGGGACAAGGTGCCAAGCCTTCTCCCCGAGGATGGACAGGGTTCATGAAGGAGAATCTTCAAAGGCATGCCGCCTTTGTGAGCCTCTCCAGACCATTTGCTGCTTTCAGCAACTGGTCCCCACTGGTTCTACTCCCCACTTTGGGCGGCAGAACCGGCGGGAAAAACAAGTGAGGAAAGGAGGTATGCCCACCTCTGCCAACTCCACCCCTCAGGTGGGTGAGGCGAGGCACAACCTTAAGTCTCCGCCATCTTGAGGATGAGGGACTCAGCCAACCAGGGACAGGCTCCTGCCCCCCTCCCAGTGGAGGGTGGCAGAATAGGGGGTGTACCCACCCCTGGGAAAAGACCCATTGGTCCCTGCCCTCTACCTACCAGTAACACCCCTAAATGTAGTATTTAGGGGGCACCCTGAACCTTCCTTACTCAGATCCAGCAACCACAAGAAAAAGAGAAGGACGAGAAGCCGTGCAGAGGTAACAAGAGGACGACGCCCACTGACTTGGGCCCCAGCCCTACAGGCCTGTCTCTCCTCGAACCTGCTCATGCAAAACCCCGGCGTGTCCAGCGGCCAGCAACCGCAAAAACCCCGGAGGACCTGCCTGCCTTCACTTTCCAAGCTGTTTCTCCCGTCCACACCAGATGTGTTTGTACTGCAGCTTCTGGTGCCAGCCAGGAACCGTGAATCCAGCCCAGCTAGATTGGAAAAATACCACGAGGAGGTCTCCCCGGCGATCCTGACACGAGATTCGGCGACCCCTGACCTGCCTCAAGCCTCCAGACAACAGCTGCAGCCTCAATCCAGAGGACCCACCCACCGCGACCAGAGTGGGTAAGAAAATCCGACGTCCCAAGGCACCCCTGCACCCGATGCCCCACGGCCTTGTGTGCCCAACCCAGCAGTGCCTAACCAACCCTTAACATCCAAACTTACCCCTCGAAGTGGTGGTCACACCTGGAAGATCCTCGTCCCCGAGCCTGCAGTGTTTCTTTGTCCCTGAGAAGCTCCATTGAAATCAACAGGGCACCCAACCTCAAAACAGCACCCTGCACCCGGCCACCCTAGTGCCACTGAGGGTGCCCCTTTTGTGCTAACTTGGTCTTCAAATTGACCTGAGATTAAACCTAGGAGCCTTGCTCCCACAACCCCGTGGCCTGCTTGCCAGTAGCCACCAACCGGAGTCCCCCTATCCTCCACAGGATAACATTGGGCCTCAACACTCTGCACCCGGCTGCCCGAGTGCCGCTGAGGGTGCAACAACAGTGCATCACTGATCCTGGGGGGCCCCTGAGCCTAAACCCAGAACCCTAACTCAAAAGACTGATTACTTACCTCGAAACCGATAACCTGCTTTCCTCACAGAATAATATTGACACTTTTTCTCCTAAAAAGTTTGTTGACTTTTGAAAACTAAGAATATTCCTTACAAATCACACAAATAAGCAAAACGCATTTTCTCAACTGTTTTCAGGAAATGTCCCAGTGCTGAATCTGGGTATCCAGCGCTAAGTAAGAAAAGTAACGTTAAGGTAACTTACCTGTGAATTAAAATGTTCGAGGCATGTGGGCTGCTGAATTCATATCTTAGCATAGATCGCTGCCTAGTGTTGGGTACGGATGATTGCACCTTGTTGTCTTGGAAGAGTCTTCGAAGTATCACGAGATAGGTGACTCCTCCCCTGGACTACAGTGCACATGGGCATCTTCTCCATCTTCAGATTGTTTTTCTCCGCCATTGGGTTCGGATGCACTTCGACAACTCCAACTTCGGGACCAAAGTTTTCCAACTTCCGAAGTCCAAAAAACATATACTTGCGACGGTATTGTTTCCGCTCGGTATCCCTCGACTCGACAACCCTTTCCATCTATCTCTGGTAGTCAACGCGGGCCGTCGGGCCTTTTCGACGCCACGTGGGCCTCCTGCTGATGGAAAGGACCCCGTTCAAAAGATGCCGACAATGTCGATCCAAGTTTCCACATAGCGATAAGCATACAGTATGCAACAGGTGCCTATCTCCGGAGCACAACGAAGAAAACTGTCCAGCTTGTGCTCAGTTCCGGTCGAAGAAAACTATCCGGAACCGAAGAGCTGCTCGACAAGAGATGCAGCGACAGGCACCAGAACCGGATAACATTTTCGAAGACGAACATGAACTCCCAGAGGCAGCGGACTCCGACCGAGAGCTAGACACAGTAGAAGACAAGTCGGACTCCGATGAAGAAATCCCACCAGGGAAAACCGTGAGTACCAAAGCCCCTACCCTGCCTCCACCTCCAGACAAGGCTCCGGTCAAAGCATCGCCTAAAAGCCTTAGCCGCGACCGACGCACCACTTCAGAAGCCCCGCCTTCCGGCTCGGCTCCGAAGACCATACCAAAGCCTTCCGGTACCCCGGGACGGACAAAACACTTCCCAAAAAGGCCGTCGACTCAAAAACGGCCGCAGAGCCGAGAACGCCCGCCGACACCCAAAAATTCGCCGATCCGAAAAAGGCGGTCCAGCCAAAGAAGGGCGTCGATCCGAAAAAGACAGTCGACCCAAAGAAGGTCGTCGACCCAAAGAAGGGCTCGATTCAAAGAAGACCGTCTACCCAAAAAAGGGAATCGAGCCAAAGAAAGCCGTCGATCCGAAGACTGCCGCCGAGCCGAAAAGTGCTGTCGACCCGAAGAAGGTCGTCGAGTCAAACAAGGCCGTTGAGCCGAAAAGAGCCGTCGAGCCGACAAAGGACGCTGAGCCGAAAAAAACTCAGCAGAAAAATAAAAACAAACAAGCGACCGATCTAAAAACCTCGGCGCCAAAGCCACGGACAGTGGAAGAAGAACTTTTTCATTCTGATCCAGTGAGCCCAGACCAAAACAAACTGTATATAGAACCTGATACAGGACACATATCAGTTTACAATAGGAACAAGAGAAGACTGGACACTGAAGCACCTTCTTCTGTTCCTCCTAAGAAAAAGTACTTTGGGACATCCCCTTCTAGACCTTTCACACCTCCTCCTTTCACTCCTAACATGCCTTATGTTCCATATTCTCCTACACCTCCACACTATGATGACGTAGAAGACATGGGTGAAGATCCTCAACAGGACTTTATAGACCCTGATGATCAAGGAAACCAGGACACATGGGACGATCAGAATGACCCTGATGACCCATATGATACACAACCCATACCCGATACCTCGCCGTACCCCACAAAGCCGTTTCCTACTGAGAACACTGTCGCCTTTAACCAGCTAGTAGAGAGAGCAGCTCAGTATCATGGCGTAAACATGCACACTGATCCTATAGAGGAGGATTTCCTATTTAACACCTTCCCAACATCAGAGAAGAGTGTACGTATACTCCCTATGCTGAAGGGAGTATTGAAGCACGCACCAGACCTCTTTAAAGACCCAGCCAGGGTGCGTGTCCTCAATCCAAGAATTGAAAAGAAATACAAACCAGCCCCTACAGACCCCTCTTCTATCAAGTCTCAGCTACCACTAGACTCCCTAGTTGTATCTAATGCTAGGAAAAGGGCAAATTCGCAAACAGGTGATGCCCCCCCTCCTGACAAGGAGTCAAACATTTTAGAAGCCTCAGGGAAAAGAGTGGCCTCTCAGGCAGCAAATACCTGGAGAATTGCCAATACACAAGCTCTCCTAGCATGCTATGACAGAGCACACTATGATGAACTGGAGGGATTATTACAACACCTACCAGAACCCTATAAGGCAAAAGCAAATGACCTAATACAGGAAGGAAAATTCATCACTAACGCATCCATAAAATGCGCCCTTGATGCAGCTGATACATCCGCTAGGTCTGTCAACACTAGCGTGTTGCTACGCTGGCATGCCTGGCTCCGCATCTCGGGTTTTAAGAATGAAGTGCAATCTAAAAATCAACCCATTAACCAAGATTTCTTATTTGGCCCTGCAGTTGATACCATCTTAGAAAAGATTAAAAAAGATACTGACACCGCTAAGTCCATGGGTGCACTTCAATTTCAACAGTCTAGGAGCTCCTTTCGTCGCTCCTCTTTTCGAGGCTCCGGCAGAGGCAACACATCCCAAACCTCTTCATCATTTAAAACTAATACACAAGGCACCTTTAATAAAGGTTCCAATAGAGGAGGCTATAGAGGAAACAATAACAAGGGCAGAGGACGTGGTGGTAATAACAACAGAGCCTCCACCGCCACCAAACAGTGACTTGTTCACGCTCCCTCCAGACCACCTTACACCAGTCGTAGGCAGAATAACACAATTCCTACCAGTCTGGAACGCCATTACAACAGACAGGTGGGTGAGACAAATTATCCAGTATGGTTACTGCCTGGAACTCACTTCTACTCCACTCAACATACCACCCAAACACCGTCCAATGTCCAAAGAACACATCATGCTGTTACAACAAGAGGTGCTATCCATGCTGGAAAAGGGTGCCATAGAGCCAGTCCCATTTCAACATCAAGGGACCGGAGTATACTCTCTATACTTCCTCATTCCCAAAAAAGACTGGTCCCTCCGACCAATACTAGACCTCAGACCTCTGAACCAATACATACTCTCAGAGCATTTCCATATGATCACTCTACAACAAGTACTCCCACTACTCCAGCAAGGGGACTTCCTTGCTACATTAGACCTCAAAGATGCATACTTTCACATCCCTATACATCCAGCTCACAGGAGATACCTCAGGTTCACAATAGAAGGTCACCACTATCAATTCGAAGTTCTCCCCTTCGGGGTAACTACAGCACCAAGGGTTTTTACAAAATGCCTAGCAGTAGTAGCAGCACACCTCAGAAGACAACACATCCATGTGTTCCCCTACCTTGTCGATTGGCTCATAAAAGCCAACTCATATGCACAGTGTGCCAGCCATACCTCGCAGACAATCCAGCTACTACACAGTCTAGGATTTTCCATAAATTACCCAAAATCACATCTGCAACCCTCCCACATACAACAATATCTGGGAGCAACTATAGATACCTCAGTGGCGAAGGCATATCCAAATCCAGCCAGGATAGCCAACATACAGTCTCTCACTCAAAGATTTCTGCCACAACACTCCCTGCCAGCTCGAGTGTTCATGTAGCTTATAGGCATGATGGCCTCCTGTATATTCATCGTCCCTCATGCTCGGCTTCAAATGTGTCCCTTACAGGAATGCCTAGCACGGCAGTGGAACCAAGCTCAAGGACAACTAAAAGACCTAGTGTTGGTAGACAGTCACACTTACAACTCTCTGCAGTGGTGGAACCCACAAAACCTTTCCAAGGGGCGACTGTTCCAAGAGCCAGTTCCACAAGTAGTATTAACAGCGGACGCATCACTGACAGGTTGGGGAGCCCATCTCCTTCACTACACAGTCCAAGATCTCTTGATAGTCAAACAAAATACACTACATATAAACTAATTAGAGTTACTAGCAGTATTTCTAGCAATTAAAGCCTTTCAAGGCTGTGTTAATCCGGACAGACAACATGACAGCCATGTACTACATCCAAAAACAAGGAGGGACACACTCTCTGCAGCTATCTCACCTAGCACAGAGCATATGGAAGTGGGCAATTCCACAAAACATTTACCTCCTGGCAGAGCACCTCCCAGGAATAGATAATCAGATAGCAAATCTACTAAGTCGACACAGTCAACAAATACACAAATGGGAGATTCACCCTCAAGTTCTCCAACCATTCTTCCAAAATTGGGAACATCCAGAGATAGATCTGTTTGCCACAAACGAAAACTCAAAATGCCCGTCCTTTGCCGCCAGGTTCCCACACCCGCTGTCACAAGGGAATGCGATATGGATGAACTGGTCAGGCAGATTTGCGTACGCTTTTCCACCAACCCCACTGATTCCATTAGTGGCACGCAAACTAAGGCAACAGTCACTCACAATGATCCTGCTTGCTCCCACATGGGCGAGACAGCCATGGTACACGGCGATCCTAGAACTCTCAGTAGTTCCCCACCAAAGACTGTGTCTTTCGCCACAATTGCTAACACAGAAGCATGGAGAAATCAGGCATCCAGATCCCAATCAGATGAACCTAGCAATCTGGCTCCTGAGGTCTTAGAGTTCGGATATCTTAACATGCCTCCAAATTGCATGAACATTATCAAGGAAGCAAGGCGTCCCACTACCAGAGCATGCTACGCAGCTAAATGGAAAAGATTTGTAATTTATTGTAATAATAACCAAATCAATTCATTAGATGCCTCCATCCAAACCTTAATCTGTTACCTGCTACATCTTCAAAGATGTAACCTAGCATACTCATCCATAAGGCTACACCTTACTGCTATAGCAGCATATCTTCAAAACAGACAACATGTGTCCCTATTCAGAATAGCACCTATCAAAGCTTTTATGGAAGGACTTAAAAGAATTATCCCTCCAAGGCATCCACCTTCTCCAGTCTGGAACTTAAACATAGTACTTACCAGACTCATGGTACCCCCCTTCGAACCACTTCATTCATATGAACTACAGTTCTTAACATGGAAGGTAGCATTTTTAATTGCCATTACCTCCCTAAGGCGGGTGAGTGAGCTACAGGCACTAACCATTCAGGAACCTTTCATGCAAATACACCACAATAAGGTAGTGCTTTGTACAAACCCTAAATTTATGCCAAAAGTTATCTCCGCTTTCCACATCAATCAGTCCATAGAATTGCCAGTTTTCTTTCAAAACCCGCAGTCTGTGGCTGAAAGAGCTCTACACACACTAGACGTTAAAAGAGCTCTGCTATATTATATTGACAGAACAAAATCATTTAGAAAGACAAAGCAACTATTTGTTGCTTTTTCACCACAACATAAGGGCAATCCCATTTCCAAGACAGAAATAGCCAGATGGATAGTTAAATGCATTCAAATATGCTATCAAAAGGCAAAGCGCACTTTAACAATTCCCCCAAAAGCCCACTCAACGCGCAAAATGGGGGCATCCTCGGCTTCCCATGGAAATATTCCCTTAGAAGACATATGTAGGGCAGCTACATGGTCTACCATACACACTTTCACTAAACACTACTGTGTTGATGTGCAAGCTAAGCAACAAGCTGCTGTAGGCCAGGCTGTCCTTAAAACTCTTTTTCAAACCACTGCAGCTGATACAGGCGACCACCGCTAGAGGAGAAACTGCTATACAGTCCATGCTAAGATATGAATTCAGCAGCCCAAATGCCTCGAACGGAAAATGCTACTTACCAGTATGCATCTGTTCTTGGAATGTAGGGCTGCTGACATTCATATCGCCCACCCTCCTCCCCGGTGCCGGTCACAGCTGCAGGGTTATCTTTTTACATACATTTACATGGTCATCTCTTACTTTCCTATACTCCATCTTTGCCACAATGGCGAAAAACAATCTGAAGATGGAGAAGATGCCCATGCGCACCGTAGTCCAGGGGAGGAGTCACGTATCTCGTGGTACTTCGAAGACTCTTCCAAGACAACAAGGTGCAAACATCCGGACCCAACACTAGGCGGCGATCTATGCTAAGATAGGAATGTCAGCAGCCCTACATGCCCAGGACAGATGCATAGTGGTAAGTAGCATTTTCCTTCCTTCCATAGGATAACATTGGTTGTTCTATGTGAAAAAGTTTCTGTCAACTTTTGAATTACAAGAATATTCTTTAATCCATCAAACCATGACCCGCTGAAACCGCAGATCTGCTTAAATTCACAGTATTATATGCTAAACCACTATTATACTGAACCGATAAAAAGTTCACAACCTCTACTAAAGGTGCTGATACAGGATCCAAATCCCTTTAAACACACCAACCACACCACTTTCTCCAAGCTGACTTGTAGACCTTTGTTCTCCCTGCAGACCTTGATCCCGCGATGAGATCCGCAGCCTCCTTAGATAAGCCATGCACTTTCCAAACTCTCCTGAAATCAACCAAGCTACAAGCCTTAACTGATCTGACGTTACCAACTTGTGGGCGTTCCCTTGCACATCCAAAATTACATCTCTGAAGTTCAGCAACATGACTGGATCCTCCATCAACAAACTCATCACAGCTGGGAATCACACCTGTGCTTGCCAAAAAGGTGCTACCAGACCTAACTCCGCTTTCTCCCTCCTGACTTTCAATACTCTCTGAATCATTGAGAACGAAGGGAATGTATAGTGCCTCCCCACATTCCACTCCTGAAGGAAAGCATCTTTCCCCTTCGCTTCCGGATCCAGTCTCCAACTGTAAAACTTCACCAGCTGTGTATTTAGTCTGTCTGCAAACAAATCCACCTGCAGAGGACCCCACCGCTGCTGTAACTCCTGGAAAACTCCTTTGTCCAACCTCCAATTGCTCACATCCCTGAGGTACCTTGAATACCAATCCCCTTCTACGTTGCTCAACCCTGGGATATACTGTGCCTGAATCATAATGTCTTTCTCTAAACAAAACCTCCAAAATTGTTTTGCTAATTCCGCTAGCCCCCTTGACTGAGAACCCCCTATCTTGTTCACATAACGCACTACCGACAAGTTGTCCATCTTCAACAGAACACAACTTTTCTTCTGATCCTTCATGAAGCTCTTTATTGCAAATTACCCTGCCAGGAGCTCCAGACAATTTATGCGCAGCTCTCTTTCCTCCTTGGACCACTGACCCCCTGTTGACATTGTGCCACACCTTGCTCCCCATCCGTGCAAACTTGCATCTGACTCTATCTCTATCTCTGGTACTTCTCCAAATATGGCCCTTCCATTCCATGCCTCCAGACTAATCAACCACCAATCCAACTCTTGCTGAGTCTCCTGATTCATTCTCATTTTCTGTGGGTATTTTGGCCCCTGCCTCAAATGAAAAGCCTTCAACCTCTGCAACGCTCTGTAAAGAAGGGGAGCGAGCCAACTGTCGCATAGTAATCCACTCTGCATTCTTTACTCTTTTCATCTCTTTCCGAATCTTCTTCACCTTCTCCTTTGATAACCTCAAAACACATTCCAATGTCTGAATCTAAAAACCGAAAACCTGCATTGTTTGTTCTGGCTCCACACATGGCTTTTCCCTGTTAACCACAAAACCCAGATCCTCCAGAACTCTCATTGCAAACTCCGTCTGCTCCTTTGCTAAACTCCTCTCTTCGGCCATAATTAAAATATCGTCCAGATAAACAATCAAACGAATTTCCCTGGACCTCAGCCACGCTGCTACTGGTCTCATAACCTTGGTAAAACACCACATAGCTGATGTCAACCCGAATGGGAGACTTTTGAACCTCCAACTCACTCCTTTCCATCTGAATTGAAGGTAGTCCCTTTGCTCCTCACACATCAGAATGGTCAGATAAGCATCCTTCAAATCTAACTGGGTCAACCAATCCCTTTTCCTCTGCAAATCCCGCAACATATGTATTCCTTCCATCTTGAAATGGTTGTAACATACCCAATTGTTTAACTCTCTGAGGATTATAACAGGCCTCATTCCTTTTTCCTTCCTCTCCACTAAAAACAAATTGCGTGCGAGACAACCTGGAACCATCTTTGCAGGCTCTATTGCCCCTTTTGCTTCCATTGCTTCTACTTCCTTCATTACCAGTTCCTCCATTTCCTTTGAAAACTGTAAAATTGTGGGACTGCTCACCTGTACTGGCGTCTGTATAAAATCCATGCGATAACCTGCCACTGTTTTCAAGACCCAAGGATCCTGAGTAATTTCTTCCCGTCTTGAAACAAACTGGGCTAGTCTGCTGCCCAGCTTTAATGGATAGAAATAGGGCGTGGTAAACAATTTACCTAAAGCACCCCGTGATCTTCTCTCTGACCGCAAGCCTCTTGCCCTCTGTCTCTGTGGGTAGAAACTACCCGGCTCCGTCATCGAGTAACCATGATAGTTCGCTCCATAGGGTCTAAAACCTCTACCAAAGGAACCCCTGGCAATCCCCTGTCCTCAGCCGGGGAATCAACGCCGCATTCTCCCGGCCATTCCAAAAACCCTACGGCTATCCATTTGTGCCCTCTGAATTGAATTAAAGGGACCCTCATACCTCGCCATGTCTCTAACAAATTCGTCCCCGAAGAGAAAACCCTCACTCTGCTCTCCCAATTCCTTGCTAGCCAACTCCACCAGCTCAGGGTCAATCTTAAATTGGATGCTTTTTCATCTTTCCACACACAGGGCTACATTAGAATTTCCCAGAAGGCAAATCGCCCTCTGCACCCATTGACATAACTCAACTACGTCCACCCTGGTGTTATTAGAGTGTGCCTCCTCACATAAGTCAAATATCTTTATTAGAGGACCAAGCACATCCAGCAGCCTATCTTGGCACCCTTTAAGCCCTTTATCCAGACCTCTTCTTGGATCTTTCCCCGATTTATTCAGAAAGGTCATCTTTATTTGATCTAATTCTAGCATAAACGCCACTTTACAGCCCAAACTAGGCCTTGGGCACTCTGATCTCAAACTAGTAATCACCTCTTTTGAAATTTCTCTTCTTATCCAATACCTTACATACCTAGCCACATGCTCTGCAGGAGCCCACTGAGGAGACTGGATGCTGAATCGAGAGAGGATCAAACATCTCTCCCTGAGGATCCACAAAATCGCCTATTTCTATTTTAAATTCCTTTTAAGCCACCTTCCTTTTTATTACGCGGGACTTATTCCACGTCCGTATCCTCAAAACTTGTAGGGCACATCAACTCTACATCACCACTAGTAGAGGACGAATCACAAGACATCACACTGTGATTTCTCTTATGTGCCTTTATAGCGCTTCCCTTTGCCTTTATAGCATTACCTTTTGAACCTTACGTTCATTCTCTTTTTACTTTCTTTTCCTCTTTACATTTTTTCTTTTCTGCGTCTTCTTTATGCCTTGACCAGAAACTCCTGCGACAACCTCTACTTCCTCGGTTGTCCAGAAATTCTCCTCCTCTCCTGACCTCTTTCTAGAATCCTTTTTCATCATACTCTTCTCCACACTACTCTCAATCTTTTTATCAAGAGAAGCTGACATCTCACCAAACATCCTCTCCATATATAGTTTCATCCTTTCTCAAACCCTGACGTTGTATTTTCCATCTTTACAAATTTGAATTAAAGCCTCTTGATACAAATTGTTCCTTTTTATCAATCCCCCTCACAAGGTTTTCTTTTTAAAACAAAGTACCCAACTTTTTTATCCAACCAATACAACCTTCTACCTACTCTGTTGTACAACCCAATGACCTGTTCAAAATACTATCCTATTATAAATGCTCACTGCGCTCCGAAACGACCTCCGCTTGAACTCCTAACCAAAGTCTGTCAGAAATTGACTTGCGTTCTGACAGACTCTTCGAAATTATCCCAAAACATGGGCGTCTTTTTCTGCATAGAATATTCAGGCTCTTTCTCAATCATCCAAAATGTCCACCGTATGTAGCGTAAGTACGGCGGCCTCGATAATGCCCAAATTCAATTATTCTCTTTCGCGCTCTACAAATCAGGAGACGCTAGATGAAACAGACGCAAGCACTCGGGGCTTGGCCAAAACCCAGGGCGGAATGGCCGCTTAGACTAACAGCTCTGTGAACCCTCTCCTTCCCCCACACATCCTGCATGCAAGTGTGCAATCCTGTCTCCCCGTGGTGGGATTGCACACTTGAGCACGGGCGGAGGCTCTGTGATTGACCTCGCCGGCAGTTCCTGTGGGCACGGATCTATTGATCCCGATAGGCGGCGGGCCGGTGGGAGCTGCGGAACCGGGGACTCGATTTTGGAAGACGCGCCGCAAAAAGAACGTAGAGGTTTGTGGCCTCTGATCCCGGCGTGCGCCAGCTGTATTCATCCCTGGGAGCGGAGGCCCGGGGGCGGTGGACTTTGTTGGTGCCCCCTGGAACTCGTGTGCCGCCCGGTGACTAGATGCGGATTTGTACTCAGCGGATCGGAAGGTGAGGCACAATCCCCGGGGGGTGGCTTGAGTGAAATACGCGGTGTAGAATGACTGCGGAAGGGCCCCAGCAGCCATATAACTATGGGGGGAATTCCTGCAGACTCCAAACAGGGTCCCAACATGGCTGAGGGATAAGACCGCACCCTGCACGAAGTGCATATACCTTGCTTGCTGACATAGAATTTTATGGGAGCATAGCAAGGCCCATTAACTTCATTCAACACCGATGGTGTCACGGGCCTCTCCTGCTTATAGTGCGCGCCTAAGTCAAGATGGAGTGGTGTGACGTGCAAGGGCCTATAAGGTGCAGTGCATTTTTTCCCTTGGCCTCCGCCGACATCACAGCCTGACCACCTAGTGCGATTTGTGTCGGTGCTATTGGTGTGCTCTCCACTATTGTCCGGCCCTATATACAGAGACTACCAGACAGTCCTGCTTTCATTTGTGGGTTGCGTACTATTCTATGCTCTGCCAGACGCCAGAGCACATTTACCAAGAAATTTCCAGCTAGCAACCCAAATGGCGACAGAGAAGAGTAAAGGGCCTGACTCAAAGGGACAAAGGGCGGTGCAAACGAACAGGCTAAACCGCTATACCCTCCCTAAAGATATGCTCCAGAATCTGCCGTTCGCGAGGTGGCCTAACCGGAGATTAAGGAGGGGAAGACCAGGAATTATCTTTGAAAGACGTGATGAAGGCGATCACAACTGGCCAAACTGCTCTAGAGCACAAAATGGACATCATTGCCATAGAGGTCAACCTGATCTGAGCCAACCTCACCAAGCTGAATGGTAAAGTTAAGCAGGTCAAACTTACCACCGCCAGTCTCATTGACGACGTCGCCCAGCTCCAGGGTCAATTTCAAGACCTACAGAACTTCCGTAAAACTACGGAACTCAAGCTAGATGATTAAGAAGGGCGCCTATGCCGCAACAACCTGCACATTTTGGGTATGCTGGAGAAGGCTGAGGGACAGGCCCCAGACCTTTTTGTCGAAGACCTTGTGCTACTACACCTGAAGCCCAAGGGCCTCAGTAAGTTCTTTATTATTGAGAGGGCGCACAGAGTCCCAGGGGGTCATCCCAAGCCGGGAGCTCTCCCACGACCGATGCTGGCAAGAGTGCTCAAATACCGGGACAGAGATGTGATCCTCCAAAATGCCAGTGTGGGAGCCCCACTTCGCTTCAAAAATGCGGACATCTCCTTCTTCCCTGACTTCACGCAATCAGTGCAGCATCAAAGACGATCCGTCACAGGGTTGAAACAGAAGATTAGAGACAAGGGTCTGAAGTATTCAAAGCTGTTCTCAGCGCATCTCCATGTGGAATCTGACGGAAAAGTTTTATTTTTAGATCAACCAGAGGAAGCAGCTGACTGGCTTGAATATCGAGCGTAGCAAGTTCCGTAAGATCGTTCGCTGGGAGTAAGGCCCCCCCATAGGCTGACAAAGTGCTGGGCGTTGGACGTTCTTTAGACTGGCTAACTACCGGGTTTGTCAGGGTAGGTAACGGGTCGTGGGGGATCTGGTTCCAGTGAAATGCCTCCCTAAGCTACAACTGACTTTCTGAACTTTGGTGTGCTACCCATGTTGGGGTCCCTTCAGTTGCTACACCCGGTTGGGGGGGGGGGACGGGGGCAGGGGGGGAGGGAGAGTTGGGGGGGGGAATGAGGGATGCCACACCCTTACACTTTTCTACTAATAGTTCTCCTTCAGGGCGACAGGCACTCTGCAAGTTTCTAATGGGCAGTTTTGAGCCCAGGGTGCAGGGCAGCAGGGTGGGGGGCAGTTGGGCTATGGGGGTGGGGGGGACAGTTGGGATGGGGGGGTTATATTTAAGTGTTACGGTTCAACATCGGTAATTCAATATATTGTCAACGCAGAGGCGCTAGCCAATGGAGACATGAGAGACATGGGGGACAAAAATGTTAGGATTTTGAGTTGGAACGTCAACGGCCTGGAGGATAAGATCAAACGCAGTGTGGTTCTTCAATATATCAAGCGGCTGGCCCCAGATGTCGTTCTTCTACAGGAAACACACCTGGTCAGAAACCTCTGTAAAGCGATGCACAGGGGAGGGTATAAAAAGGTCTCCCACGCAGGCTTTACTTCAGGCTCGAGGGTTGTCGGTATTATAGTCAAAAACTAATTCCCACTTGAGGTAGGCTCAGTATGGACAGATGAGAGAGGCAAGTACACAGGGATTTCAGGCACTTGGCAGGGCCGAACGATCACGCTCATATCAGTCTGTCCCCCCGGGTCCACAGGGTTCCACGTTCACTGATCTGGGTTCATTCCTTCTCCAAATCCCAGACGGACTCCTGGTCCTCGGAGGCTACAATAATGCTGTGGTCTCTGGTCTCCTGCACCGCTGCCCTCCCAGAGACATAGAACCCTCTGCTAGCTGGTTACCTGAATTCCTCGACATTATGGGGTTGGTGGACGTTTGGAGGACTTTTCATCCAGACCAGGTACAATACACCTTTCAATCGGGCGCCCATCATAGTTTATCCCTGCTGGACTAATGTTTGGTCCCGGCAGCCCACATCGCACACATACACGAGACCAGACATCTTGCCAGGGGCATCTCAGACCACCCCCCGCATGGATGCACTTAGTGCTAAGTCAGGCCACAGCGGGTAGACTGGCTCCAATTAACCCCTGGTACCTTAAAGATCCTAAACTTCGTACGAACCTTCTCAAAGCCATGGATAATTATTTCGGTGAAAACGTAGGGTCTGCGTCCTCGTCCCAGTCCTTGTGGGAAGCCCTCAAGACCGTGATCCGAGTGCAGGCTCTGTCTTTGATCACTGGGGCTATGAGAAAAAAACAAAAAGATATTCTGGATATTGAGGCTGACATTTCCCGACTCAAGGGTGGCCCAGAAGCCAGAAAAGCTGCTCCCCCTGAGTCTGAAACAGCACGACTATAAATCCCTGGTCACAGACAGAGCTAAATCCCTAAGTAGAGAACGTCAAGGTAGACTATATTGGGCGACAAAGCAGGGAAACTAAAAGCTTGGTTAGACAAGAAGGACTGGGCGAGCAGACTAGTCCCTGAACTCAAGGATGAGGACGGTTCGTCTCTCACTGAACCCCAAGACATAGTTGACAGATTCGCTACTCACTTTCAACTGGTATACTCTGCAGTGACCCCACACACTGAGGAAGACTCAAAAGATTTCCTACGCGACATTAAGCTCCCTTGCCTACCCACGACTGACCAAGAGTTTATGGACAGTGACTTAACTACAGATGAAATTGCTCAAGCAATACGTGCATTGAAACCGGGAAAAGCCCTTGGTCCCAACGGCATTCCGATCGAGCTCTATAAACTGCAGCCCAATAAACTCGCACCGCATCTGAAATCGATGTTTGAGGAATCACTGGAACGCGGGCCCTATAGAGGGAACAGAGGATCGCCACCATAGTCAATATTTATAAAGAGGGAAAGCCCCGGACGGATTGTGCCTCGTAAAGACCAATTTCCCTTCTAAATGCAGAACCAAAGATACTGGCCAAACTTCTGGCTACCCGCCTGCTCAAAGTTATAGGCACCCTGGTACACCCAGACCAATCTGGCTTCATGCCGCATAGAAACACGGCCCTGAACTTATGGGGACTCTATGGGGTGTTGGGCAGGACCTCAACCCTGCGGGAGTCAGCTGTGATAGTGTCTTTAGATGCAACCATGGCGGTCGATGCGGTTGAATGGCCCTACCTTTGGGTGGTACTGGCTAAACTGAGTTTTGGGCCAAAATTCACTCAGTGGGTGCGTCTTCACGGTTGAATGGCCCTACCTTTGGGTGGTACTGGCTAAACTTAGTTTTGGGCCAAAATTCACTCAGTGGGTGCGTCTTCTGTACCAAGCACTCCTGGCGCAGGTAGTGGTTAACAATAAATTATCAGCCACGTTTCCACTCTGCCGCGGAACCCGACAGGGTTGTCCTCTCTCCCCCCTTTTGTTCGCCCTTGCCCTGGAGCCACTGGCTGCCTGGCTCCGACAGGACCTGATGATACGAGGGCTGAGATGGTCCCTCGGGTGGGAGGACCACATTTCAATCTCTGCGGACGACATCTTGCTTCATCTGGTCTGCCCGTCAAAATCTCTGATGGCAGTTCTGGACATCTTGGCAGTATTCAGCAGATTTTCCAAATTTACGGTTAACTGGGGAAAATCCTTATTGTTCACCATATGTGGAGATACCCCTACTCCTCCTAGAAATTGCCCAATCCAGATCAACACAGCGGACTTTAAATACCTTGGCATTTACATCTCACATGATGCTTCAGTCCGATATGCTCAGAATCTCCTCCCGACCCTGCTCAGACTCAAAAAAGACATCAGAAGATGCAAATCGCTTCCCCTCTCCCTGTTGGGTAGGGCAGCCCTGTTTAAAATGATGGCTACCCCGCCTACTATATGCTTTACAAAATGCTCCTGCCCCGGTACCCTAAAAAATACATTAGAGACATGGAGGGCCTTCAGAGAGAGTTACTCTGGGATGGTAAGCCGCAAATTACCCTACATAAACTGACCCTAAACTGGTACGATGGTGGCATAAGCCTGCCAGACATAAAAAAATATTACTGGGCTGCACACCTGGCCGCCATAAATCATGGTACCTATGGGCGGGGCGACGATCCAGGCTGCGCCATGGACAAATGGCTCCTCCCCGGAGGGGGCTACAACAGTGCTCTCTATTCACGGCCCAACAAATACACTCTGACAGGCCCCACCAAGCACTCAGTCCAGGTTTGGCATGACGTGACCAACACCCTTTGGTGGGGACGTAAACTGACAATGGCGACCCCCAATAAAAAACTGATAAATATGTCCGATCCCCTTCAGGCATTAAGGGTGAAGTGGTCGGCAGATGGGATTGAGATTGATGATGAAGACTGGCAAGAGGCGGTCTCTTCCCGGGGCGTGGCTACGGCTGAGATGGCGGAGGACATGTTTAGGTAGAGCTAAATAAGAGGCTCCCCTAAATGGTCAGATATCTGTGGAGGAAGCTGCCCATGAGGGTACTGACCGGGTGGAAAGCATTCAGGACATCGCCCTAGTGCGGCGGCGCTGATTACAAGTCCCCCGAGCCCCGGTGTGCAATCTCCGACTAGAGGCGGCACCCGCTGCATGGACCCGATGAGGATGGATACTGCTACTCGAGCCCGGGGTCTGGCTCCGCCCACTGGGCCGCAGGATGTGGCGCAGTTGCTCTAAAGTTACAAGACACGGTCGCGACTGCGGCCCACACCCTGTCGCCCGATGATGTGTGGGGGATGAGGCCCCCACGGAGTTGCCCCCCTGCCCATGCCTCTCTGGATCTGGTCTATGTGCCGCTCGCGACACGGAAGGAGGGAGCTGTGGACGGCGGTGTGGCCTGGATCTCCAGTGCGGCCGTTACCGCTGCTGCGGAGAACAGTTCAGAGGCACTGATGCGGCTCTATGCAAACTTGCCCCCCCTGCCGTGTGGCTCTCCTTCCCGCACTGCTGTCGGCGGGCAGGGAGTGACTGGGGCCCTAGCGACGCTGCCCGTGACGCTCCGGGCCCACATCTGGCCCCATATGGTGATCGGGGGAGGGGGTGACTAGTGCGGCAGGCTGAGAAAAGACCCTGTTTGGCCTCTCTGACTGCTGAGCGGCCGCTGTCCGTGCGGCGCGCTCGGGGAAGCGCCCCACCCACACCCTCTCTGCCCGCTGGAAACGTATGCCACCTGAGCCTGTCTTGCCGCCACCACTGCTAATGTGTGTTTTCGCTGATTGGGCCACCTGTTGGCGGACCTGGGCTTGTGGCAAGCTGCTCCCTATCATCCCTGCACGGTTCAGAGGGTGTGGTGTGGCATAGTTGATGGACTGTTGTGACCTGTGACACCGGAGGCTGCCTAGCGCCCACTGTGGTGAAGGAGGAGGGGTGCTGCAGGGAGGTGCCACCCAGGCCGCTACAATTGCCTCTGCATTTGCGGTGTAGACCTGTGACAGGGGGCCCCACTCCTGCGCCACTACATAGCTATACAACATTGTCCTTCGCACGCACGGATTTACATTTACTTGTTGTAAGCATGGGTGATACTGAAGGGTGGGCTGATGCAATGGACCCTGGCTATGGCCGCAGCTGGTGAGGCGCCAAGCCTATGCCCCCTGGGGTTGGCGAGAAGACACACACTGCTGCCCTGATGGTCAGTGGATTGTTGACGCGGCCACTTCTCTGTATAGCTAAGCCATGCCCACATGTTTCCACGACAAGCACCCGGATGGGAGAAAAGAGAGGAACCTAGCTGGCACTAACGGATAATCTTGCGGTGATCACACATTACCTGCCCCTCCCTAGGACGTCCACTGACACCGCCACTGGTGGTGGACCTGAGGATTGGACTGGGCTGCGGTGCGCACATCTGGGTGAGGCGGTGGTACCCTGCTGCTGCGGTCGCGGACTGTGGGACAGACGTTGTCGGCACCTGCAGCCTCCTGCCAGCAGAGTGAGCCCTACCGTAAAGCACACTCCTAGGGGACATTGCTTTCTGATCCTGCCGTGTGCGAAGTGTCATGGGAGTGCGATACGGTTCATTCATGTCGGGTGGCACCCAGGCGCGGACTGGAACAGGAGGAACACAAACCCCGCAGCCACCGCCTAATCTTAAAACGGACAAGATGGCGAAGCACGGGAATGTGGATCAAACGGCAAATAAATTAGATGCAGTGCTTGCCGCTATGGAGCGGCTGGAAAAAAAATATAAATCAGACCCTCACTTCCCTGGAATCCAAGATCGATAAAGTGGCAATAGACCTTACTCATCTGCACACGGATCACCAGAAGTTAGCAGGCCGCATCACCGCTTTGGAAATTGTGCTTACGGACATCAAACCACAAGTGGTCCAGACAGACAAGCATGTACAGGACCTGCTTAATCGTGTGAAGTTCCTGGAGGACAGGGCTGAGGACACTGAAGGGCGGGCACGAAGAAACAACATACGCATAGTGGGAGTGCCGGAACGCTGGGAAGGGAAGGAGCCCACGCTACACTTGGAAAATTGTCTCAAAGACCTCCTACCGGAGGGAACCCTCTCGCCTCATTTTGTCATAGAACGCGCACACAGAGTCCCTGCAAGGCCCCCCCCCCCCACAGGGTCGGACCCATGGCCCATGCTCCTCCGGCTTCTCAACTACTTAGATCGTGACTCCATCCTGCAGGAATCTAGGAAGCTGCAAGATGTCCAGATAGACAACAATAAAATAATGTTCTTCCCGGACTATACCATCCAGGTGCAGAGGCAAAGACACTCCTTTATGGCGGTGAAAAAGCGTCTTCGACAACACAGTCTGAAATATTCACTGCTCTTCCCAGCGCGCTTGCGGGTGGTGGCGAGTGACAAAACACATTTTTTATGCCAGCCGGAGGAAGTAGAGGACTGGCTGGATGCCCACACCGCTGCGGGACCTCGAGACGCTTCCGTTTCGGCCACCTTGCCAAAATTGAAAGGCCCCTTCTGCCGCTGCAGGAGAGAGAGAAGGCCGACGAAGACCCGGACGCCGTCCTCGCCGCCGATGGGACCGCGCACTGACTTGATTCTCAGTGGCCAATGAGGTGCCCTGCAGGCAGTGGCGGAGATTAGTGGTTCTTTGGAAGCTGAGGTTGCATCAAACTCGAGCCCACGTGACCTGTACAGCGATGATGAACAGGTGTATGGTCTGCAAAACTCGCAGGACTCGATTGAGCAGCCGGTCGTTACTCCGCAGACAGCTGATACCATCATATGAATGTTGAGAGACTGCATCCTTAATTGGACTGCAAACTAAGGTATTATGATGTATATGTAGAAGTACCCAGTTGTGTTTATTAATTTTTTTTTTTTGAAGACCTTTATTTGCATCATTAGGATAAACATATGCAGGCCTACAACCAATCCGGCCGGCCACAAGTCAAAGACGATCAAAAATCAAAATAAGCGACACAAGACTAGTTGGCAGGCAAGCAAACATGATTAAACATTGCTAAAAATGGGATAGGCGGCAATAACGGCCCAATGTCAGGATCAATGAGGTCTATTTTATGATAAGGGGACAAGGCTCATGACTGACTCACAAATACGGGATAACCCAGAAACAGGAATACACCCATGCTGAAACAAGAAGAGGGGGGGGGGGGTTTGGGGGGGGAAGGAGGATGTAAGGGCACGAGTCGATCGCAGCACAAAATAAACGTAAAGCACACTGGAGCATACAAGTGCTACCAAGATCTTATGTCCCCCACCCAATAACACGTTAACAGAGGCAAGGGAAACGGATAAACTGTACGAACCGAACCCACTTCTAACAATACGAGCCTGGGGAAAAAGGGGGGGGGGAGAAAAGGGGGGGGGAGGGGAAAGGGGGATAGAGGAAGGAAAGGGGGAAAAAGGGGGGGGGGAAACAGAGGAAAGAAACCAAAAAGGGAGGGGACAGAAAGGGGAGGGAAAGAAAGAGAAAGAACAAAATAAAGAAATATAAAAGGAGAAACACAATCGTGCAAGATGGGCGCCACCCCGGGCCAGGCAACCCGCGGCTAATAGCACAGAAGAAAGTGGAGAGCTGGCAAATAAAAGGGTATGGCAGTCACTACGAAGCATCGCAACCGATAAAAGTGGCATAGCAACAGACCCCAACCCGCTCATGCCTGAGAAGCGAGGACAGATGCGGCACCGCGAAAAAGGGATAGAAAAGGGCCATAGAACCAAAAGAAAACATCTGAAAGACCCCGCCCACCCGTCCCACCCCGCACCCCTGCAGAAGGCTACGGCCTACCCTCCAAACAGCGTGCCTGTCGCCCTAATCCGAAACCCGAAATATAGGGAAAAAAGAAAGTAGAGAAAGAAGACAAAAAGAGAAGGAGAGGAAATACAAAACAAAAATAAATGGGAGGGAGGAGCCAAAGGATATGAGCAAACACATTCGGCCCCGACCCTCCCCCGACCAACGAATGAATAAGCATCGAGTCAATACTACATCTTCACATACAGCAAAAATCACAGGGAGGGAAGGAGGAAGAGAGTGTAACGATTCACTGTGTCAGGGAGTTCATACCTCAGTGCAACGGGCAGATAAACCAGCAAACTATCATGTCGTACAACTCACCCCCAACCCTTCCGAACCACGAAACCAACCCAATAAAGGAGAATGTGGGGCGGACCACCCAGCACAAAATAATCATAATGTTGTCCAGAGTCACGGCAGTGAAATAAATCAGGGAGAACCTTCGTACGGAGGGAACACAAAAAGTCAATAAAGGAAGTTAATTGTAGTAGCAACGACAGGGCTAGCAAAGGCAAGCCGGAGTCCAGATGCGTAATTCGACAATACAAAGGTACACCTCCAGGACAAAAGTTCGAATCCAACGAAGCAGGATCAAACAGCGGCCCACCACAAGTCCCAGGCACCCGGGAAGGAGCAAATCTCCGCGGTGTGTGGAAGTCCTCAAAATCCAGGCGGTGAGGAGGCGGAGGGTCAAAAGTCACCGGTCCAGCAATCGGCCGAAGAATAACAACAGCAACTCCTGGCGCAGCTGAGGGGGGCGAAGCAATGGCGGCATCAGGACGATAGGGGTGCATGGAAGAGCGGCGGCCCAAAATGGCGCGAGCCGCATGGGGTCGGCAGAGGCACCGGGGGACAAGACAGCGTACAAAGACATCAAGGCGTCCAGAACATCTCCGGGCGTGGGCGCTCGAGTACACACCCAGGCCGCCGCACAATCCGGCCGGTAAGGAGCGCCGATGCAGAGCGGAGCATCCCCCGCGTTGTCGGTAGCCATCTTGTGAGATTCGCCGCCCCACACTCCACCGTGGGCCCCCAAACAGTTCCCAAATGGAGGACTTTACAGACCTCCGGAGGCTCCCAACAACGGCCCCACCGGCACAGGACGGGCGAGCGCCCGATGGGGGGGGGGGGGGGTCCCCCTCCGAACAGTGGCAGGCCCCACAGGCGAGAGCCAGGCACGGGGTTCAGGGCCGCCGGACAGGACAAAGGCGAAGGGACCCCTTCACACGGTCAGCCCCCAACACATCTCGTCCCCCTCCAGCCGCACGGCCCAGTCGTCAGGGCCGGTTCAGGATCTCCGGGGCACACGCATAATGGTTCCCACCAGTGGCTCACTTTCGCGGCCGGGGCCGGCAATCTCTTCTCCGCCGGTCGGGTCCCGCAGGCGAGGTCCCGGTCTCGGGTGCCCGGAGGCCTCAATTTCACCGAGGGCACAGCTGCGGACCCACAGCACACAGGAACCTCCGGACCAGACGGTGAGTAAGAGTGGATCTTTAAATTTCGAATTCTGTATGGAAGTATCGCAGCAGTGCAGGATATATTGCAGGATAGTCGAGGTTAGCCGGAGGGCCGACGGAGCCGAGCTAAAAGGCGGCCATTCCATCCTCGAGCTAGGCTCCTCCGAAGTACCCAGTTGTTAATGATGTGTCCATATAAGGAGGCCGCACTTCGGCCGCCGTGTCGCATATGGTGCGGTGAGTGCCAACATGTTATTAGAAGGGAGGGAAGGGTTTGATTTAATGCTGTGGCGGGATCGGCGCCGGAGCCTATTGTTGGTCTAGAGGGGGTCACCGAGCTGGGGCACATAGTTTGCTTACATTATATTGTACTATGCCTGTAAACGGGGAGCCTCTAGAACATGGGACACATATATTGTTGGTCACCTGAATGTCATAAGTAGTGTACCCCCAGGTCGTTTTGACTGTTACATCAATTGAGGGTTTGGACGATTGCTTGTTGCACCATCGCCCTTTTGGAATTGTTTTCATGTTTGTGCTATTGTATTGGTTCATTATGGGATATCATTTATTGCACGCCTATCTCGCTCGACAGAAAATGCCACTAGTTGTCATGTGGGGGAAGTTGTACACTACGGGGTCATGTATATTATGTGAGTCTGATGGGTTGCTAGAGACACATCGAAGGGTCATGCTCTTTAGAAAATATGTCCGCAGTTAAAATTGGCACATGGAATGTGTGAGGCATGCACACACCATCACGCAGGTATCAGATATAATCATATCTCGAACGACATCGCATACTAATAGCTTTCTTGCAGGAGACGCACTTGGCTAAATCAGAAGTCCAACGCTTACACCGTCGCTGGCGTGGCCAGCTATACGCTATGGGGTATTCAGCATATGCACGAGGCGCGCTAATTTGGGTACAACCAGGGGTCCCACTTAAAATTACACAATCATTGACCGACGCAGAAGGCAAATACGTGGTGGTGAGGGGCACGCTGGATGGCAGACAGGTTGTGATTGCATCGGTATATGCTCCCAACACCGACCAAGCAGCCTTTTTCGATGAAATGTCGCACATCCTAGCGCAGTGGCATGACATACCTATGTTTTTGGGGGGAGAATACAACAGTGTACTTGACGCCACCCTGGACTGCTCCTTCCCACCCCTCCCGGGCACGTCCACGCATACTGCCATGAAGGCGCTGACTAACTGGGCGGGGCAGTGGCATCTCAAGGACATTTGTAGACATCGTAACCCCCATGACAGGGTGTACTCTGGCGCACACGGTTTACATGTACGATTAGACCGGTACATGTTTTCGGAAGGGCTGCTTCCACATGTGTCCGCGGTCTATTACTTAGGAAGGACACATTCGGATCATAACCTGCACATACTGGAAATGTTATGGGAACGCCCCCGTCCGCCGATTTCAACCTGGCGAATGCAGCCAGATATATTACTGGATGCACCCTTCCGGACTCTGCTGGCCACGCACATATTACATTACTTTGAGGAGAATGCTGGTACAGCCACAACGGCCCAAGTAGAATGGGATGCGTTTAAAGTGGTGGTTAGAGGCGAATGCCTTGGTATGCAGGCGGGCATGCGCAGGCAATTAGAGACTGAACTCGCACATCTTGAAAATGACCTGCTCCGAAGGGAAGAGGAGGCTGTGGGGAGTGACGATGGGTCGTTGACATGGATCAGGGGGAACATTCCAGATTACTAGACCGACTACCCAATATAAATTATGCAGCACACTCTGCGCGCACCCATCATATGGGAGACAAGCCTGGCAAGTTGTTATCGTGGTTAATTCGACAGGACACAGTTACCACACCAGTAATGTCTATACATAACATACATGGCGACACGGTCCATACCAAGAGAGACATCAATCAATCAATCACTGCATTTATAAAGCGCGCTACATACCCGTGAGGGTCTCAAGGCGCTGGAGGGGGAGGGGGGCATACATGACACCTTTGTGGAGCACTACACCAGGATGTATCAGTCGTGCTTGCGAGCTACAGACACGGACATACAAGAGTTTCTCACTGCCCTGACACTACCGTGTCTTGCAGAGCATCAGCAGGACGAACTGGGTGTTCCTTTACTGCCAGACGAACTACGAGACAGCATTTTCTCCCTATCAAATGGCAAGTCACCGGGCCCATATGGGCTACCGGCTGAATTCTTTAACGCCTACTCCAATATATTAATACCGGAGCTGCTGCGGGTGTACACAATGGCCCTGGATGACTCGGCCCTTACGCTTCGCAAAATGAGGCGACGCTGATCTCCCCCCTGAAACCAGGTAGGGACCCTGAAAATCTTGGTTCCTATCGCCCACTGGCTTTGTTAAACACGGACTATAAAATCCTCGCCTTCGCCCTAGCCAAGCGTGTATCCCCGTTTGTGCCAACCCTGGTCCACAGTGATCAAAATGGATTTGTCCCGAATAGAAGCACCTCTCTGAACATCCGTAGGTTATTCAGAGTTCAGAAATATGCAGTGGAGACTTGGCCACAAGCTGGATGCTTAGTACTAGACTTGGAGAAGGCCTTTGACTCAGTGGAGTGGCCCTATCTTGCAGCGGTACTGCGTAAATACGAGCTAGGAGACGGATACTTACAAATGGTACAGTTATTGTACCAGCGACCCATGGTACGGGCCTGCACAGGCAAGCTCATGTCGGATGCAATCAGGGTCAGACGTGGTACTAGGCAGGGATGCCCTTTGTCCCCATTGCTTTTCTCTCTTGCCATGGAATCCCTGGCAGCCCTGCTGCGAGACAGTGGAGCAGACTGGGGCATACCCCTGGAGGATGGTCTTCACACAGTGTCCTTAAATGCCGATGATCTGTTGCTGTACATGAGAGACATACATGATATACCGCCAGCTATATCCAACATATTCCGTCGGTTTGGAGAAGTCCCAGGACTTCGGGTAAATTGGGCTAAATCGGGCGCGCATTCTTTCGGCGAGACTGTGGCCGCAACTGATATTACAATAAATGGTACGGCGGTCGCCTGGTACCCGACAATGGTTAGATATCTGGGCATATACATCTACAGAGCCCCTGCGGACATACTGGAAGGCAACTTAGTGCTCGCCATCTCCTCCATACGGGCGCAGATACAGTTTTGGAAGACTCTGCCACTAAATGTGAGGAGTCGCGTCACCCTCACTAAAATGATAGTGTTGCCCAGGCTACTGTAATATTTAGCAAATTTGCCGGTATATGTGCTGTTTTGGGAGCTGGAGGGGTTAATCGGAGGTCTAATATGGAATACGGGACGGCCTAGAATAGCGCTGCAAAAACTATATGCACCGCCGGAATGTGGGGGCTGGGCAGTTCCTCATCTAGAATTGTATTACCTAGCTTCGCAGCTACAGTGGGTTGCACGGTGGCTAAGCAGCAAAAACCTGGCAGACACCGCCACTGCGTCGTGTTCATGGACACAGACACAAATATACAGCTTATTTCACCCACTGGCAAAACTTCCCCGTCCGACACAGTTGCACATGGGATTGGCCCACAAATGCTATCGTAGGAGCCTTCAACTTACAAAGGACACTATTCCTTATGCCCCAATACTACCATTGGTTGGTACGCCCCGAGGCAGAGACTTTGTAACGGACATGCCCTGGACTGAGGTGGGAGTGGAGACACTAGGGGATCTATACGCAGATGGTGCCTTGTTGTCTTTTGCGACACTGACAGTGGA
This sequence comes from Lissotriton helveticus, assembly GCF_964261635.1. Lineage (NCBI taxonomy): Eukaryota > Metazoa > Chordata > Amphibia > Caudata > Salamandridae > Lissotriton > Lissotriton helveticus. The sequence continues at coordinate 265,316,885 of NC_136062.1, forward strand.
TACTGGCTTGCCGGTGAGTCAGTTCCTCCTTCACGCAGCCATCATGCAGACATTGACACTGACATGGGGAGATCTGACAACTCAGCCGCACACACATCAGTTTTGCAGTATCTGCATGTGATGGGGGAGGGGTCACATGTGATCCATTGGCTAGTGCAGGCCCTACTTACCCCGTGTTAAAACCACCACAGAGACTCCGGGCACGATGGGCTGAAGACAGGGGTCAGCCCTGGACTGATCGAGACTGGGAGCATGTTCTGGCCAGTGCCACACAAATACCATGTAATTCACGTTTCAAACTCATATAAATATATATACTACACAGAGCGTATCTTTCGCCAGACAAGATTAATAAATATTTTAACATAGCTACCTCTGCTTGCCCGAGATGTCAGCTACTAGATGCTGACCTACTACACATGCTCTGGTCCTGCCCCCTACTTCACTCCTATTGGCACTCAATAACGGAAACTCTTGCCAGCTGCATGAACACTGAAGTGCCACACACATGGGAGGTTTGCATCCTGGGGTTTTACAAACGTACGAAAGGTAACAAAGTAAGCTCTAGATTCTGTGACTTGGGTCTGATCACTGCAAAACGTTTGATAACCAAGAGATGGAAACATAAAGACCCTCCGGAGGCACTCCACTGGCTAAAATCTCTAAGAAATTGGGCACAGGCAGAGAGCACCATTCCTCATAGAGAAGAAACGGCGGGGCTGCGTAAGTTCCACAGGCCTGGGACGACATCCTGAAACTTCTTACACAAACTAGTGCGGCGCTGTGCGCTCCCCCCACCCAGAGAGTGGGTGACGATATCTGAGCTGTTACCTGGGTGGAACGGATAAGCCGTGTGCACAAGGCATCCTAAAGCACGACTGTCAAGCCGGGCAATGGCCCCACATTCCTACATGTTGCCACGTGAACACAGCCTTAGCAACATGACACCTTGACCACCACACAATCATATACTGATTAGATCTAGAAACCTAAATCTGCTAAACTGCGCGCGACCCTTGGTATGACTTCACTTGAAAGGCACATGACACACTAGATAAATATATTTTATTGTGTACTTGATATCTCCTTCTTTTTTTTTAACATTTATTTTCACTTTATTAGTTGTGATTCAGAAGTTAGAAAATGAAGATATTTACAATCAGTGACATTGTTCACTTCCTAGCGCCCATGCCTCATTGTCTACTATAATTCAACAATTGTATTGTACACAAGTTGTATGTTACTGTTTGCATCTGCCTTATTATTGCAGGAAGAAGATATATATGTTGGGCATGGCCTACTCCTCAATTGGAGGTGACAGTATACGTGGGTATGCCCATACTAGACTGCCAATGCACGTTATCTTCTGCGAAATGGAGACGAGTTACACTGTGATCACCAAGTGGTAATATCTAGGACTATATATATATATATATAATGACACAGTGATATTGATCTTTTATGTAAGTGCAATATAAATCTTTGCCTGCTTTGTTTGTACCGAGAAAATAATATAAATGCAATAAAGATATAAAAAAAAAAAAAGAGGCGGTCGCCATACCGGCGTGCTTCAGACTGGTACTGCTAAAAATCCACATGAGAATCACGGATAGGGGGGATTGCAGGAGAGGATGCGGTCTGCTAGGAACCTTTTTTCACATCATATGGGTATGTAAGTTGGTAGGCGCTTTTTGGCATAGAATACACAAGGTCCTATTCAATGTACTACACACCCGTCTTTCACCGGAGGCGAGACGTTGCCTCCTCAACATATGGGAACCAACAGATCTTAACACTCATCAGACACAGTGAGCCACCCTGGGATTCATGGTAGCCAAACGAAACAGCGCAATTGTGGGGAGCTACATTAGACACTTGGGAGAAAGATCTTGACTGGTGTATGTTTAGAGAGAAGACTGTATATGTCGCTAGGGGTTGCCCTAAAAAATGAGCATGTGTCTGGGGCCCTTGGAATAGCTACTTTGTATGCCGCCTGATTGTTCTGAATCAAATGTCCCCCCCTTCACTGTGATGTTCCCCTCTTTTGTATAAGTGCAATTCTCATCCTCCGTCTGTCCTTATTAGTTCTGTATTCTCTGTGACCTCTGTATCGTTTATTTGAACCAGTCTTTGTCTTAATAAAAATATATTTTTTTAAAGAAACCGACGCAAGCCTGCTCGTGCGTTCACACGGACTGAACGCATTGATCGTCCCCATGCGTATGGAGCGTGCTACACTTTAAACATCAACTCGCCAACTGTAATCTGCTTAAACCAGCTCACGTGCACCTAATTTCATTTAGAATTAAGCCTAAAAACAAGCGACGCTAACATAAAAAGAAAATTCCCTGACTTCCTTACATTGTTGTTAAAAAAAAAAAGACTTCCTTACTCTTAACTTCATATTTAATTCGAACATGTATTAAACAAAGACAGACTCCAACTGCTCTCAATCAACAAATCATTTACCAACATACTCCAATTCAAACTTAGTAAATCAATTTTGAACATATGTGCCACATTAATTTATGAACTAAGATATGAAAGAAGTTATCTGTGCTTAAGCAGCAACAAAAGAGGAAGATGGTTATAAAAGGTTATATTCATAATATTGGCCTTCGAGCCTTGCCATAAAATCGCCTCTCTATGATCATGTCCTCGCGCAAATGATGGAGCTAAAGACCTACTTCCAAGATGTGAGTAAGCGTTCTGGGTTGTGGGAGGGGAAGAAACCACATTGATGCGTCACAGATCTCCTTTATTGTTGGAGCCACACAAGTGAGCAAGTGAGGAGCAATCTTTTCGGCCGCGGGGAAAGGGGTGCGAGCGCGGCGCTTCCGTGCTCATGACAGCTCCACGCCGCGGGGAATTAGTGCCGCGTGGAGCTGTCATGAGCACTGAAGAAGTTAAATAAATTGTATACCAACAATGAATACAAATGTTAAAAATGTCGGAAAAAGCCAATGTCATTGACAGTCATATAAACAAACATAATTGCTTTAAGAAGACAAATTAAATCAATGAGCCAAAACAAATTCAGCCACAGGAATATCGCGCAACATGATTGCACGCTGCTGCAGTCTCCAGCTATAATTCTGTCAGTAATGCTTCATTAGCAGCACTCTTGCTTAAACAGCTGAGGAGGCTAAAATGCATGGCTTGGCGGTGATGCGGACCACCACGCTGAAATGCGGTAGTCGGACGCCTGATGCGTGGTTCTTGGCAGAGCTGAAAAAAAATCAAATTTAGACCCTCTTACTTAGTCCAATTACAGACCAATTTTTTAGGTGTGCTCCACCCTTCAGAATTTGTGTTTCGAGCCAATCAATGCCCTGAATTGCACTTCTTGGTTTTACTGAGCTCCTGAGGCACCAACTGGATAATGGTGGAGCGGTTGTACTGGTTCTGTTAGATCTCAGTGCTGTATTTGATAGTGTAAACCATACTGCGCTCCTCCAGAGACTAGGGGTCTGGGAATCAAAGATACGGCCCTGTTTGGTTAAAATCTTTTCTGCAGGAACGTACCTTCCAGATGCCCAACAACCAACAAAGGTTAAAAAAAAAACGTACTGTCAGGTGTGCCTCAGGGATGTATTCTGATCCCGCTGCTCTTCAGCATCTGTGTACGTCCACTAGCTGTGATAGTAGAAACTTGTGGCCTCATATGTAGACGATGCCCAAATTGTGGTATCTCTGTCTTCTCAACAGAGTCAGAAGGTAGAGGCCCTTAACTCCTGTCTCTCACATGTCTCATTATGGATGGGTGCAAGTTCACTCAAATTGAACAGAGACCAGGGGCGGCTCTTTCACTAAAGCGGAGAAGCGTCACCCCACTGCTCTCCAGGCAGTGAAAAAAGGAAAAATAAAATGATGGTAACGAAACGTTATAATATTATTTTTCCTACTGCTGTGGCTTAGTTGTTTCCTGTGGGTGTGGCTGGGTTCCTTTACGCCAGAGCACTGTAGGGGGAGGAGTGGTGACACTCCAAGTGCAGATGACAGTTTGGTCGGCAGTCTTGGGCTTATCAAACAGTCATGCGCGCTTGGCATGTTCTCCATCCACGCTGCATTACAGCCTGGGTGGAGAACATGCCCAGGCTTCCAGTCCCTGCCTGAGCACCGAACCACGGCACTCTTACTAATCACAATGCTGCATTACAGTGTTGTGATTGGCTTAGGGGATCCTGGGAGCCCAGGTGCTTCCTACTGCCGGGAGATGAAGACAAGAAGATGAAGAGGACCGAGGAGAGGTGCCGGCAGGGCCGGGACTATGGGAATATTCTGTACCTGGGGGTGGCTAAACATTGCTTAAACGTCTCCAACTTGTGCAAAGGTGGCAGCTCGCCTCTTGCTCCACCCTCCTAGGTTCAGTGCCGCTGCCATCATGCTTAGGAACCTGAGCTGGTTGCCCATTGAGCTGCGGGTACAATTGTTGTGCTAAATTCGCAAATGCCTGGCTAACACTGGACCTGGCTACCTCAGAACATTTTGTGTCCGGGTACAAACCTGTCCATTTCCCATTTCGCTGTACTCCAGCTATGTCTGGCCGCAATTCCTAAATGTAGGAAAACTCAACAGGGTGGTTGAGTTTTTTCCTTTTCCGAGACCAAAGCTTTGGAATGATCTGCCTCTGACACTCAGGGAATGTAGTTCTCTTTCCCGGTTTCGTAAATTGCTAAAAACGTGGTTGTTTTCATCCTCTGACCCCCTTCCAATTGGCTTAATGTTACTGAGATCCTTTTAGCTAGTTCTATTGTCCATATTGAGCTCAGTGCTAGGAAACGTTCTTCTAAGGTTGCCATGCGCTTTACAAAATACGTAAAATAACCTGAAACTGGCCCATGAAATTGTGCTACCCTAAGTGTTTATACTCCCATTCAACTACCCTCTTCAGACTTCCTAATCGAAGTCCACTCATCAGACCTTCCACTTTTGGGAAGAGTACAGATTCCTTACCTTCCGAACAGACACCGCCGGCAGTAGCCGGCGGTGTCTGTTCGGAAGGTAAGGAATCTGTGGTTAGAAATATCTTAAGTAATATGCTTAGTGGTGAACACCCTTATCTAACCATATATTCCTCACTGCCATCCCACCTCCCTGTTCTTTGATGTGGACTCCAGAACATCATAACAAGGTTCCAGAAAGATTATAAAACTGACCTCAGTACGCATGGGTGGTGCTTAAATGTGCCTCTGCTCAATCACTTCCAGAAGCATATGAAGTCACTGAATAGGTGCACAGCTACTGGTTTTGCCCCCCGGTGGTGTGGCACCGGGGTCCAGAAGTAGAAGGGTCCAGTTTGCCCTGCAGCAGTTGCAGTTAGTTTAGAGGCTGCCCCGAATTCTTCCAACACAGAGCCTGGCTGCCTGGGTCCCAGCTTTGTGTTTATTTTTTTAAGAGAGTGCAACGAGGAGGGGCACAGAGGGAATACAAAATAAGGGTGAAATGGATGAGAAGAAAGGGATAAAAGAAATGAGAGGGCAAAAGAAAGAAGAGGGAACATGACAGGATGGAAGGATGAATTAGAGGTGGGAGAGAAAGGAGAGCAAGAGAGGCACACGAAGAGGAAAAGAAAGGGGTCAGAAATTATGTCAAGAGAAGGAAGAAAGGCGATAGTGTTTCACAGAAAAGAGGGTGAAGAGAGAGCGAGAGAAGAATGGGTTAGGTAAGATGACTTGAATGGGAGGTAGGAGATGAGACTGCGATGGACAAAGTGAGAAGAAAGTGAAAGCAGGTAGATAGCAGACCTTGGAGACCATAAGATGTGACCTAACTACCATTAGTACAACAGGTGCAGTTGACATTAAGTTCTATGGTGTGATGTGCCTACTGCACCCCAAATATCTTTATTTTAATACCAATCTGGGGGTCCATTTGCCTTGCTTACATAAGAGCCATGTACCCCAGGACACAACACTGTCACCGTAGAGACATATGACTCCAACTACCGGCGCACTGCGAACATTGCTGAAAAGATTTTCCACCCAGATCCAGTCTAATGCCTGAGAATATTCTAATGATGAGGAATATGCGATTAGCTAGAATATCCACCAGAAAGAGTGCTGGCGGAGTTAATTAACTTGTTCTTTGGCATAATCATTTCATTATAATCCAGCTCAAGCATTTTTAGGTCATCATGATTATCCCTTAAAAGTATCTCTTAACCACAGTAATTGTCTATAACTGGGTTTAGTGCATAGATCAGTATTGTTCTGGCAACACGTTTTCAACATTTGTGTGATCGATTTAGGTATCAAACATTCTTAAATGCATAGTTCTAGGAAAGACTCACTAGCGAAAGACCAATTGGGAAAGTCTTGACAGCTACTAAATGCATTGCTCATTCTACGAAACAGGCCTCACCCAACTCTGGTCCATTACCTGCTACATAACAGAACACTACACTAGCCTTATCTCTTTCTTCACTGTTTCTGCCTTAATCGTTGTTAGTTTTATCTGTTTTGCTCTGCTACCAGCTTTGCAAGAAGTCAGATCTTCAAATAGCTATCGACTAAACAGTATGACAGTGGCAGTTTTATTGCTCTTTTTCTTTCTAGCATAACCTGTGTTTTAAAAACAGCTTTGAATCTCGGACTAATGTTTACCTATACGTGTTGCCTTGCAATGCCACTGCTTAGTGTTTCTGTTTTCATACAAACTGAAAAAACGTTTTAACTTAACAATACATTTTGCTGAGCTCCCCATAACCAACAATAAGTGATGAGGGAATATTTGCAAAGGTTTCAGCCAATTAAAAATGCTTTGATTGCATTCCAGTTTGTTTTGCCCAGTGCACCATATGAGACAGTCAGGAGCTGTATACAACTCAGTTTGAGGCCTGTTCCAGTGGGAACAGTTCAATCCTAATTTTAGTCTACGTCTACTCTGAATAGCAACCTGAGACCAGTTCAACCTTGTTGGGTCTCGTCAGTGAAGTTAAGCTTGACTCCTATGGGACAGCAAGCAAGGAACCTGCCACTGGGCCCAACAAGGCCCCAAGTAAGCCTTTTGTATGGTATAGAATGTTATTCATGTAATCATGGGACCTAGTCAAAGTGTTTTCAAGGATCGTTTTGTTTATCACACCTTATCGATAAACTATGGTTGCTTGGTTCTGAATCTTTTGACGACTTTCTATACGTTTATTTGTTAACCTGGTTTAAACAATGCTGCAGTAATATAAGTGGGTCACTAAAATGACTCTGCTTAGCCCCACACACTCGTAATTTCAGAGGAGAGGACATATTTTCCACGTAATGGAGATCTGTCGATTTATGCCCTTGACAGTTGAATTGGCTTTGAGAACAGAAAACAGCTTGGAGTCTCCGGTTTTAGTTCAGTGGACTGTGGTGCTCAGAAGTTGGTGGACTCCTTGCATGGTATTGAGGTAGATTTTGGTCCTCCCATGAGTAAAATAACTCTGTTCAGGTATCTGGAGCACTCGGTCATCCAAAAGAATATGCGATTCACACAAAAAGATATCTGGCCTGGATCGCTGAATATGTTTTTAGATTAAAGTTGATTTGAGTGTCAGGAGTGTGTATTTGGAGGTTGATCTGGTACTGCTGTAAGAACTTCAACTGGCACATCCAGATTTGAACAGTAGGAATGAAAGAGATGAACTCTGTGGCAAATGGCATTTTTTGACTGAAGAATTAATCGAACATCTTTAAACTTATGGGCTTTGATGGGAGAGAAACGACCAAGTACTTTACAAGGCAGAGCCAACACATTCAGCCCAGTTCTTTCTGCTTAGCAGGAATTTGTTCTAACCCATGGCATTGTAGACTACTGATAGATTGGGAAGTTTGAGGACTTGTTTTTGTTCAAAGAACTCTGCAGCTCTTCTCTAATATTAGCAAGGGTGCATTACTGGCTGGAACCCAGTTAAATGATTATAAATCATGACATTGAGCTCTAAGTATTGTTGAAGCTGTCTTGTAAACGTCCTTTTCATGATCTTGTTGGTGTAGGATAGGTTGCAGTTTGGCTGACAGTCAAGGCTTTCAAGTTGGCCGTTTCTTTACCAAAGGTGTGATGGCATAATGTTGCATGTGGCCCAGAACAACTCTGTGCAAAAAGGAATCTTTCTCCAATCTGCCTTCAAACGTTGAAAGGCTAATGGAAAACATTTTAGAAAAAATGGCCCACCTAAAATGTTTCCTTTGTGGCAAACTGCTTGCATCTTTTAATTTCGTTCTGTTTTTTCATCCTAAATACTTGATCCCTAGTTTGAAAAATTCATAATGAGAAGATTATGAATTTTTTCATGTAATTTTCAACTTGTTTTCACAGGGGACTATATTCTGGAAGCAAAACCAAAAGACATCTCTGAAGCTCAACGTCTGAACTATGAACAGGTAATACATGACTTACTTCAGAGTATTTGTAAGAATTTACAAATTCCGGTCTACTAGAGTTTAAACTATCTTCAGTCGCTGCGTTTAGTCTCCAAAGAAAGTGCAACACAATGCCTAATTTTGCAGGTGAGCTTTCACATCCTGTATATTATAATTGGTTTTTAAACACTTACATAAACATATGATTGGCCAATATGCTTTTTGTTAGCCTGACTTGCAACAGTTGGATTCTAAGTTATGTCTCTACTATGGATCGTGGTATATAGATAATTTGTTATAACTCATATATGTTATGTTGATTTGTATAGCACACTAATCATCTGAGAGTGTATCCAGGCACTTGGCCAAGTTGTGTTGGTGTGTGGTCCCCTTGTGTTATATGAAGAGCCAGGACTTCAGCTTCTTGCGAGGCTCAAAAAGTGAGAAGGAGGCTCTAATATGTTGAGGGAGGTTGTTCCATGTCTTGGGTGCGATATAGGGATACAGATACAGGGATGCAGATACAGGGAGTGTGTGACTGGGAGTGAAGCAGAGCGTAGGTGTCTAGTGGGTTGATAAAAGGGTATGTGACTGTTCAGGTATTCTTGTCCTGTGTTGTGTAAGGTTTTGTATGTGTGTGCGAGAAGTTGAAGTTTGTGCTTGTGAACGGAGAGCCAATGAAGCTTCCTGAGGTGCTGCATGGGAGGTGGAGTATGAGTTTTGTGGTTGTGTTCTGGATGGCCTGGAGTCTGTGAAGGAGTGTTTTGGAGATTCCAGCACAGAGAGTGTTGCCGTAGTCCAGCCTTCATCTGATTTACAGTTTTACAGATAGCGGAGCGCAGTGTCCTGATGGCCTCGACATGCATCAGTGTTCTGTTTTCATCATTGCGCGGCAAGCTTGTATTCCCATTTAGAACTAAGCTACCTAAAAATCTGCAAAGATGTCTCTGGGTTTTTATTTGATATCCTTATGTATTTCACTTAATTAGGATGCACTGGATCCCTTAGTCCTAAATTAGGCTAGTCCTTTTTCGTATATTAGGCTTGTTCCTATGTCATTTCAGCCTTCCTTTTGCGGAAAGTTAAGCTAGGTTGCTGAACTATCTATGGTTAGTTGACATAATACATAATCTAGATCTACTGAACACTTCCATGGCCAGAATCCAATGAAGTCATATTATCCAATTGTTGGTAGAAATTATTTGTTTCCAGTAGGTGTATATATGTGTTTAATTACAGATTATATTTGAAGCTTTGTCCAGCTCACATTTTGGAACATTTTGCAGTCCTTATGTCTTCTCTGACATGTGTCTGAAATGTGCCATTGATAAATGTAAAATGAATTAATCTAAGATTTTCAAGGTAACTTCACAAATTTACTGCCATTTCATTTGAAGGGTTCCTAATTGATTGCCTTATCAGACAAGAAAATATTTCTTTAAAATAGTGTTTGCTTCAGGGTGCAACTAGGTTTGAGCATTTACTGAAATTAGAATGTTTAATGAATACATATTTGTAAGACAATGGGCAATGATTAGTAGCAGGGGAATTATGCTCTTCTTTTTACTGCGCAGTTATGTTTAAAACCCACACTCTTACTCACTCTCTCTTACTTTAAAAGTTATTGTTAGGAATTAAAACTAAAACGTTACTGAATGGATCTGATTGCTTATTGCATACTTATTAACATTATAAGTGAGACATCTGTGGCTATATTAGCTATAACTGGTTTGCGTACATGTTCAGTGACGTTGTGGTTTTTGTGTGGTGTTACTTATAGGCATACATTTGTAAGATTATAAGCGTTACATTTGGTGTGCAAGTTATAATTTACATGGCTGTTTTTGTGCCTTAAGGATTGTGGGGCCATAATTATATTTCAACTGCTTTTTAGATGTGAAATGTGAAGATTTTGTTGAAACATATGTGAAGGTGTTCCTGCCTATTCTAACTATTATTTAATTTTAACTTTAGTTTTTCTGTCCATGAAATTTCTGGGATTTGTTAATGGCATACCGTATTCCTCTTCAATGAAAGTATTCCCTTCCTTGGTGCACACGGCCTTTGGCTTAGAGTGTCATGGAGTAGAGTGGAGTGGAGTGGTGTGTCGTAGAGTGGAGTGGCACCGAGTAGAGTGGCATAAAGGGGAGTGGCATAGAGTGGCGTGACGTGGTGTTCTTGTATAGTGAAGTAACACATAGTGTAGTACAGTGGAGTGTCTTAGAGTAGCGTGTTGTACAGTGGGGTGGTGTGTGCAGAGGTAGAGGCAATGAGGTATAATTTTCAATCTCCCTGTAATGTATTTGTGGTTGTTGATGTTATTTAGTAGTATAGGGCTGTGTTTATAGCCTACTTTGTGTTAATAAACAATCACAAAGTTTTTCTTCCTAAATTGATTTCTTATCTAGTTTTCTATTGGTTTTCATTGTTGTTTGACTAGAAATGTTTGTTTCAAACTTCCTTTGTGCTGACTAGTTCATTTTCTGACCTCATGTTTTGGTTTTTCGTAGTGTTAGACCTGGCCCGGTTGACAGGTTTATCCCTAAACATTTTGCCTTTTGCCTCCTATTTTTCTGACCTAGTTTTTGTTGGCTATGGATTCTGGGCACTTTACCACTGCTGATCAGTGCCATAGTGCATATGCTCTCTGTATAAATTGTGACAGTGATTTTTAATCTATGATTGGCATACTTGATTTACTGGTAAGTCCCTTGTAAAGTGCATGGTGTGTGCCGGGCCTGTAAGTCAAATGCTACTAGTAGGCTTGCAGCACTGGTTGTATCACCCACATGGGTAGCCCTGTAAATGTGTCTCAGACCTACCACTGTCAGCTCTGCCAAGTATCACGCATCAAGTGTTAGACTAACTCATTTCAGTGTGGTGGTCCGCATCACCGCACTGAAATGCAAAGTAACACATTTTAGCCTCCTCAGCTGTCTAAGCAAGAGTGCTGCTAATGCACCATTACTGACGGAATTTAACGTGGCGAACAAAGCAAAACCAAAGCGGATGATGGACGGAGTGTTGAACATTGCAAGCACTCACCCCCAGTCAACTGATCTGGGTTTAATCCATCATCATTCTTTAGCTCACTCCGCCCCCCAGTTCAGACATGTCCATATGCAAATCAGTCTGACCCTGTCCATCATCCCCTTTGGTTTTGCTTTGTTGCCCTAAGTTGACAGGGTATGCCCAGACGTGGGTCCCTTGCTCATTTTGCCCCTGGATTCAAGCTAGCCTGGCTGATGACGGCTGATTAGCCAGAAACCGGTCCCAGGATGCTTGTTTACAGTCCAGGAAAGACATGGCTTGGCAGTTCGGGCTGGACTGTTCCCATGAGGCACAGGGTCTGACTGATTTGCATATGGCCATGTCTGAACTGGGGTGGCGAAGTGAGCTAAAGAATGATTATGGATTAAACCCAGATCAGTTGACTGGGGGTGAGTGCTTGCAATGCTCAACAAATGATGGATGCATCATCCCCTTTGGTTTTGCATTTTTAGAAAGTGGCCATTTTCTTACTTTACCATTTTGTGTGCCTGTGAGACAGGAGCTAGGATGTGCATTCATTCTAGACAGTTACTGTGGGTGTTGAGGTGTGTCCTGCCTTGCCTGGCTGACTCATCGCAGAGCTGAATACACTTGGTCGGCATTTAGATTGGTGGGAGGAATTTTGCGTACACCTGAGTAGGCTGTGTCTCCTTCTTCACAATGCTGTCTCCACCCCTGTGGTCATGCTGAACCAGGGATGACAGGGCTGAGGTTGGACTGGGTTCAGAGACCCTTACACAAAGAGAACAATGACATTTTGGGGTATAATTATTACACTAAAAAATAAAGGATTTTAGATTATTCAAGGAACAAGAGTACCCTGCCAGCCAGGAAAGAACCTTGCTGAATCTGAAAGTAGCCTGCCTGGAAGCTCTGTGAGTAGCACTGCCCCTGATTAGATTTGTTTGGGGTGAGACGGCTGCAGTTGCTACTCCTGTCTGGAGCAGAAGGGACAACTGGACTGTTCTCACCCTGCTACTTTAAAGCGTGAAAGGATTTCTGTCTTTTTCAGCTCAACACAGGGGGAGGAGTTGTACTTGCCCCCGACCTCTGCATTGTGCTTCCCAGCGATCTCTTTTTCCGATGCGAAGCACGTAGTAAGCGCTACATGGGGCAAGTTTATTGGGCTCTAAACACAAGCACGTGGCTACCTGAAATTCTGCTCCCTGAGCCTGAGGTGTGGGCTCACTCGGCGACAAGAAGAGAAAGAAGCATTGGCGGCTCGCATCAGCAACGCAAATGCAGTCCCTCTTCAGCGCGGCCCCCCCTTCCTTTGGAAAGGAAATCGTGATGCAGGGACAAAGAAAGAAAGGAGCCCTCCACAAGTGGTGAGCGTGGGAGGAAACAGTGCCAGCTTGTGGTACCTGCGGCTGGCCGTCGAGTCCCCCCTGTTGAGGCCCCTTCTTAAGAACTGCATCCTGGGTAGAGGACACCGTGCAGAGGACTCGCGTTGGCAGCTCTCTTTCACCAACAGCAGGTTTTCCTAACCTGTGCAATCTGTGTTTACCTTATTGCATTACCTGTGATGTCATGATAAGTGCCTAGTTGGCAAATTGACTTATGATCTACATATGTTATGACAAGTCCCTGATTGGCAAAATGATTTATGTGATTGTGGCATAATGTGTTTTATGTGTGATACAAAGGATATTTTTATATAACCTTGTGCGGAGTCTCTTTTGTGACGTGCCTAGTGTGTTACTGGTGTGTGTGTGTGTGTTGCGCAAACACTTTACACATTGCCTCTGGGATAAGCCTGACTGCTCTGCCAAGCTACCAAGGGGGGTGAGCAGGGGTTATCTTGTGTATGTAATCCCTTACCCCAACTAGGGTGGTGGGTTCTGGCTTAGGTGTATACCCTAGCCAACCAGAAACTCCATTTCTAACCGGTAGTATTGTGCTACTTTAATAGGCTTAATTGTAGTCAAGCCTATAATTGAGCATGCCAAGAAAGCAGATGTTGGAATTGATTCAGGTTTGAAAGGAGAAGAAGTAACATATATAGGTACAAGAGGTTTGAAGTGTTATCAGTTACTCCCTCTACTTTCCTTTGTTAGTGCCCATCTTCCACTATATGGTTATCCACTGTGGTGGCAATGATGTAGGACTTAACTGGAATTAGACTGGAAATTTATATGAATGAGCCATTTTCCATCTTAATGTCTATGTTTGTAAACATACATGAAGTGTTCTTAGAGATTTGTCAAAGATAAAAGTGAAAAGTTTGAAAATGCTCGAAGACATGTCAACAAGGTAGTCTCAGCATTCCTTTAAGATCATAACTTGTCGTCCAGTTTTCATTTGAATATCAAATATTCCAATGCAGCACTATGTTGTCCTGTAAGTGTACATTGTACAACTTATGGACGCCATTTTTTCATTTCAAAACTTGGTTTGGCAAACATATTTAAATATGTTTAGTTAAAAAAAAGGTTTTTTTAAAAGCTACCCTACATTAAGTCTAATTGTATTTTGTCATATATAAATTCCTTTTTTACGTTTCTCGAAGTACTGCGCTTCTTTCTAGATACTTTTGCGAGATAACCTATTTTAAATATATATATATAAATCAGTAAAACTACTCTAACCTACTTCTGCAGAGTTTTGCTGAATTGACTCATTTCGTCCTGTACATTAAAAAAGCAGTAATATCTTGTATTTCACAGTAAAACACAGAATGAAGGCAAAGTGTGTCCTAATCAACATGGCTGCCTTTTAATTTGCAATGGCTTTTATTAACCAATCAGATTGTGTTTCGGCATTGCCAAGTTACACATTATGCATGAAGGTCCCGCGGTATAAAGCATCCTTTTTGCCTCTTATTACTTCAAAAACTACAGAACCAAATTTAATCCAGTAATAAAAAGGACTCTTCTCACAGCATAATCTATGTGCTTGAAATATTTCATGAAAATCCATTCAGTCATTTTGCTGCTACGTTTTTTGAAAAAGTCTATGGAAAATACATTGGTGGAAGAACATTTTTGGGACCATCTTTCTTTCTTTGCACCTCTTTAACTAATCACCACAAAACTCTGCATCATTAGGCAATGTAGAACAAGCATTGGCAAAGCCAATAGGTCTCGCCTATGTAAGAGCTATTGGCTTTGCCAATATTTTTCGGCACTGTTGTTCACCAGAGTGGCTGCTGTTCAGCATGGCTAAAAGTTAGTTGAGTTATGGAGAGTGGTGTGGAGTGACGTACAGTAGAGTTGAGTGGCACGGAGAGGAGAGGAGTAGAGTGTCATGGAGTAGCATATGATGTGGCGTGTTCTGGAGGGAGTAGAGCGTCATAGAGTTGACTACAGTGTCAAAGTTGAGTAGAGTGTCTAGAGTGGAGAGGCAGTGTTGGTGATTGATGTGGGGCAGAGTGGAGTGGCATAGAGGGTGTTACGTAGAGTGGAGTACAGTGTTGTAGAGTGATGTAGAGCAGAGTAGATTGTCATTGAGTGGAGTGGAATAGAGTGAAGTGGAGTAGTGTGTCAGTGAAGCAGAGTTTAATAGAGTAGAGCACCATCGAGTGGAGTAGAGTGGCCTAAAGCGAAGTTGCGTGAAGTACAGTTGTGCAGAGAAGATTGGCTTAGAGTGCAATGGTTTTGAGTAAAGTGGTGTATTGTGCATTGGCGTATAGTGCAGTGATGTAGTGTAGTGTGCAGTGGTATTTAGTAGAGTGGTGAAGATGTAGATTGCAGTGGCATAGAGTGAAGTGCCATAGAGTGGAGTGGTGCAGGGTAGATTGAAGTAGTACTGGGTAGAGTGCAGTGGCATGGTGTGCTGTGGTGTAAAGTGTAGTGTAAAGGGCAATAGTGGCATAGCGTACAGTGGCATAGAGTGGAGTCATGCAGAGTAGAGTGTCAGAGTGCAGTGTTGCAGAGTGGTACAGTGGTATAGTGACAGAGTACAGTGGTACAGATTAGAATAGAGTGACATAGAGTGCAATAGAGTAGCGTGATGTAACATGCAGTGGTATAGAGTGCAGTGGCATGGAGTAGAATGTTGTAGAGTATAGTGGCGTAAAGTGCTGTGGTGAAAAGTAGTTGACGTAGGTGCAGTGGCATTGGGTGCATTGGTTTTGAGTTAAGTTTTGCAGAGTGCATTGGCATAGAGTGCAATGATTTAGAAAACAGTGGTATAGTGTGGACTGTGGAGGCGTAGAGGTGCGCGGTGTAGAGTCACGCAGCATAGAGTGCAGTGTCATAGAATAGATTGTTTCAGAGTAGAGTGGTGCAGGGTAGAGTATAGTGATACATAGTTGAGTGCTGTGGCATAGAGTAGAGTGACGCAGCATTGATTGCAGTGGTGAAGAGTGGAGTGACACAGTGGAGTAGAGGGGCATAGAGTGTGTTGGTGTAGAATAGATTGTTTCAGAGAAGAGTGGAGTGGTGCAGGGTAGAGGGGAGTGATATGGAGTGGAGTGGTGCTGGGTAGTGGCATAGAGGGCAGTGTTGGTGAGTGAGCTACAGTGGAGTGGAGTGGTGTAGACTAGAGTGGTGTAGAGTACATTGGTGCATGGTAGAGTGCACTGTCATAGAGTAGAGTCGTGTAGAGGAGAGAGACGTAGAGTGCAGTGCCATAGAGTGTACAGTAGATTAGAGTGGCGTAGAGTGCATTGTCATATAGTGCATTAGAGTGGGGTAGAAAGGTGGAGAGTAGAGTAAAGTGGCGCAGAGTAGAGTGGCATGGAGTTCAGTGGTAGAGTGAACAGTGCTGCACAATAGATTGTCATAGAGTGCATTGGCATAGACTGGTGCAATGGTGTAGAGTGGCGTGCAGTGGCAAAGCGTATAGTGGTGTGCAGTAGTGCAGAGTATAGTGATGTAGAGTGTACTGGTTTTGAGTAAAGTGGTATTGAGGACATTAGTATAGAGTGCAGCGGAGTAGAATAAAGTGGCATAGTATGGAGTGGCATAGAGTAGATTATTTCAGAGTAGCGTGAAGTGGCGTAGAGTGTAGTGGTATAGAGTTGAGTGTTGTAGAATGCAGTGGTGTGGAGTACAGAGGGGAAGAGTGGAGCAATGCAGAGTTCAGTGGCAGAGATAGTTGTGTTGCAAAGTAGAGTGGAGTGGTGCAGGGTAGAGTGCAGTGGCGTGTAGTGAAGTGGTGTAGAGTGCAGCATAGTGTCATAGAATGCAGTGGTGTAGAGTAGTTATGAAGAGTGCTGCATCATGGAGTGGTACAGAGTGGAGTAGAGAGCAGTGACAGAGTGCAGTGATGCAGAGTAGAATAGAGTGGCATAGATTGCAGTGCGTAGAGTACAGTGATGCAGAGTAGAATAGAGTGGCATAGAGTGCAGTGACGTAGCGCAAAATGGTGTAGAGTGACATGGCATGCAGTGGTGTAGATTGCAGTGGCATACAATAGAATGTAGTAGAGTTTAGTGGCGTAAAGTGCAGTCGGGCAAAGTAGTTGGCATAGGGTGCTTTGGTTTTGAGAGAGTGGTGTAGAGTGGCATGGTGTAGAGTGGGATAGAGTACAGTAGCATAGAGTAGATTGTTTCAGAGTGGAGTAGTGCAGGCTAGAGTGCAGTGGCATAGATTAGTGCTGTAGAGTTGACTGGCGCAGCGTTGACAGCAATGGCCTAGAGTGACAGTGGCAAAGAGTGGAGTAGAGGGGCATAGAATGCAGTTTCGTAGAGTAAATTGTTTCAGAGTAGAGTGAAGTGGTGCAGACTAGAGTGGTGCAGGATAGAATGGAGTGGTATAGAGTAGTTTTAGAGTGCATGGGCGCAGTGTTGCAGACTGGAGTGGGTTGGAGTGCACTGGCATAGAGTAGAGTGGTGCAGAGTAGAGAGGAGTAGAGTGCAGTGGTGCACATTAGGTTAGAGTGCATTGGCATAGAGTGGCGCAGAGTAAAGTGTCAGAGTAGAGTCTGCATAGAGTTCAGTGGCAGAAAGTACAGTGCTGCAGAGTAGAGTGTCAGTGCAGTGGCGCAGAGTGCATTGTTGTAGAGTGCAGTGGCGTACAGTGATGTAGAGTAAAATGATGCAGCGTATTCTGCTACTCCAGTCTACATCTTTGCGTCGTATAGTGGCATACAGTGTAATGGTGCAGAGTAGATTGGCATAGAGTGCAGTGGCATAGTGAATTGGTTTTGAGTGCAGTAGAAAAGAGTGGCATAGGGTGTGTTGGCCTAAAGTAGATTGTTTTAGAGCAGAGTGAAGTGGTGTAGAATGCAGTGGTGCAGACTAGAGTAGAGTGGCTTAATGTGGTGTAGAGTAGAGTGGCAGAGTGCAGTGTTGCAGAGTATACTGCCGTAGAGTGCAGTGGTGTCTAGTAGAGGGCGTGCAGTGAAATGGCGAAGAGTAGAGTGCAGTGACGCATACTAGAAGAGAGTGCAGTGACAGAGCACATTGGCATAGAATGCAGTAGTGCAGAGTGCAGTGGCATAGAGTTCAGTGGTGCAGAGTATATTAGTGTAGAATGCATTGGTTTTGAGTAAAGTGGTGCAGAGTGCAGTGCTGTAAAGTAGATTGGTTCGGAGTGGATTAGAGGGGATGGACGTAGAGTGCAGTAGCATATAGTGGAGTCGGACAGAGTACAGTACAATGGCATAGATTGCAGTGGCATGGAGTGTAGTGTTGCAGAGTTGGGTGGCATTGAGGGGAGTGCGCAGAGCGGTGTAGAGTGCAGTGACAAAGAACGCAGTGGTGCATAGTAGAGTAGTGTGGGGTAGATAGTATTGGCATGGAGTGAGTGCAGTGGTCTAGAGTAGAGAGGTGTAGAATGAAGTGGTGCAGAGAAGAGTGCAGTGGAGTGGTGCAGAGTGGAGTGGGGTAATGTGGAGCAGGCATGGTATGGTATCGTACTGCTATTAGACAACACCTCTTTCATTGAAATGATCATTATATTTGCAATCATACAGTTTTACTGATAAAAGTAGGCAGCACACAAATTATAATGAATTTAAATGTACTGATTTTATTGTCAGAACAGTTCATTTACAGACATTTAAATTTTATTGTGTGCTTGAAAAAATTAGATTGTACAGCCTTCCTCAAGTAGACCCCCAGTACCTAGCATGATTGTCACATAAATCGCTCACTTTGAAGTCCGAGAAACAAAAATAAACACCAAGCTCCCTGGAAGACACAGTCTGACATTTGATCTCTGTCTTTCTTTGAACACACAGCAATTGTGACCGGATAAGAACAACATTTAAAGTCCTGTTTACAGAAAGTAAGTTAGTGGAAGAATACAGTAAACACGATTTGGGTAACAGGAAGGATGAACTTGAGCTGAACAGCCTAAAGCAAATAAAACCAGCAAATAGAAAGCCTGATAATGTGAATTACAAACCACAAAGCCAATGGTAAGCAACAAGTGTAATGCATTCCTAGAACATCTTTCTGATTATCCCCAAAATGTCTTTAGCAAACCAGACAGCTGTGCTACCTGGTAGGAGGGACATAAAAAGGAATTGGTCTGCAAAGTTTTGTGGAGATTTGTCAAATGGTGGTAAAGTTAGTACCAATCAAAAAACCGAGAAATTCCTATCTCTCGGAAGCCTCTGTATGTGGGTGTGTGTGTATATATATATATATATATATATATATATATATATATATATATATATATATATATATATATATATATATATATATATTCACTTAAAAAACCATAGGTTTCAGGCCTTATATAGTTAGGAATTAGCATTTAAAAAAACATTGAAATTGCTCCTATATAGTTAGTTGTACTAACTATATTTCGCGCACCCGCAATCCACTGCTGATGATGTCACATATTACATCATTCATGACATGGTCAGTGACATCACTGATGACATCACTGATGACATCTCAAATGACATATAGGAGCAATTTCAATGGTTTTTTAAATGCTAATTCCTAACTATATAAGGCCTGAAACCCATGGTTCTTTAGGTCGAGCTGGTAACAGCTGGAGACCTAATGTTGCCTGTCACGAGGGAAGGAGGACAAGAGGGTGTTACCCGCTTTTCCCCTGGATTTGTGTGCGCGAACGCGCACGTTCCGTCCTGCGCCGCGCCGTGCACTTCCCTCCCATACTCCCAGCAAGTCAGCTGCACACAGACACACACACACGCGCGCGCACACGCACTTACACAGACACGCAGGCACCCAGACAGGCAACCCACCCCCACAGTCACACACACACACACACACGCATACACAGAGACTCCAAGACACATACACACACGCACGCACGCTCACACACATACACAACCCGCCGCGCGCACACACATGTCCCCCGCCCTCGCAGCCCAACCTAACAAGGCAAAGCCCCACTCACCGGCTTCCTTAGCAGCGGCTCTCACCGGCAGCAGGACTCTTCCTCCCTTCTACGGCACCGGGGCGCAGGGTAGGCTCCTGCCTGCTCCGGTGCTCTAAACAATCGCGGCTCTTCCGTGGGAGGCGGGGTAGGCTCCCGCCCTCCTACTTCCTGTTTCCGGTTGTCCCGGCCGGCCTGCCTGACTTCCTGGTCGCAGGCCGGGGGCGCGAGCTTTCGACGGACTGCAGCTCTCGCGTTAGACCCGATTGCGCTTTGGCCCCGATTGCGAATTGCTTGTTTTTTAATGTGACCAGGCTATCGAGCTGTACGACACATGGGAAACTTCCCTGAATGCTGCGCACGATGCACGTGATAGGAATTGCATTTGGCTGCATTTATGATTTTTTTACAAATGTAGCCCGGCAACATGTAATGCAATGTTTGGATATTGACAGGAGTTTGCGCGAGTCGTGAACGGGATGATTTTCTCTATGCCTTCTGATTCAGTGAGTCTCATGGCGGCAATTGATTCATATGTATAATTTCTTCATTTTTCTTGCACGTTTTATATGGAATGATGAACATTTTTGTTTCGAGTGTTTGTTTGTTTTATTTTCGGATTTATTCTTAAAACGAATGGACACGAGAAGAACGATGTTTTCTATGTCTATACCTTGTTTTCCTTAATTGGTCAAGTTGCTAACAGAATATTCCACTGTCTTATGTTCCCGTCAAATGTACACTGTGCTACATGCCTTGCTCGATTGTTTACAATGTATGCACGTATTGATTTTCCGTGCCTAACAGAATATTCCACTGTCTTATGTTCCCGTCAAATGTACACTGTGCTAACATGCCTTGCTCGATTGTTTACAATGTATGCATGTATTGATTTTCCGTGCAGCATTTTCTGTGACAAGCTTCCAACACCACGCGCCCCAGGACCCCTTAAAGCGGAAAAAAACTTTAAAGGGAAGACAAAGCCCAAAAGAGACAGAGAAACAAACACACGACGCAGGTATTGCATGTAATATGGCTGTGACTGTGGAACGCCGGTTATAGGCATTTGACTACAGCCTCATGACGACCACAAGTTTGACGGGGTTGATCACATTTTCATCCTTCCTAGGTCGGCACAATGAGCATCATTCATGTGGATAATAAATGCTGCTTTTATTTTAAGCATCAACTGACTAGTTCGCCTTTGATAATGAATGATACACTCAAGGTATCTCAGGCGACAGGATGTGGCCTAAAGGCTCGAGCTGCCGATGGTGGAGCACAGGATGGAGTCTCGCCGTCGGCTCATCATCCTGGGATTCTGGCCAAATCACTTAATCTTGCGTCCTTGTGTAATGTAGCTGGTTCTCACGTTAAGTGCTCCAATACCCTCAGGTCGAGTTCGCGCTATATAAAAACTGCAACAAAAAAAGGTAGGAAAAGCAAGGTAGTCATTTCAAAGAAAACTAATGAACCAAATTAGTTCAAGGCAGGAGATGTGTGTACCGAAGGGTCGGAACTGTTAACTATGGAACTTAAGAACCAGGTTCGAGTTCCGGAATCTGCTCAACATCCCGTGATTCTCGGCAAATCACGGCATCTGCCAGTGCCTTTAAAAACAACACACATCTGACCTTGTGTAATGTAACCTGTTGGTCATAGAAAGCACTCGTAATGCATTTTGGCTAAATGTGTGCTGTAGTCGGGCCCGGCTCCAGGAATTTTTAATTGGGTGGGCCAAGGACGCATTTGAGTGGGCCACTGCGGGCTCGATTTGTCGCATATATGTTTAGGCAGGCCTGCTTCAGGGCCCTTCTTTACCTCTTCTTATTCTTAAAAGGCCCAGTAAAACTCACTCTTTTCCAAATCTCTTTTTAATGTTATCACTCACAAAAAGTGTTTTTTCTATGTAATGTTCCTTTGATGGGAAGAGGGGGTTTCTGAGGTGGGAGTATCAGGCAAGTGACACTTCTCGGGCTCCCTCTGTGTGAGCCTTCAGGGAGAATCCCTCTTCATTACTACCTCCACCTGACCACGGACTCTTCAACGCACTCCCTTACAAGCTTGATTAGCCACTATTCCTCTCCAGTGCACCTTATCTCACAGATGACCTTGGGCCCCGCCCCATGTCAGGCACCATCTCCTGGTAAAAACATTAGTAAAATCACCTTCATACTTAAAACATTATATAGAGCAATAAATATAATTAGCACGCACTTTAAAGTATGTTCCACAGTGGCCCTTATGGCCCGACTGCTAATTAAATAACCAAAAACAGGAAGGCCATGACAGGGCCGGCTTCAGCGCTGATGCAAAAGTATTTTTTGGCGCTGCACCAAAAACCTCTTTCTCCATAAATACCTTTACTACCACCTTCCAACAGTGTACCTCATCCATCCATGCCCCCCCCTATTGACCTCTTCCTCGGATTCCCTCACTGCCACACGCCACAAGTGCCCCTCAACTCCCCATAGCCCCTCCCCTTTATGACCTCCTCCTCGGATTCCCTCACTGCCACCCTCCCCCAGTGCCCCTCGTCTCTCTGTAGCCCCTCCCCCTCATGACCTCCTCATCAGACTCCCTCAATACCACCATCCACTGGTGCCCCTCATCTCTCCCTAGCTCCCCCTCCACCCCATGACCTCCTCTTCGGATTCCCTCACTGCCGCCCTCCACCAGCGCCCCTCATCTCTCTGTAGCCCATCCCCCTCATGACCTCCTCCTTAGACTCCCTCACTACCACCCTCTACCAGTGCCCCTCATCTCTCCCTAGCTTCCCCCTCCACCCCATGACCTCTTCCTCGGATTCCCTCACTGTCATCCTCCAACAGTGCCCCTCATCGCTCCATAGCCCCTCCCACTACCTCCTCCTCGGATTCCCTCACTGGCACCCTCCACCAGCGCCCCTCATGTTTACGTATCCCCTCTCTCATATGCATTTAATTTGTTGTATAACGCTGCTCATATCAATGTAGTGTGTGTCAGTACTTTACACCACGCACACACTTACAGAGACAATGAATCATGCAAGTATGTAAATCAGTCTACAGGGAATGTCACATAAGCCAATGAGGATTACAAGGTGTAGGAATCATAGGTCATCCATTCTGGTGGGTAATATATTTTAAGAGGGTTTGGTCTGGGGAAAAACAACCTTAGGATTTAAAGAGTATTCCATGGGGGTCATCTTTACTGATAAAAATGTATATCTGCCCAAACATACTCATTTTAGCAACATTAGAATAATGAAAAGACTAGGGAAGTTCTAACTATATCACAAAACAAAAAAAGCGTTATAATTATACCATTCATATTTGTTTGCAGCTCTTTGGTGGCAGTTCATTGTTCACTGCCTTTTGTTAGGATTGTAACTTCTGAAGTAACACAAGGATCTCTGTGACAAAGGCAGTAACCCACTGAGCTATCCACATAAAATACAGTGCGTCTGCATTTAAAAAATACTAACAGACAAACGATTGCTCTAAAGCAGGATCATTAATCACCAACTTTATCTGGGCATTGCCATTTTGTATTTTTTAATGTTGACCAGCATCGGCTATGATGAAATGATAAAAACTGTTTAAATGAAGCACATACGAAGTATGTGTCCTGCTGGGCCTGTGCAGATTTTTAAAAGATTTTTTTTTGTAACACATTCTCTTACCTACTCCATTAGTCAAACTTTGTGTCACAGCCTTATGTGATAAGCAGCTGCAGGGATTAGGGGGTGACTAGGAATAAACAGACCACTTTTCCCCTGCGCTGCATAGAAAAAGAAATATCAACGCAGCAGGACAGTAGGCAAAGGTTACCAAAGGTTACCGTTGTCAAAGAAAGGATTTGTCCCCTTTCACCATGCAGAGATGAAGGGGTGAAAAAAGTAAACAAAGCCTAGTTAACATGTTAATGGTCTTTTAAAGACCTGTTAAGTACTTTGGTGCGGCTGCGATAATCTTAAACTGTCTGTGTGTGTGCGCCCGGGAAGCTGTCTCCGCCCGGGCGCACACACACACAGAGCCTTTGAGCTCAATGGCTTTGCGCGCCTGCCTTCAAGCCCTCACTGCGAGGTCCCAGGCTCCTGTTTGGGTGGGCCAGGCTCATCTTTGGGTGGGCCGGGCCCACCCGGCCCACCCGCTAGAACCGGGCCTGGCTGTAGTGTATACAAACTGCACAAAAAACTAAAAAAATGTCTGCCTATCCTGCCACGTCACTACCTCCCGTCCCCAAAATATCACGAACTAACCAAAACTGTCTTGGTTAGTTCGTGATTTTGGCAAGACATGATTGGAAGGCTGGCCCTCGTCCGGTGCCACGTAGATATGCCACTCAAGGCCCTTTTAACCTCTAACCTGTGCCACCCCAAAGCTTCTCCACTGCTTCCTCCACAGGGTGGGGTGTAAGCTGTGTGGCCAGACCCAAGAAGGAGCTGAGCTGTGTCTCATCTGCCTGTCTATGCAGCCTCCCTTTTATGGGGCTGTAAACGAGTTTATTGTGGGCAGAGTCTCCCGGCTCCCCGCTGCCACTTCGGTGTCTCTTTGATAGCCCTACTTCAATGGGATGGAAAAGCAGACATTGTAAAGGGGGAGGGGGAAACTGGGCGATAGCTGCAGGATACAAGAACTAAAAAACACCCATCAATTAAAGGAAATACAACTTTAGCACCCCAACTCGCAGCGCAAAAAGCAAGGGAAGTTTCAGGCAAGGTTACCTAATAAGCCATGGTCTGGAAAATATTTAGTTTTACAGGAATAGGACTTTGATGCGCAGGGTCTGTGTGTGTGGGGAGGGGGTGGTATGTTATGAAGACATAGGCGAAATATCAACAATGCCAAACAGTAGCTTCCACATAAAAGATGAACACCCCTGTGATTCTGGCAAAATCAATTAACCTCCACGTGCCTACAAAATATGAATATATCCCTATGTAATGTAATTGGTGCTCCAATGCCTTCGGGTTGAGTTCGCCCTTTATAAAACCGCAAACAAAAAAACAAGCATTTGCAATGCAATAGGTCTTGCAGTTGTGAGAGTTTGAGCTATTGGCATTGTAAATGACAATGCCTTTTATTTATGTGTTGGTTTTTAAAACATAAATAAAAGGCAATGTCATTTACAATGCCAATAGCTCAAACTTTAATAATGCGAGACCTATTGCATTGCAAATGCTTGTTAAGTGAATTTGCAAGGTTTTTTAAATGCTAATTCCTTACTATATATCAGGCGTGAAACCTATATTTTTTTTCAATAAATTTCAAAGGTTTTGTAAATGCTAATTCTATTAGCGGATAACGTTTATATATGTTATTATCCTTCTGGGACCACCTGAGCAGCCATCTTGTTTCTCAGGAGAAGTGAGGCACAAGAGAGCTCAAAACAAGAGTGGAAAACGCGAAAAGGGGGCAGGGTTGAGACCCCCTGACCCTCTAGCCCTTCTCAGGGAGTCCCAGAAGGACCACCAAGTGCAAAAAAAAGTTTAGTTTTTTTTTAAATCGTGGGGTACGCGCACGGTATGCGTACGGTGCGCGTACCCTGCGATTTAAAAATAAAAAATAAAAATTTGATCTTGGGGGTCCTTTTAGGACCCCCTGAGAAGGGCTAGAGGGTTGGGGGGTCTCTACCCTGCCCCCTTTTCGTGTTTTCCTCTCTTGTTTTGGGTTCTCTTGTGACTCAGTTCTCCTGAAAAACAAGATGGTGGCCAACACTTCCTGGTTTGGAATGTTGACAGTCGACTGCCAGCCAATCAGAAACTCGCTCGCGCACGTAAGGGTACGCGCACGTACGCGTACGGTACGCGTAAGGTGCACGTACGGTGAGCGCATATAGATATATAATTTGCTCAAATTAAATTTTCCCAACAACTACTGGAGGAATTTTCACCAAATATAGAAAAGGCACTACTGCATACCTGTCCCTACCATTTTGCCAAGTTTGGTGTAATTCCGTTCAGCCGTTCGGGCTGTAGCCGTGTCTAAAGGTCCCATAGAAAATGCCATTTGAAAAATTTCAAATTCAATTTTCTCAAGAACTACTGGAGGGATTTACACCAAACATACAAAAGGCACTGCTGCATACCAGGCCCTACCATTTTGCCAAATCTGGTGTAATTCCGTTCAGCCGTTCGAGCTGTAGCCTTGTCAAAATGTCCCTATGGAAATTAACATGGGGAAAACACGTTTTGGGACCCCCCTTTTTTCTCAGCCCCCGCTTGACGAATCCCCCCGAAACTTTCAGGGAAGGAGCGGAGCGGAGCGAGGCAAATATAAGGAAAATTATAGGCAGATCCCTCAATCGGCGCATAAGTTATTCCCAATAGAATGTTCAGGATTTCCTATGGTAACTAGGTCCTAGCTATATATACCTACTGTAGTTTATATATATATATATATATATGTATGCATGTATGTATGTATGTATGTGTGTATGTATATATATATATATGTATGTATGTGTGTATGTATATATATATATATATATATATGTATGTATGTGTGTATGTATGTATATATGTATGTATGTATATATATATATGTATGTATATATATATATGTATGTGTATATATATGTATGTATGTGTATATATGTATGTATGTGTATATATATATATATATATATGTATGTGTATATATATATGTATGTGTATATATATATGTATGTGTATATATATATATATGTATGTATGTGTATATATGTATGTGTGTATATATATATATATGTATGTATGTGTGTATATATGTATGTATGTATGTGTATGTATGTATGTGTATATATATATGTATGTATATATATATATATATATATATTTGTATTCCGGTGAACAAGGCGACAGGGTCGCCGAAACGTTCCGGTCCATGGCACTCCCGCTGCACATGAGAAAATTAAAATAAAAGACACTACTGCACTTGCTACCTGAGTTCGTGTCCGTTCTTCTCCAGAAGGGTGCTGCAGTCCGTGGCACGCTTTGGTAGAACCGAGCTACAAGAAAACTGAAAAACAAGTGCGTAAAAGACGCAAAGGGGGCAGGGTAGAAACACCCTGACCCCCTAGGCCGGCTCAGGGGGTCCCACAAGGCCCCCCAAGGCCCCCAAATTATTATTATTTTTTTAATCGCGGGATATGAGTAGAATACGCGTATCCCGTGAAGAAAAAACCCAAAGCCCGCATTATTGGTAATTAGCCCCCGGGGGGGCCAAGTTCCGGGGTCAATGTGATTTATTATAATGGAGGGCTCAGAGGGGCCCCCCAGCCCCGGGGACCTCCACCCCCGGGCTTTAACCACGGGCTTTAACAATACGTATGCGGGGTGCTCACAGCCCCCCGCAGCCCCGGGGACCGCCACCCTTTGAAATTCACTGAAAAAACCATGTTTCAGCCACGTTATAGTTAGGAATTAGCATTTAAAAAAACCTTAGAAATTCACTGAAAAAACGATCGGTTTCACACATGTTATAGTTAGCTGGACATTTCACTCATACAAAACCATTGAAATTCCCCCGTTATAGTTAATTCAGCTAACTATAACTTGCGCGCCCGCAATGCACTGCTGATGATGTCACATATTACATCACTCGTGACATGGTCAGTGACATCACTCATGACATCACTGATGACATCTCAAATGACATCACTCATGACATCACTGATGACATCATCCTTGTGAAAGAGTGGCAGACCTCCTCTCACCGTAATATAACCTTTGATACACACATTCAAAAATAGAAACAAAAATTTTCAAAAAAATGGAGATACCAGTTACAACAACGTATTCAGTAATTCCAAAAACTACATACACATCCACTCATTTACCAACAGTTATATATAGTCACTCATACATGTACTCACTCATCATATGTACTCATACACCTATACATCCTGTTACACACTGACACTCATCCATAGAGTTACTCACACACATACTCACGCATGCAAATAAACTATCAAACATCCATTTACTTGCATATACAGCTATACACACATCACTATACTAACTTCTACAGAAACGTACACATACTTACTCTCTTAAACAATCACTTATAGAAACACACACTTATTTATACAGGAACTCTTCCAATCTCTCACTCTAACATATATACTATACATATATACTTATATACATCAATACTCACATATACTAGTCAAAAACATATGTATTTACTCATAAAGATACTATTGAGACAGTCATTCACTCACTAACACACCCTTACACACACTCATCTACCCATACAGTCCTGCACAGATGCTGTCTTCAAAACACATACAAACAGTGAGTCAGTCAGTCATGCATCTACGCGCTAAGTAAGACCCCCACCAAACCATACAGACACTCATACTGATTCTCAAAAAACCAACTAATAACCCGTATAGACACTCATGTAGCTACTCACCAACCCATGCAGCCACTTATACACAAAGTGAGAGACTGATCCAGATATTTACATATGTAAACATTACTCGCTAATACATGTATTCACTAAGATACACTTAATGAGTCAGTTATACAATAAATTTTACAAAAAAAACCATCCATTTAGACACTTATTTACCCATTTATTTTTCCATCGACCTTTAGATATACATATATAAAAAAGATGTATTTTTCAGAAAGAGTCACGTTCATCAGTGATGTCATGAGGGATGTCACTGACCATGTCATGAGTGATGTAATATGTGACGTCATCAGCAGTGCATTGCAGGCGCGCGAGTTAGTTAGCTGAACTAACTATAACGGGGGTATTTCAATGGTTTTGTATGAGTGAAATGTCCAGCTAACTATAACATGTGTGAAACCTATGGTTTTTTCAGTGAATATATATATATATCCAAGAAAGAAGTGACTCAAACAGATAGATTCACCAAAGAACAAAAATATATTTCCACTACAACGTTTCAGTTTCCGCCTTCCTCGGATAGTTTCGTTCTAGTTTGAAATTAGAATTTAAAAAACCTTAGAAAATCACTGATAAACACACAGGTTTCAGGGACGTTATAGTTAGTTGGACATATCTCTCATATAAAACCATAGAAATTCCCCCGTTCTAGTTAGTTCAGCTAACTCTAACTCGGGCACCCGCAATGCACTGCTGATGACGTCACATATTACATCATTCATGCCATGGTCAGTGACATCCCTGATAACATCTCCAATTACATCTCCAATGACATCACTGATTACTTCACCTATGACATCATCCAGTGACTGTGTTTTTCTTTCAGGTTTAAATATGTATTATATATATATATGTCAAGGAGTATTTAAGAATGAGTGGGTGTATAAGTGTCTGGATGGAGGATTTAGTAGGTGCATGACTGGTTGTTCAAGTAAGTGATTACATGTGTCTTACTGAATGCATGGGTTAGTGACTAAACTATGTGAATGTCTGCATCAGTCTGTCTTGTTGCGTAAGCTGCTGCATGGGTTGGTCAGTAGCTACATGAGTGTCTATATGGGTTAATGATTGGTTGCCTGAGTATTTGTATGGGTGCTTGAGTGTGTGTCGGAGTTGTGTGACTCTGTACATAGTTGTTTTAGTGGTTGATTAACTGTGTGTATGGGTTCAAGAGTGCATGTGGAAACAGCTTTATGGGTGGGTGAGTGTGTATATGGGTGTGTTGGTGAGTGAATGGATGTCTCGATGGCACATGTCCAAGTAACTACATATGTAAAAGGCAGTGTATGTGCGAGTTGAAGTATATAAGTGACTATACGTGAGAGTCAGTGATTGTGAGAGTGGCTGTATGGATGAGTGTGTACGTGTATCAGTGATTGTATTAGAGAGTAAGTATGCGTTTGTTTCTGTTTGAGTAAGTGATGTGGTGTGTGTATAACTGTATAGGTCAGTAAATGGAAGTGTGATTGATTCTTTGCATGACTGACTAGTTGTGTGAGTAAATGGATGAGTGGTGGTGTGTGAGTGTTTGTATAGGTGTATGAGTGCTTATGATAGTATTGTATTGATGAGTGACTGCATGTATGAGTGATTGTATGGGTGAATGAGTGGATGTGTGTGTAGACCCAGGAATCAGTGAGTGCGTATGTATTAACTGGTATTGGTGTGTCGATGGTTTCGAAAATGGTAGTCTGTATTTTACAGTGGGTGTATCAAAGGTTATATTAGAGTGTGAGGAGGTACATCAGATTAGCACGTGGATGATGTCATCAGTGATGTCACTGACCATGTCATGAATGATGTAATATGTGACGTCATCAGCAGTACATTGTGGGTGCGCGAGTTATAGTTAGCTGAACTAACTAGAACTGGGGAATTTCTATGGTTTTGCACGAGAGAAATGTTCAACTAAGTAGAACATCCCTGAAACCTATGTTTTTTTCTGTGAATCTCAAAGGTTTTTAAATTCTAATTTCTAACTATAACGGGCCGGAAACTTTTGGTTTTTTTTCAGTGCATTGCACTAGTTTTTTAAATGCTAATGTCTTACTATAACGTCCCTGAAACCTATGGTTTTTTAAGTGAATTTCAACTTTTTTTTAATGCTAATTTCGAACTATAACGTAGCAGTCGCGTTTCCAGAGTGGTGGAGAAAGGTGAGCGCGGCCTTCAAAACACCTCTTGGCAGTCCCACTGTGTGGGATTTACTGGAGGTAACGGGAGGAGTAGTTAGCCCCCAACGTCAACCTTGGGGGCCAACTACCCCTTTTATTGCCACCAGTAATCCCACACAGCAGGATTGCTAATTTCTTACATCAGGCCCGCTCCCTCCCTGTACCTTTGTGCAAATGCGTCCCCTAGCACGTTGTAAGTTGGGGATTAAGCCCCCTTGAATCCTGACGGTCCCTGTGGGCTAACTAGCCCAACAAGTACCTCCAGTAAGCGCAACAGAGCTGCTTTGCAGACAGGTGGTCCAAGGCCACGCCCCTTTTTACACCTCTCTACAACGCAGCTCTGTGGCGCTTACTGGAGGTACCTGGTGGACTAGTTGGACCCCAGGGACCCTCAGGATTCAAGGAAAGTAAACCCCACAACTTACAACGCGCCAGAGGGCCCTTTTGCACAGTAGTGAAGGATGGTACCTGATGTGACAAGTGGGCAAACGTGCCCCGTGGCGCGTTTTAAGTTGGGAGATTAGGTCCCTGAATCCTTAGGGTCCCTGGGGTCCAACTAGCCCACCACGTATCTCCAGTAGGTGCCACAGGGCTGCGTTGCAGAGAGGTGTTCCCAGGCCCCTTTTTACACCTCTCTGCAACGCAACTCTGTGGCGCTTACTGGAGGTACCTGTGGAAAAGTAAATTTTGCCATGTTCTGTGTCCCTACGTGTCCCCCATCTTATGTTATGTGTGCATGATTAATATGCATATGTATCCCCCATGTTCGATTAAAGACGCAATTACAGTTGTGTCCATCCCTAGTATGCCAGTTTCCAGTTCTCGTGAAAGCTACGAGTATTAGGCCTATGTAAGGTTACGTTGCCACGTTTCTCAGTGTCACGTTATTTCATTGTAAAATCCCCGTTTCTAGGCCTCAAAAGGGCCCGGACACCAGATTCAGCTCCTGTCTCCTGAACCCTCGCTGAGGAGCGATACAGCCCCCACCTGTATCCTCGACCCTTCACTTACTTCCTGCCTCACAGTGCCCGGCTCGGCCTGGCTCTGCCTACGAGTCTGCCAAGAGTATGTTATGATTCTAGTTATCAGTCCAGCCCTCCTTCTCTGCATTCCTAAGTTACTGAATCGCATCAATAGTTTCCGTCATTGTCTAGCCTTTACGTCTCCATGTAGGAGAAATACTGCATTTAATGGTCATTTAATATTCTTCATCACGCACTACATGTAGAATAATGCATGCTCCAGTCTTAGAGTCTGTTAGCCTCTCCCCTCCTGACTCTTAGTTTATATCAACATGTCCTCTAAACATTAGATACTAGATAGTGTTTAGGTACATGTCGCCCTGACTCTCCAGACTTCAGTCTTTACTCCTAGCGCAGAGTTCATAGCCCCCAGCTTCTCCTAGTAACACGTCATTGTCAGTTTGCACGCACCATTAGGTTAGAGGTCCCGGCTCCTTAGGTAGCCCCCTCCATGTTTCCGCCCCATTTATGACATATTCTGTTACGTTTACATCACATGTCCATGTATACGCCTCTTGTTACACCCACTTTCACCCTTATCTTTCGCGACTGCTATTGACCACACCCACTGCTCCGCCTACTGTATTCACTGTAATGCAATTGTTTTAGTATATATATGTTGTACATTGTTATTAAAGTTAGCGCGCTCATTCCCTGTCCCCCCTGCAGGCCCTGCCATCCTGTTCCCGTGCAGGTTGTCCTGTTCCTGTCCTTTTATGCTGTATTAAACCTGCAAACTCCTACTACCTCGAATCTTGACTCTTATTTATTGAGCTATCTGTTATTGCTATGTCCAGTCAAACCTAGATCCGGTATTATTTATTTATATACCACATAATGGCGCCCGAATAGGGACTTGCCCTTTCCCCACGCGCCGGTGAAGCCACGCCGGCCCCCTGACCCTCTGCAGCCGTGACGGAACCATACCGTGCACGTGCAGATATTTCTGCTTCAAGTATCCCTCAGGCCCACGGAGGAGACGGAGGTGGCGGTCCAGCATCCAGACGAGGCGGTGGAGGAACGCGGCGAGTCCCGACCAGAGCCCAAGCCGAGAGTCCAAGGTCCGAGGTATCCGGAGGCCCACCCGTAACAGAAGTCCGAAGTTCGTCCGTCCGGCGTCGAAGCAGTCCAGTCCAGTCCGAGGCCTTCCGTTCTTGCTGCCCGGTGAGTACCGTTGCTGGGGTAGTATCTAGACAGGGTCAATCTAATTGACTCTGGTCCGTGGGTTTTGGTGGTCCACAGATCCCAAAACGAAGTGTCCACTTCGGTGGATGCGGGTCCTGACGTGTCTCTTTATGAGACCGGTAAGTTTCGTACTGTTTTAGCAGTGCATCTAGTTTCTGTTCTAGTCAGTTCTGTTCTCGAGGAAATTCATGTATTCTGTTTTCAGTATTCCAGGTAGTATTCTGTTCGAACTATTATTTTAAATGTTCTTCATGTATTTTAATGTCGTGGTACGAAAGTGGTGTAATTATCGTGTTCATTGTGTATTGTATTGTGTCTAGATTACAGTTCCGTCATGCCGTTGTTCTCGAAACTACGTCAGTTGAAAACTAGAAAAGGTCTGTTAGAAGCAGCAGTTCCTGTCCCGCCTAGGGACAGTCCAGGTCACTTTATGTATCAGAAGCATGGCATAAGTGCCATATTATATCTAGATTTATGGGTGGAGTACACCAAAGAGTTAGAAGAAAAGTATAGATGGCCCGTATCAGGCACATGGGATGCCGAGTGCATCATGCGAGTAGAAGAAGCATTATGGAAAAAGAAAGCCAGACAGTCACAGAAAGATGCCATAGAGTTATGGCGCAAAGAATCTCATAAAAGAACCGAAAAAGAAATCAGAAAGTCAGAACTAAGTAGAGAATCCTTAGAACGAGCCCAAGAAAGGGAACTAATCGAGATAGGTGAACGAGTTAAAACCGAACAGTCAGACAGACAGAGGAATGCCCTCATAAAGGGTATGTACCCTCTTCTTGCCGAGGGCTTGCCAAAAGCAACCCCGGAGGCATCCAGTAATTTTCCGCCACCATTAGTTCCGACCAAGCTACGTCACAAACCGACCGCAGCTGATATTTTTATTTCGTCCTATTTGGACGACACAGTCCCAGAATATGCAAATCCTGTTCCGCCAGCTCCTGTAAATAATGTAAATCCTGCTCCTCCAGACACCGGAGTACCTGCCACGGTACCCCCGGTTCAGCCCACATTGCAATTTCCCGCCGCGCCAGTACGAAGAGTATCAGTCGACGATTCTAGTTTAGGGGCCGCAGGAGGAGGTCCTCCTGGTACCCCGCCGCCACACCAACGAGTAACGTTAGTCGAGTTACATGAATGTGCCTTACAGCGTACGCCCAAATACAAGTCCGTTGCAGATATCCGACGAGCTCTTACTGAATGCCGCTATGATCCAGTTGCAGGTGATGATAGTACAGTTATATATTCCATCCGTGTAAGACGGGTGACCGGGTATTTGGATACCCTACCGAATATGAAAGAAGATCTAGACAGAATATATCGTTTCATCCGTACAGGGGATGATCCAGAAAGTATTGGCGAAGCCATGTCTCAAAGGAAAGCTGAGATCCAGCTCATGTTATTAAAGTTTCTGATCAATTGTTTGATAAGAGAACAAGATTCTCCGACTAAAGATCCGGCCGAAATGAGAATCCTGACAAGGTGGAGTGATAATATAGCCGAGGGTAAACACAGAACTATCAGTAGTATAGAGAGTATGTACAAGAGAATTCGTAAAGAAATAATAAAGTTACACGAACAACGTAAAGCAGCACAAGTAAGCGAGAAAGAAAATGACTCTTCTACTGAAGAGGTAGAGGACGAGAATCCCGCCAGAATAGCGTACGTAGGTAGAACTAGATTTCCAGACCGCCATTTACGCCTAGAACACAGGAAAATCTTTCATCATCCAGCACCAGAACAAGGTTCTCTAGAACAAGTATTTCAAGCTACCGATCATATTTTGAAATCACGAATCGGTTATAGTGAGTTAAGTACTATGCATGAACAAGAACTAGCCCGATCAGCAGTCCGATGGATTACTGATTCTACCACTTTTCCAGATGAAATAGTGGCACAAATGTTTCTGAAACTGCCCCCAGCCGAGCAACGACTGGTGGGTATGTATATGATCCAGCACCTCATCACATTGTATGAGGGTCAACACTCTGATCCAGGTCCGTTACATGATGTCCTGAACGAGTTACTCCAGTATAGATGGAAAGGTCTAGGTACCGATTTAATTAGTGTCATTCTAGAACAGCGCCACAAATATAGAACGTTCCTGAACCCGCATTTTGTTCATGTCTCACCTCCAGAAAGTAAACCCTTTTACATAGACAGACAGAATCCGTTACGAGAAGTACACCCAGTTAGGACAGCAGATGGTGAAATGCAACGAGTGTTTGTTTACACTCCGATTACAAAGATGGAACTCTTAGAAATGAAGAAATTAATTCCCTGTCATGACAAAGATCCAGCAGGGTTCCACCGAGAATTAAAAGACATGCTCCGTATGGGAGAATACACGTATCCAGATATTATTAAAATGTTAAAAGTCCTGTTGCCCGCAGGGGTATATGAAAAACTCAAGGAAAAAGAATGGGAGGTGGGAGAGAAAAAGATCGATTGGGCAGTTCTAGAAGCTGAAGATAAGATACGAGTACCAGGTACTGGTCTTGGAGAGAAATGTAAAGAATTACCAGAACTGTTAATACAAGTTTTGCCAAGATTATTAGCGACTAAAAAGGAAGACTGGGATGCAATCTCAGCCTGTAAACAGAAACAAGACGAAGACACTAGTGATTTTTATTCTAGATTTGAGAAATGCTTTAGTATTAACAGTGGCTTGAAGACAAGTAGCGAGTCATACCCTCATCTCTTTGTTACTAAATTAGTCGAGAATTCAAGTCCACAAGTTAAGAATAGAGTTTTGAAAGTCGAAAGTACCTGGCAAGCTAATACCCCGTCCCAAATGTTACAGATGCTCCAGTATCACCAGAATAGAATCAGAGAAGAGCAAGATCATGAAAGAAAACGTATGAAAGACACGAAAATGAAAGTACTAGTTGCACAATCTGTTCCTCAAGACAGTCAGAAGAGGGGTACGAATCAAGCCAGTCATCCTGCCGTTCCCGTTAAAGGGACCTGCAATTATTGTAAACAGCCAGGTCATTTTATAAACGAGTGTGCAGTTCTGAAACACAACATAGCTACCGGTAAGACTAAAGAAAGACCACGTCCGCCTAGACAAGAACAAGTTTCACAGACTTCTCAGCCACAGAATGCACAACAGACAGTTCCAGCACCGCAGCCTATTGCTGCAACACAGCATGTTACACAGCAGATGTACCAGTATGCACAGTCCGAGTATCCAGAGTATCAGCCATATTCATGAAACAGCCTAGAGAGGGAGGTAGGCTTGCCTCTCATCGAGATACCTGTAGATCAAGAAGGTCCCTATGTTCATAGTCAAGTACTAGGGAAAGACAGAAAGTTTCTGATTGATACAGGGGCAAGTAGGACCACCATTAGTCACGCCGAAGTTCCAGGGGCTCCGCTCTCAGGCTCTAGAAATGTTTCCCTTGGATTTTCAGGAAAGCCTATTGTAAACGAGATATCTAAGCCAGTTACTCTAGAAGTAGGTCCATTGTCCCGCACTACTGATCTGTTACTTACGAAGTCGTGTCCAGAAAATCTGTTAGGTATTAAAACACTGAAAGAATTAGGTGCAGTTATTTGCTGCTCCCCAGAGGGAATACGACTGTTTCTACGTGACTTCAAGGGTCACTATGTATTACGAGATTTTGATCCGAGATTGTCCAATGTTCCGCAGCATTTATGGGCGCAAGGTCCAACTGATGTAGGTTATATGCAAATCACACCCCATCGTGTGACTCAAGTCAGGTGTAGTGTTACCACGAATCAGACAGTACAGATTGCCACCTGAGGCTGTAGCAGCCTTATCCAAAATTATTGACGAGCTCATCGCTCAAGGAGTAGTTGTAGAAACTGACTCCAATGTATGTAATTCTCCGATCATTCCAGTCATGAAACGTACTGATCCAAATGCACCCCCAGTATATCGATTAGTGATTGATCTTCGAGAACTCAATAAATGTATTATTCCCCAGTACCCAGTTGTCCCAGATATTTCTTCCCTATTGACAGCCATTGATTCCGAAGCCTCATTTTTCACAGTCATAGACCTCAAGAACGCGTTTTTCAGTGTCCCCATTCATCCAGACAGCCAGTTTCTTTTCGGATTTTGTTTAAATGGAAGGAGCTATATGTTCACACGAGCTCCTCAAGGTTTCACAGAAAGTCCTAGTATTTACAGTCAAGCACTTAAGAGACAACTAGACAATATTCACATGCCAACAGACACTGCCCTGCTCCAGTATGTCGATGATCTACTGATCACAGCCCGTTCTGAACGTGCTTGTGAGCGAGCATCACTTACAGTCTTGTATTTCTTAGCAGAGATGGGGCACAAGGTGTCCCCTTCGAAGCTTCAATTCTGTGTCCAGCAAGTGATCTATTTAGGCCACTTACTGTCCAAGTGGGGTAGGCAGTTGACACCAGACCGTATCCAGTTAATAGCGAGTCTTCCTCAGCCCAAGACCCAGAAGGAGGTACGTGCTTTTATCGGCCTCACTTCTTACTGCAGACAATGGATTCCTCAGTATGCATTCCTAGCCAAGCCACTGATACAGTTAACGACACAGGAGGCAGCCGTATCGACTGTCCTCCCTTGGACATCTGAACATACACTTAGTTTCAATGAGTTAAAGAAAGCCTTATGCCAAGCTCCTGTTCTAGCTACACCGAACTACAGTAAGCCTTTTACACTTTTCGTCACTGAACGCGAAGGTACAGCATTATCTGTTCTCACACAAGATCAAGCAGGACAATACAAGCCCTGTGCTTATTTTTCGAGCACATTAGATCCTTTAGCCCAGGCTCTGCCTGCGTGCCTCAAGTCAGTTGCAGCCACAGCACTAGCTATCAGACAAAGTGATTCCATAGTATTAGGACATTCCTTGACAGTACAAGTTCCACACTCTGTGGAAGTTCTTTTAAACCGAACACAGACTCAGCACTTGACAATTGCAAGTTTAACAGGTTATGAATGGACACTGTTCCAGCCACACATAGAAATCAGACGCTGCAACGTTCTAAATCCTGCTACACTGTTACCGTCAGTTAATTCGAATCCTGCCACACACGACTGTGTGGAAGTAGTTAACACTATGACTAAGCCAAGACAAGATCTGACAGATATTCCATTACCAGATCCCGACCTGACACTTTATGTGGATGGTTCATGTATGAGAACAAGTACAGGAGAACTAGTAGCCGCGTATGCAGTGACTACTGACACTGAAGTTATAGAAACACATCGTATTGACACTCTGTCCGCTCAAGCAGCAGAGCTAGTTGCTCTGACTCAAGCCTGCATACACGCCAAGAACCTGAAAGTCAATGTTTACACAGATTCACGTTACGCATTTGGAGTCGTACACGACTTTGGAGTGCTCTGGCAGGAGAGAGGTTTCATGACTTCTCATGGAACCAAGATTCAGCATGGTCTCCTTATTCAGGCTCTGTTAGATGCCATACACTTACCGACATCTATTGCTATCATGAAATGCAAAGCACATACGAAAGTTACTGATACCATTTCTCAAGGTAATGATCTAGCAGATCGCACAGCCAAGCTTACAGCACAGACACCAGACATACCAGTTAACAAGACACCGACACACACTCCAGATCTGACTACCTGTATGACAGTTAAGGACCCCACTCAAGATGTCATAGATATCCAGTTACATGCTACTCCCGATGAAATCAAGAAATGGTCCGAACAAGGAGGGGTCCAGACAGATCAGGGATGGGTAACGAAGGGTAGAGCCACATGGTTTCTCCCCGACTCCATGGTTCAAGTCATTATCAATACCGCACATAGTCCAGCACATTTAGGAGAAAAAGCTATGTTAGACAGTATCCAGAACATTTGGTTCAACAAGCATTTACGAGCTGCAGCCAAGCAGAAAGTCCGTACCTGTATGATATGTTGCCAGTTTAATCCAGGTAAAAGTGTCCCGGTGGAACAAGGTGGATTCCAGCCCCCTGACCACCCTTTTGAAGTCCTCCAGATGGATTATATTCAGATGGAGCGATGTCGAGGTTTCAAGTATGTCCTTGTAGTTGTATGCGCTTTGTCCAGGTGGACAGAGGCATATCCAGTCCCAGATTACACAGCCACGACCACTGCCAAACAGTTGGTTCGTGAATTCTTCCCCCGCTACGGACTCCCTAGAGTCGTATATTCTGACAACGGCCAGCCATTCTCATCTGAACTCATGAAACACATTTCCCTTTTGTTAGGGTACCAGTGGAAGTTCCATTGTGTACGCCATCCTGAAGCAGCCGGTCTAGTAGAGAGACATAATCAGACCCTGAAAATCCGCATCGCCAAAATATGTAAAGAGAAAGGTGTGGACTGGCTAGTAGCTCTGCCAGTCGCTTTGTTTTATATGCGCATGGTCGCACATTCCAGATCAGGTCTGTCCCCGTATGAGGTCGTATTCGGCCGCCCCCCTAACATGTGGGGTACACCTAGACCCCGAAGTATTACAGATGTTTCAAGTAATATGCTGACAGATTACCTAGCTTCCTTGATGTCTGCCCTACACTCTTGTCGTTCACAGGTTGCCGCCGCATTTCCAGACAATACCGAGGTGGCACCGCATGAAATCGTTCCCGGATGCATGGTTCTTGTCCGGAATTTTGATCGTTCAAGTCCGCTGGAGCCCCGCTGGAAGGAACCCAAGCAGGTCCTCCTGGCCACCCGTACTGCCATCAAGCTGGAAGGCAGGAAGGGCTGGGTCCACCTGTCACATGTGAAAAGGTTTTACGGACTAAAGACTGTTTCAAAGAACATTTCCGAGGATTTTAAGGATTGCCAAAGTACTATTCTCAAGGACTGTCCCGCAAAAGACAATGATACAGATTCCTCCCTGTTAGAGAAAACTCCACAACAGGAGTATAAGAAAAAATTAAGGTCTAGTAAAATAAGTCAGCCAGTTTGATTGTCTAAGTCCTCCCCTAGGTGAAACGGTTAGACCGGTTTCTGACATGTATAAAATAGACCCCCATAGTGAGAGAGTTAGTCAAAACTCAATCCGATGTATCGTTTTTCTAAGTTTCATATTGTTTTTCAGCCTTATGTTTACCTGCACATGTTATGCATTTTATTTATATTTTCCAGTTTCTCATGTAAATAAGTCTTCTAATGTTACAGTAGAGCACACGTTTAGTGATCTGCCTCCTCATGAACTCTCATATCGTCTTGCTATGCGTAATAATTCCTTTATCCGCATGTTACATTATTCACACCAGACCAGCAATGCCACTAATTGTTGGGTGTGTGGTCGACTCCCCCCTTTCCAGACACCGAAGGGAGTTCTGCCACTCTTTCCTTATCCATTTTCACATAATGGTTCGTGTGGAGCATG
Organism: Lissotriton helveticus; assembly: GCF_964261635.1. NCBI lineage: Eukaryota > Metazoa > Chordata > Amphibia > Caudata > Salamandridae > Lissotriton > Lissotriton helveticus. The sequence continues at coordinate 265,356,638 of NC_136062.1, forward strand.
GTCCACGTTAACGTCATCCTCAACAGATATGTCTTTTCTTAACAGTACATGTTTCCCAGACAAGCAAGGTCTTCCCCACAGAACAGGGTTAGATCTAGAAAATGAAGTTTATAATTTAGGTAATTATTCTTCGAATTTCATGGTCCTGAATGTTCAGTCTGATTCTACTTCAGACTTACCTGCTATGTCAGTATTACCAGTAAAAGGTGAATTATGTGTCCGAAATAATGGTTCCGTACATGTAGGACATAGTGATTGTACTACTATTGTCAAGTATAGTGACAGTAGGAAATCTATTTTCAAAGCTTCACGTCATTCTTATTTTGTTTGTGGTCAGACCGCATATGTTCGTCTGCCCCTCGATTGGGAGGGAACCTGTTATATTGCCTTTCTACTGCCACCAGTTTTTCTAGCCCCACCTGACTATCATAGGAATTCCCACCTAGTACATATCAGACACAAGAGAGACCTCCCGATTGTCGATTATACTGAAACTGCTCTAGAACAATATATAGATATCAATAAAGGTGTCTTCCCTTATTTAGGTACTGTCGTGAATAGTAAGCTGATACGTAGATTAACCAGAACCCTCGAAGCAGTAGTGATTGAGACTACTTCTGCTCTAGGTAACTTAACCGAAGAGCAATCCTTTATGAGAATTGTCGTGCTCCAGAATCGTCTCGTCCTTGACGTCATACTGGCCGATAGGGGCGGGGCATGTAGAGTCATCGGATCTAGTTGCTGCATTTTCATTCCTAATAACGCACCGTCTGTTTATTCAGCTATTACCAGACTCCATAAAATTGCCCATATGTTACACCAAGATCCAGGCACCTGGACATGGTCCGGTTGGTTCTGGAATATAATTTCCGCCTGGGGATGGAAAGTATTGTCCTTTCTAGGTATTGCAGTAGCGATCATATTCAGTTGCTGCCTCTGTATACAATGTGGCCCTGCGATTTGTGGCATTTGTGCTACCTCTTGTATTCCTAGTCCCAAGTCCCGTTCTAAATCCCGTTCCAAGAAAATTCGAGACGAGCAAATGATACTGTATGAGATGATAGATGGTATCATGAATATTGATGTTTCCTGATGGAAACGTAGTGACAAGGAGGGAATGTGGAAAAGTAAATTTTGCCATGTTCTGTGTCCCTACGTGTCCCCCATCTTATGTTATGTGTGCATGATTAATATGCATATGTATCCCCCATGTTCGATTAAAGACGCAATTACAGTTGTGTCCATCCCTAGTATGCCAGTTTCCAGTTCTCGTGAAAGCTACGAGTATTAGGCCTATGTAAGGTTACGTTGCCACATTTCTCAGTGTGCACGTTATTTCATTGTAAAATCCCCGTTTCTAGGCCTCAAAAGGGCCCGGACACCAGATTCAGCTCCTGTCTCCTGAACCCTCGCTGAGGAGCGATACAGCCCCCACCTGTATCCTCGACCCTTCACTTACTTCCTGCCTCACAGTGCCCGGCTCGGCCTGGCTCTGCCTACGAGTCTGCCAAGAGTATGTTATGATTCTAGTTATCAGTCCAGCCCTCCTTCTCTGCATTCCTAAGTTACTGAATCGCATCAATAGTTTCCGTCATTGTCTAGCCTTTACGTCTCCATGTAGGAGAAATACTGCATTTAATGGTCATTTAATATTCTTCATCACGCACTACATGTAGAATAATGCATGCTCCAGTCTTAGAGTCTGTTAGCCTCTCCCCTCCTGACTCTTAGTTTATATCAACATGTCCTCTAAACATTAGATACTAGATAGTGTTTAGGTACATGTCGCCCTGACTCTCCAGACTTCAGTCTTTACTCCTAGCGCAGAGTTCATAGCCCCCAGCTTCTCCTAGTAACACGTCATTGTCAGTTTGCACGCACCATTAGGTTAGAGGTCCCGGCTCCTTAGGTAGCCCCCTCCATGTTTCCGCCCCATTTATGACATATTCTGTTACGTTTACATCACATGTCCATGTATACGCCTCTTGTTACACCCACTTTCACCCTTATCTTTCGCGACTGCTATTGACCACACCCACTGCTCCGCCTACTGTATTCACTGTAATGCAATTGTTTTAGTATATATATGTTGTACATTGTTATTAAAGTTAGCGCGCTCATTCCCTGTCCCCCCTGCAGGCCCTGCCATCCTGTTCCCGTGCAGGTTGTCCTGTTCCTGTCCTTTTATGCTGTATTAAACCTACAAACTCCTACTACCTCGAATCTTGACTCTTATTTATTGAGCTATCTGTTATTGCTATGTCCAGTCAAACCTAGATCCGGTATTATTTATTTATATACCACATACCTGGTGGGCTAATTGGCACCCGGGGAGACCCTTAGGATTCAAGGGAACTTAATCCCCCAATTTCAAACACTCCACAGGGCATGGTTGCACACATGTCACATCAGGCCTCGTCCCCTCCCTTCACCACTGTGCAAACACGCCTGGTGGCGCATTTTAAGTTGGGGGATTACGTCCCCTTGAATCCTGAGAGTCCCTGGGGCCAACTAGCCCACCAAGTACCTCCAGGAAGCACCACAGAGCTGTGTTGCAGAGAGGTGTAAAAAGGGGTAGGGGGATTGACATCATTTAAACCACGCTCCACTTATACTCCTGTGATGTTGTATGGCAATCTTGACATCTTCCATGACGCTGCTGTAAAAGACATCAAGTTGCTGCATTCCAAATTGCTCAGTTCTAAACGGAAGAAATACACTCAGAATGATCAGTACCTGCGACTCATCCATAAGATCCAATCAAATGAGAATGTTATTGTCAGGCAATCTGATAAGGGAGGGAATATAGTTCTATGGCCGCGGAAACTATATTTGGAGGAAGCCCTCTCTCAATTGAATGATCCAGACTGCTATAGACACAGTGACATCACCTTGATTAAGAAAGCCCAAGAAGAGTTCTTTTCCTTGCTAATGGGGTGGAGATCGTTTGGGTTGTTGAGCATGGATGAGCTAAAATACCTAAAAAATAACAATCCGGTCATGCCTGTGCTATACCTAATCCCGAAGGTCCATAAGAACATGAATAAACCCCCAGGCAGACCAATAATAGCAGCTTGTGGGGGCCTACTTGAAAAGACAACTATCTATGTGGACTCATTCTTACAGGAATTCGTCCAGAGTTTACCATCCTTTGTTCAGGACTCCAATGACTTTGTAAGAAAAATTGAGGACATCAAATGGGATTCGGATTTGTGGCTCATTACATTAGACGTCACGTCTTTATATACAAGTATCATCCATCAAGACGGACTGAGAGCCATAGAATTCTATCTAGGTTTGAGACCAATGATCATGGCTGACCATAACCGTATGTTACTGTCTATGATTTCATTCTGTTTACACCATAATTTCTTCATGTTCAACAACAGATACTATCAGCAGGTCAGGGGTGTAGCCATGGGGGCCTGTTTCTCTCCCAGTTATGCCTGTCTCCACATGGGCTACTGGGAGAGACAGGTCCTCTTTGGGGAACACTCCGACATTGCAAGGCGGTCTATTACAAGATGGTATCGTTACATAGATGACGTGTTCCTAGTCTGGAGGGGCACGCGGCTAGAAGCTGAGCAATTTGTTGATAGGTTAAACTGTAATGATTACAACTTGAAGTTTACCTCAACAATTAGCAGAGAACAGGTACATTTTCTAGACATGACAGTCACACCAGGAGGAGAGAGACTTGAAACCAGGTTGTACCGAAAGCCAACGGCTGGAAATACAATACTCCATGCCAGTAGTCACCATCCTGCTCATCTCATACGCAGCATCCCGTATGGCGAGATGCTGCGCATAAGAAGATTGAGCAGTACTGAAGCTCAATGCCATCTAGCTCAGCAAGCCAGTAGGTCCAGATTTTTGGCAAGAGGGTACAAGGCTGTAATGGTTGATAAGGCCATAACTAAGGCAAATGCCCTGTCACGCAGTCAGGCCTTGCAACGCAAGGTCGTGGTTGCGCCCACTGCTTCCCAGGATCATAAAGTGAGACTTATTTGGGCATACAATAGGCAGCATAGTGCACTAGGTAAAATCATCTCCAAACACTGGAGCCTTATTAAATGTGACCCGGTGATAGGCGATAAAATATCAAATACGCCTTCAATCACCTATAGGAAAGCATATTCTATGCAAAATGCCCTAGTGATATCCAGCCCGGAAGTGTCGACACGCAAGAATTGGCTAGACAAGAGCAAAGGCTTCAGGAAGTGCTCTTCCTGCAAGGCATGCCAGCATGGACTAAACAAAACCGAATATGCAGTACCATTCACCCCCAGTGCACGCAAGATCAAAAAACAGCTGACTTGCAAGAGTGAATATGTGGTCTATGTGCTGGAGTGTCCGTGTGCCCTGCGGTATGTGGGCAGCACCAAGCTGCAGGTGCACAAGAGGATACTCCAGCACATAAGGGCCATAAACACCAACGACCCGGCATATCCGGTGGCCCGCCACTTTAGGGAGCACCACAACAATGATAGCACCCTTCTACGTTACTATGCTGTAGACTGTGTGGGCCCGCTAAGAAGAGGAGGTGACAGAGATGGTGCCCTTAGAAAGTTGGAGACCAGGTACATATTGGAAATGGACAGTCGAGCCCCAGGGGGATTGAATTCCACAGAAGATTTTTACACTTGTCTTTAAACGATCTATAGATGTGTATCTTGAGGCTCCACCCTATCCAGAATTAGTCCATCTCCCCAGGTTTTCTGTCCAGCTATCCGACTGGCAGTGAATTGTGACAATT